>NC_028637.1:15095755-15181507 GCF_001406875.1 Solanum pennellii | reverse complement strand
TATATATATATATATATATATATATATACATATATATATATATATGTAGGCATGAATATAAATTTTTTCCTATTGGTTTTAGTCTGGTTAGATTAGCCTCTTGTCGACAGTGAGGTGTTGTGGTGGTTACTGATGTTGACGTATCTTCGGTTGATTGGCGTGCATTATAAACCTTAGTATTGGATAGTTTATTTGGATAGCACCTCCAATTATATTCCTTCGTCTATGTCTCTTGATCGTTTGATTTTTCTCTTTTATCTCTAATTATGCTAATTCTGGAATATCTCTTATTTTTTTTATTATACTTTATTGGGTCTACTTTCCCATAATCTATGCATGCTTTGTATTTTGAGCTTCGTCGTCCTACATATCATAATATAGCTTCTATCCATTAAGGTATGCCTTGTCTTGTGGAGCAACTTTTTGATTCAAAGACTACGGTGAACCCCTGAAATTTGGATTTTCTAATCTCCCTCTATTTTTTACTAGTACTAATATTTATTTGCATTCACAAATGGTTCAATATATTTTTTAATTTTTCCTTGTTCTCTTATTTTGATCAACCGCTCGACTACCTAATGAAACTGACATATCTTTTGTCACATATCTTTTTCATCATTCCTTCTATCTCCTCTATTACATTCTTGAAATGACCCCCATGGTAAAGTATATTTTCATGCATGTTTTTACTGTTTTCCCCTACCCAGAGCTTCCTTGAAGCTTTTGTGTCTTGTTGGATTGAGTGGGATGCTTCCTGAGGTGATCGGGAGATTTTTGAGCAAGTTTTTCCCTTTGAAAGGCTTTTTAAGTGAAAAAGTTGACTTTAGCAAACATCCGGCGAATGTGATGTCGTATAAAAAAATTTAAAAGCTCTAAAAGGTCCATATTGTCCCAGCAGAATGGTTGGTTCTGGTTTTGAGGGCCTCGGCTTGAGTTTGTGTCATTAGGAATTTGATTTTTAAGTTTTTGGGCGGTGTTTGACTTCGGTCAATATTCTGGGAAAAATTGCTCAGATGATAATTCATTAATGTGGTTAGTTCTGAAATACCGAGTTTGTTCTAGCGTGACATTTGGTTTGGATCTCGAGGTGTTCGAGATGAGTTTGTTGTCATACCCCATTTTAACTCCATGTCAAATAATGTACTACAAATGATTCATAAATTATTTGACTTGGGGAGTCACCACCTGATTATATTTTACGTAAATTAGGACATTTAAATATTTTGTGAAGTAATGCTAAAATTAACTTCAATTGATGGTCTACTTAACTTATGTGATTCTAAACAAGGGTTCAAGTTATCCTAAAGGAACGAGATTAAGCATCATTTAAGATCTATCAAAAATTGTTACCAACAAAACATAGGTTGACAAAAATATATAATTTGATTGAAAATATGATGTAAGTGAAAATAAGAATATAACTAATAAGGCATTACTAGTATGTTAAGAGAAGTACCCATATAAAGAAAATATTTAGGCCTCAAAATTCACTTAGTAGATAAATAGTATATATATAAATACTTCTAATATAAGTTAATGAAAGCCCTTGCATAAACTACTTTTCATGTAGTTAAGTTTATAAAATAACGAAATAGTAAGTCAAACCATCCTTTATTTGTACTAAAATATTTACTAAAAGGTGAATTGCTTAAATGTCTTGGCTAAAAATACCATAAATGTGTAATTAGATACAAATTTAGCCTTAGGAAGATGAGAAAAAAGTAATAAGGTTTCTCAAGATTTAAAAATGTTGTACACTTGAAGATGGAAACCCAAGCATAATACACTAATAATCTTTCAAAATTTTAAGAATGGGCCTGATTAATTTTAAAAACTTATATTTTAAAAATAGTTGCTCCCTTTTGTTTTCAATTGAAAGAAAATAGTCAAGTGTTAATAAAATGATTCTCAAGGTTTGAAGGCTTAATTAAGGTAAGCATGTAGAAATAAAATAGAGCAAAAAATTTAGATAAACTATGTTTTGTAAAAGTGAATGCAAACCAAAGCACAATATCAAAAAAATGATATAGTGAAATCAAACAATATAAATTAACAGGAAGCAACAAACCAAACCATATCAAAATGAAGTAAAGTATAGTTTTGATTAAATGAAATTGAACATGGTGAGTCATGTTTTTTTTTTCTGATTAAAGGATCATTCATGCTAGTTCAAACATACATCCAAATCTTGCTTTATTATATTGAAAAAAATGTATGTTTATAATCAATATAAAATTCTCATTGAGAGAGTAATCTTAACTATGGCCTAAAATCATTAAATTTAGATACACATATGACATCAAACCAAAGGAATACATGATTTCTATATACAAAAATAATTAGTTCAGATAGAATGTAACTTCTAATATAGGAAAAGATTTATCATATGTTATAAGTTTAAATGCATAATTCATCAACTTGTATTACATTAATATATTTTTAATAAACCACACAAATACGTAAAAAAGACTACGTATTGAAGAAAGAATAGAATATTCATACTGACATTTTATATGGAAGTGAACCATGGCAAAGTTCTAGATCTATTAAAATCTGACTTACTCAGAAACAAAACAACATGATTAATCAAAAGAACAAATATGTTTATGTTTTGAAAATTTGAAGAGGAGATGCAACTCAAAAACTAGGTATGAACAAAGGATGAGGGGCAGCCAAATTTGTACGTGTAAAAGATTATCTCAAAAAACCTCTGAACACGAACTTGAAAATAGGCATTTATACTAAAAATTAGAGTCCTTGAATTGTTGAGCAGAAATTTTAATTTCTTATTTTGAAATTGGTCAAAGATAACCACTAAAGCTCAAATGATGGAACTTTTGATATACTCGACAGTCTTCACGTGATTGACATAGCCACATCATAATTAAAGAGTGAAACCCTCTATAAACAGCTAAAGAACAATGGAGATTTTTTTAAAACGAAAGGGGGGAGAGAGAGGGAGGGGCTCTGACGGCTTATGACTTCTCAGGGACTCTTGTTTGGGGGGAGGGGGGGTAAAACCCTAAAAATTCTAAAAGAAAATTTGTATTATAGGTAGTTTTATGAGGATTAAGTGGGAAGTAGGGATTGTGAAGAGGGCTGATGGGTTGATGTTTGGGCTGCTGCATTTGGGCCTTTGTGTTTAGGTATTCATTTGCAGATTTGGGTCATTATTTGGTAGCCAAATAGTTGAAGTATTTTTTGTGTCATTTCGTTTTTTAAATCAATTCAATTGAGCTAGTAATTTAATAACTACTGCAATATATAAATTGTATGTATAAGTATAATATTTAAAATTTTCCTTGATGATTTGTATTATTTTAGTTAGTATGAAATTTGAAATAAAATGAAACATAAAGTGATAGAAGTGACTTTCTTAAGAAAAAAAATGTTTCTTATTAGTAAATAGGTAACTTGTCCACGCGTCGCGCTGTCATAAATAATTATTGCATTGAAATTATAAATAATTTTTTACTGATATTCATACATTAAAAATAATGGAAAATAGGTTCATAAAAAAATATTAGCAATTTTCCAACATGAATTTCATTATTTGTCATTATCACATAACCCAAGAACCTCTAATGAATGAATTATTCACGAAATAATAAATCATTGGTTATTTAATTAACATTAAAAGGAAAATAAAGAAGCAAATAAGAATATATATACAAAGGCATTTCATGATAAAAAGAATCATTTAAGTTGCTCAGATTATACATTTGTGATATATGTCTAGGTGAAAATTCAAATGTTTGTTAACATATTCCAAAAAGAAATTACGCTTGAACATGAAAGCAATTAAAACTTTTCAAAATTTGCATAATGTTTTTCTTCAATTGATAAGTGAAAATTACATATCTATGTAAAAATAGATAATATTTAAGTTTATATAGTACTTTTAAGTTAAAGAATGTAATATAGAATATCAAAACATGAATTCTTTTAGCTGAGTACAGTAATTAATTTGTGCACAATGAATATACGTACTATAAGTGTATATGTTCAATATAATCAGAGACAATAACTTTGCAAAAACATAAACAACAGAGTTTAAAACATGTACATAAAAAAATAATTAATAACATATGCATAAATTAATGAGTCTAAAAAATATACCAGGATATAAAAAAAATAGAATACAATAGAAAGAAAAAAATCAAGTCCACTGAATGCATAATATCCCTTAAAACAGCAGTGTCACTAAGTTACTCAACTGGAGAAAATCAAACAAATAATTAATTTTGTGGAAGAAGAAAAAAACGATCGAATTATTTTTTAAATAAGAGAAAATCCCTCTATTTATAGACAAAAAAGGGTAGTGTGATTTGTTGTGACATATCAGAAAGGTTACAACTATTTGAAAAAGTTGCAACCATTCGGAAAGTTCAAAACTTTTCATATAAGTCGCAACTTTTCATAAAGTCACACCTTTTCATTAAAGTCACAACTTTTCATTAAAGCCGCAACTTTTCATAAAAGTCAAAAATTTTGAAAGACGTCGCAACTCTTCATTAAAGTCACAACTTTTGATAAAAGTCACAACTCTTCATTAAAGTCCCAACTATTCATAAAAGTCACATATTTTCATGAAAAAATGAAGGCTTGTTTTGGAAATAAATTAATTTCAAACGAAATTCTTGCTTGTGGTTGCGCTACATAGGCGGGTGTAGGATTCTCTTTTATATAAATATATGATATGATTCTATGAATGTGACAACGATAGTATCATAATGATATTATTACTGATAGATAACATTATATTTTTTTAATAACTTAGAAGATCAATCAAATGTAATTTATTGAAAGCAAGGTCAAAATTGGGTATCAAGAGTATTCTAGACAATGAAAGAGTTTTCGGGAAAAAAATTGACGTAGTGGCTAATCTATTCTCGACCATCAATCACAACTCGACTAACAAATTCATGATGACACTTTCTAAAGCCTACCAATAGGTAAGAAGTCTCATACCAAGAATGATAAGTATTGGGTATTAGAATGGAACTACACATAGTAATACTAAAACTAAGAAAAGACAAAAAAAACAGAAAGCAAACCAAAAAGTATATACAAAGGAAACCCTTCCGGAACCTGGAAGTCATGCATACGGAGTTATCTTATCCGATAAATACTAGTCTCACAAGTGGACCATACAAAGTCATCTCAAAAGGCAAAAGAAAAATTAACATATGTACAAAAGGAGACATGTTGGTCCAAGACACGAAGCGCTCACTCATCTTTGATATTTATAAGTTGCAAAAGACGGATAGAACGATTACTGCCTTTAGCTTACACTAAGACCTGCATCACAAAAAGTAGTATTGTCACGACCTTAGCCTACACCCTGGACGTGGCCGGTACTCGAGAAATATTGTTGGTCTCCAAGCAAACCTTCATCCTATACGACTACAAGCGGAAGACTAAGTCAAGCATATAAAGCTTAAAAATTGAATAAAATCTCATGAAATTCAAATACAAAGCTTTAACTCAAATAAAAAACTATGAATAAAATAAATACTCAACTCGCCATTACATAGGAAACTTCAGTCTTTAAACCATTTAATAAAATAAATAAACATATATTCTAAAAATCTACAGTCTATCTATGAAACCTCTAACTGGAAAAGATGGAACTCGGCAAAAGACCCACGATATCCTAACAACTGATATAACTCAAAGTACAAGAGGAACTCTCCGGGAGCAAAGAATCTCACCATAGCTAACTGGAACTTTAGGTGGTATCAAAGAAGAACATGTTGATAACCCTGAATGCTTGTATCTTCATCATGAAATGATTCCCTAATGCCTTAATACGTGGAATGTACGAACATAAAAGGGGAATTGTAAACCATAAACATAGTCTTAAACTAGATAAAAAGAAACATACATACCTCTTCTAAACTCCCTCAACTCAAATCAAGAATAAGATACTCAAATCAACGATATGAAACTCAACTCAAAAGTACGCAACTCAAGATACACAATGATAAAGTAACAGTAAATGATGCAATATATCTGGAAAGCATTTAAAATAGTAGATTGAAAATCAATGTACTTAAGAATACAATATACGTAGTTTATATGCAAGGATACAACATAAACTCTATTTGTACATGAAAACACTAAGAAAAAATCTATGTATATAAAAATACAAATATTTGTGTGGGAGTTTCTCTAATCGATAACCAACACTATGAGCTATATAATGATACAACGTCTCGTCCACGCTGCCAGAATTGTCATATACTTTGTCATTGTATAAGACCTACTCACTAAGTGGAACCACTAGTCTATGCTAAAAAAACATTAAGGAATCATCTAAAAAGTATAACCCTTTCTACCTACATTGTCCATATGGTTTATAGAGGTTTTAAGTTTATCTAAACTCTCCCACATATTGGTACTCAATACTACTCCCAAAATGTACTAGCTCATATGTTTAGAACATAACTTTTTCGGTTTTTTGAGAAGATTACTCAAAAAATCTTTTTCAGAAAATAGATGGTGCTCAAACTGCTCAAAACTCTTTGAGAAATCTCAATTTCCTCTCATCTTAAATGTGAATTTTCTCTTGGGAATACTTAGTTCCCATATATCATTTTAAATAAAATGAACTCAACTCTACTCTTTCTCAAAAATATTTTAAATTTATATTATAATATGATCATTGATGACTGGAAAAGTCATACTTCATAAACATTGATGGTATATCTAATACCATACTACTTATACATTTGATGACAAACTCAATTGTTATACTAATCACGCTTTAGAAACCCTTTTCTCATCTAATCTTTAATTTCTCAAAACTCTATTTAAGAACTCAACTATTGGATTAAAAAAGCTTCTAAAACATTATTACTCAAATTATAGGGTTCGAATGGAATTATGGACATGAACGACTCAACTCAAGAATGTTAATGATAGATCTCATCTCAAGACTGCTCGACTCATAAGGTTCATGAAGAATTATGGGGATGAACTACTAAACTCACGGGCTTCATGGGAACATATAGTGGTCCAATAAAAGGAATATTATCTCAAATGGTTTGGAAACTCAATACTCAAGAATTATAACTTGAATATACTAATCCTCTCAAAGATACTCAACTTATGGAATTCATGCGAAATTTAAGGGCATGAATAACTCGAATTGAGGGTGTAAATAACAATATGGAAATCATATGTACGACCCTTGTCATTCTCATACTTACTTCCTCAAACACAGTTTAAAACTCAATAATTGGGAAAAATGTTGAAAAAGAACAATGAGCTCAAGAACTCAAATCAACTTATCTCAAGAATACTCAAATCTAGGGATAAGATCCCAGATTTTTCTTTTACATATTTGAAATTAGATATAGGGAGCGAGGACGAAGTAGTCAAAAACTATGATAGTCTTGTACCTGGAAGAATAAGGTTCTTGAAGAATGTTGAAGCAAAGCATGATTAAGATCCTTGAAACCCTTGCTTGAAGGTAAACAATCAAGAAAACCTTTCTTGAGATTCTTAAATAATTTTCTTGAAATCTCATGAAGAAGAATCTTGAAAAAATCTTGAATGGAGTCTTCTACTTTTATTTTTCCTTAGGCTTTGAGAGAAAAAGAGAATGACAATTAAAAGATGAAAATGTGATAGTTTTGAGCCTTTAATTAGTCAAGAAATTGAAGTAGTTGGAAAGTAGATTCAAGAAACTTTAATTGGAATACGTTCTGTCTCACAGAAATCTTTATATTCTAAGAGATTTGATCATTACATGTTCACCCAAGTAGAATCTAACATCCAAACTTAATCGATAATGAAAGTTCAAGAACACTTATCAAGAACTCATCAAGAACTTAAATCCTTAAATTTCAAGAACTAAATTATGCTAAATAAATCATAACTGGCGTATGAGTAAAAAAACCCAACACTATGGAAGCTTACATAACCCTTAGGGATCAAACCCATGGCGAAAATCTGCAACAAAAGTCAAGAACCTCAACGAACGCCTTGATCCTTTCCTCTTTTCTCCTCTTGAGTCTTTTCTTTAAAACCCTAAACACTTTTTGGGATGAATGAAACTAATTCTAATTAGTTTATACACCTAAAACCTTACTACATAAATCCGATAACTTGCAAATACCCCTCATATTTTTGGGTAACTTTCCTTAATATGATAGTGCAACTTCAAAAGGGCATATTTCACTCATCCGACCTCAAAACATAGAAAACTCAGCAGCGTTGAAAATATAATTCAAATATATTTAATTTAATATCTTATGGAACACCTAAATCATCCTTTACTAATAGTTATGATCATTTGAAGTTGATCAAAAACTCATAACTTAAGCATAACTTGCAAAAACTCAGATTTTCCTATTTCCAATTAAGTTCTTTTTGTATCTCAAGGTTCTATATATAATTACCTTAACACTTAAGAAATTTTTTATTCCTTTGTAAAATCTCACTCACTACAAAAAGCGATACGAGTCTTAGTTCAAAATTTTTTCTTAGGTGTTACAAGCACAATGTAACATAAGTACCAAAACAAGGTACTCATTAGACATCAAAAGGTCAAGGCAAATATGAAAATAATGCACACGAGTATACCAAAAGTAAATTAAGTATTTCTACACTAAATAGAATTTGATTCCCATATTCCCAAAAGATACACTCGTGCACAAGATTAATAAAATCCGTGTAGAGCCCCATAAGCCTAAAAGGTACAAAGAATAACTAAGTCTATAAGAAAAAAAATAACACTATAAGAATCCATAAACATTTGCCAAGTTCCAAGCCAAAGTAACCAAGAACCAGTAAACTCGTGTCCCAACTAGGAAGAATGACAATCAACCCAACTAGTCAACTCCCAGCCCCGCTAGCAAAAGTGACAATCAACCCAGGTCTCTCAATCATACAGTCCACTCCTATGAGTATAAATCACCCAATTATGAAGAATTACTCGGGGCGTGTAAACTCCGTAGAGGATCTTAGATATCTAGGCCGGAACTAGTCTACTCTTTTGGGCGTCACCTCTCTAACTAGAAAGAATGTCCAAGAGAATATTGTTCCAAAGAGAATCTAATGTAGGTTTCAAGAAAGCATGGATCGATATCCACTCTCAATGATATCACAAAAGGCTTCAATCATAAATAAATCCAATACCAAGAAGGTACATAACCTCTAGTAATGCCTTAAGTTGCAAAAGTAGGGAGAGAAAACAGAAGGGGAAACAAGTAGCACAACAACTTATACAATGGCTCGTCCTATTAGACCCAAGTCTTCTATTCCAATCAATAAGGACCTCGTCCATCCAAACTACATCAGAGACATAAAAAATCACAAGGAGATTAAGTCTAAGACAACACTAGTATGTCATAGAATAAGCCCACAACATTGTGATAATTCTCAAATATTCTCTTTAAAACAAATTGAAAAGGACAACTGTCATGGCCAATAAAACACCAACGACGAAATAGGATCAACTCCCATAGAAAATGATATGTCGTATAGAATTCTTATCAGGAAATCTTGATTGTGAAATTGCTTATATGTAATAGTAAGAACAGTTGGATGGATGATTCCACCAATCTAATAAAAATATTTGGTTATCAATTGTCACAATTAAACTAATACTTTGGAGAGTTCAAGAGTTAACAAGCAATATAGAGGTGCGGGGATGAGAAATAGATGTCACATATTGGTAATTGTGCTACTCTACAGTGATGATCATTAATGAATAAGCTCGGTCATCTTCAATGACTGTAATCATCTGTCAATCTCAAGGAATCTATCTTATTAAAATTATTTATTAAGTCTTCATTGTGGTCAAAATAGCCATCTGAAAAGGGATTATCGTTGCTGGAATGCTTCACAAGAAAAATTTTAGTCTACTCTAGATAGAAAATATCTATAAAAAAGGGAACTTGTTCCCGTTTGTAAGACCTAGTACATAAAAAGAAATAGCCTTCCACATTGGGTAAGAAAAACTCTTATTTCACCCTTATCAGCTGACTGGAACTCAAATTGAAGTTGACACCCAAGTCAAATAAGTGATCTTTGTTGTAGGGGAGTGAAAGAAGTAGCACTCAGTGTTGGTTCATTGACTGGTTGCTCGAAGCACATGACTGGAAACACCAAAAACTTCCTTTTACTCAAGGCACTTCAAGGTGGAGGTATCTCGTTTGGCGATGGAAAGAAGGATTCCATTCTGGGAGTTGGTAAAGTCGAGAAATCTCTTGAAGATTCCATTGAAAATGTGTACTATGTGAGGGGGTCAAAATACAAACTTCTTAGTGTTACCCAGATATCTGATAAGGGAAATTAAGTTAAGTTTTCATGAGACAAATGCATTTTCACTAGTTTTTCTACCAAGAAAGTTATCCTGATGGCAAGGACGAAGAAAAACATGTAAGTCGCAGAACTAGAAACAGCTCATGGAGACTATCTAGCATGCATAAGTGCTCAAAGTGAAAATGTTTAACTTATGGCATAGGAGGCTAGGTCATATGAGATATTCTCTATTTAACAAACTTGTCTCCACGGACCTGGTCTGTGGTCTGCCAAAATTGAATTTTAGTGACAACAAAGTGTGTGATGCATGTGTCAAAGGGAAAAAAACCAGATCATCAGTCAAATAAAAGAAGCAAGTAAGTTCTTCAAGGGTTTTTCAGTTAATACATATGGATTTGTGTGGGCCTTTGATAATCTAAGTCAAAGCTGAAAGACGTACATCCTAGTGATTGTGGATGAATACTCAAGATTCACGTGAACTATGTTTCGCAAGTCAAATTCTGAGATAATTGATGTGCTGATGATTTTTTTTAAAATGATCCAAACCAAGCTCAATAGCTTGATTTCTGGGATCAAGTCCGACCATGGAACTGAGTTTGAAAATGTGAAGCTTGATGTCTTTTGTGCATGTAATGGTATTAATCATAACTTCCCAACACCCAGAACACCTCTACAAAACTGTGTGGTGTAAATGAAGAATAGAACTCTGGTAGATAGTGCCAAAACCATGATCATTGAGTCTTTATCAAAACTTTTGGACTGAAGTTGTCAATACTGCGTGTTATAGGACTTGCAGATGCTTGATCAGGTCTGTCTTGAAGAAAACACTATATGAATTCCATAACAACAAAACCAAAGCTAATTTACCTAAGGGCCTTTGGAAGCAAGTGTTTTGTGCTGAACAATGGCAAGGATGATCTCGGAAAGTTTGATCACAAAAGTGATGAAGCTGTGTTGTAGGATTTTCATCATCAAGCATAGCTTAAAGAGTTTTCAACAAAAGAACACTATGCATTGATAAAAGCATTCATGTAATCTTCAATGAAAGTGGTGATTTGAAGAACCTGGAGATGAAGGACGATGATGATCTCAATGAGCTTTTTAAAATCGTGAATAGTGAAGCTAGTAGGCCTGAAGCTGAAGGAAATCTAGAATTCGATGGTTCTAATCCTAGTACATCTGAGAACATAAAGGAGGATGATCAATCAGCTATGGAACCTGTTTCATCTCATGATGCAAGTCAAGAGGAAACTCATTCTTATGAAAATGACGATTCTAAAGATAAAGAAGAACAAATGGATCAACCCAAACCCCTAGCCTTTAAACCAGGGTGGAAGTATAGATCATCTCGCCCTCTTGAAAATCTCATTTCCCTATCGAATTATGAAATGCAAACCAGGTCCAAAATAAGAAACATAGTTGCATTCTCAACCTTCATCTCTACTATTGAGCCTAAAAATTTGAAATAAGCCTTGAAGGATGCTGACAAGGTCAAGTTAATGCGATATAAACTTCATCAGTTCGAGCAGAACAATGTGTGGTACTTGGTACCAAGACCTGGAAACAGAACCATATAGAAACCAGGTGTGTATTCAGGAATAAGGTTGAAGAAAATGGAGTTATCACAAGGAATAAGTCGAGACTGGTGTTCCAAGTCTATAATCAAGAGGAAGGCATCAACTATGATGAGACATTTGCCCCCGTTGCTTGAATGGAGACTATCAGAATCCTTATAACCTTTGCAACATTCATGGGGTTCAAGCTCTTGCAAATGCATGTCAAAAGTGCCTCATTGAATAATGATATAAAGGAAGAAGTATATGTGAAACAACCACCTGGATTTGAGGATGTTTATTTCCCATATCATGTATTCAAACTAAACATGGCCCTGTACGGCTTGAAGAAGACACCTAGATCATGTTATGAAAGTCTTTCTAAACCATTCTTCAAAATGGGTTCAAGAGGAGCAAGATAGACAACACCTTGATTCTGATGAACAGGGAACAAAAATTTCTCATCATCCAAGTGTATGTGGATGATATCATCTTCGAAGCCACCTCTGAATATCTGGGTGAAGAATTTTTTACTCTAATGGGGAATGCACTATATATGAGCATGACGGGGGAGCTGAACTTCTTTCTAGGTCTACAGATCAGGCAAACCTCAACTAGCACCTCAATCTTTCAAGAGATGTACACAAAGGAGCTGCTAAAGAAGTTTCACATGGTGGAACCCAAGCCTATTGATACCCCCAAGGGTATAAAGTCAAAAATGGGTGAAGATGAGGTTGATCCACTAGTAAATCAAACCATGTATAGAGACATTACTAGATCACTATTGTACATAACAACAAGTAAACCTAACACTGTCTTCAGTTTAGGAATGTGTGCATGATTACAGGCATGTCAACGGGAATCACATTTGCGGCAACAAAAGAATATATACGATCTAATCTTTTTTATTCAAGCAGGTGACTCCTTTGAACTGGTAGGGTATACAGATGCTGAATTTGCACTATATCAGGCTGACAGGATGAGCACTTCTGAAATAGCTCATTTTCTTGGATAATCACTCATCTCTTGGGGAACCAAGAAACAAAATTCATTAGCTCCCTCAACAGTTAAGTTTGGCTACGTATTTGTTGCATCTTATTGCTCTCAAGTCCTCTACATCAATAAATAAATGGAGGATTTTGGAGTTCAGATCCTTACTTTTTCGATCATGACAATACCAGTGTAGTCAAGATGGGAAAGAATTCAGTCCAACATAAAAAAACAAAGCACATTTATGTAATGCACTATTTCCTGGGAGACACTGTTGAAAAGGGGAACATCAGCAGGCAATACTGCAAAACGGAAGATCAATTTGTGAGTATCTTCAAAAAAGCACTTAGCAAGGATTAATTTGAGAGAAAATGGCTGAAGCTGGGGATGATGAACATGCATTGACCTAGCAAGGCATCCAATTCCTGTTTTTGACTATGATTTGGAGGGCAGGTATCCTCGTTACTCGTAACATGTTGCTTAAGTCATATCAATAACGTACCTGTTGCAGGTATACACTCATGGAAATCACCAAGAAAAGAATCAATTTCATTTAGGAATCAAATCTTACATGCAGAGGAGGACCTGGTCCCTCTCAAGGTTAGCACTCTTTACATTTTGTTTGAACTGTTGAGATCTCCATGTGTTAGTCATCGTACCTTTTGACTGTTGTCCCATAGTTTTAAGTCCAAGCGACGCGTCCACTGAAGGACCTGACACATCATTTCAAGTTCTTTTTAAATGTCCTTTTTCACTCAATCTCCCATTTTCAAACCTCATTCTCTCTAAGTTTTTTGCCAAAATCCCTCTCTCTCTCTCAATATAACTTTCTCTTTGATACTCTTCCTATTTTCTTCTCAAACAAAATGTCTCAATCTGCATATTTTTCAAAGAAAATGCTACGCTCACTAAATGAAAAAGACCTAGTGGAATTTTACACATCTTCTGATGCTCTGTATCCTTCCAAAATGTCGATCATCTCTCCAGTTAACATTAGTGATACCAGTCCTCTTAATACTTGTCTCCCTTTGACCTTAACAACCCAGCACCCTCACATCAACTTGTTCCCTGTTCTTCCATGTTATCTGACAATTGGTTTGAGAGAGATCTTACCGAGAATAAGTTGTCTGAGTCTAATATTCTCAAAGCCAGTGAAACCTTAGTAATCGAGAATCACCATAGATGAGGTGAGGGGTAATGAATGAAGAAGGAGAACATCTTGTGGTAGACTTGCTTGGGGTCTCTCAACTAGTTTCGACCAAACCCTTGAGATTGGTGGCTACCCTTCATCCAATTCTACTGAACTAATGAGGTAATCACCCTCTCATGTGGTTTTTTCAAAGGAAAATGGTTCCTATATCCATAAAAAGAGAGGAGATGGTCATTAAAGAGAAATTTAAGAGAAGTCCTTTTACTAGATTAGATTCAAAGATATTGATGGGAGATGCTATGAAATCCAGTGCAACAACTGCTGCAAAAAATCACAGGAAAAAGAAATCTGGTGATGCACTCATTGAGATGCCTACTACTGATGTGATGGATGTCTCCATTTAAGGTTCTGTCCATGAAGGTGTGGAAGAAGTTTCTGAAGAAAAAAGGGAAAACAAACACTCAAAGTACCTAAGTAAGGGGATTAGTTCCTTTGTTGGAAAAATCTGCACAACAAAATTTTTTAAAAAATGCTACAAGATCTTTAATACTCGTCGTGTTGGGGTTCAGAAAAAACTCATGAAAGAAGACATCAACAAATAAATTTGAATCTGAGTGACTGATTTCATGGTTGCAATGAATGGAGGGATCAAAAAATAAATTTATAAGAACGAGTTGAATGATTGAGTCTATTCATCACCTTCTATGGAAAGTTTCATGGATTTATGGAGCTAGCAAGAGTTCAGGTTATAGAGTCCAAACAGATCAACATTTAATTTTTTGGTTGGTAGAAAGGTAGTGTTGTGAGACTAACATTTTTGAGTTTATGAGAGTGAAGCTACTATTACTCTTGAAAATATGACTATTTTGGAAGGCTTGTCTATTTTGGGTGACTCTGTTTTGTACCCCCTTCAATCCCCTTAGTTGGTTGAGATTGAGAAAATCTTAAAAATGCGCAAAGGGAGCTTATCAAACTGAAGAATAATAATCAAATTGGTCTTCAATATGATAAGCCTTATTTGCGCACTTCCAAGATTTTCTTCAATCTCTGCCAACCCAACGGATTGAAGGGGGGCACAAAACAGAGTTACTCAAAATAGCTAAGCCTCTAAAATAAACATATATTCAAGAGTAATAGTAGTTTCACCCCATGAAAACCTAAAATTTTAAGTCTCACAACTTCACCTTTCAACCAACACAAAAATCAATCTTGATCCTTCTGGACAATTTAATTTGACATCTTTATAGATCCATAAATACGTGTAGCTTTTCATATATGGTTATGGATAGACTCCATCATTTTAACCTATTCTTTCCATCTTTTTTGTTGATCCCTCCATCCATTGAAACCATGAAAGGAGACTTTCAATGTCCACTCAGATTTGGAAGAAAATGAATGAACTTATATAAGCATCAGTCATTTACTATGATCTGCACAAATAATGCCAAGTACTTGAAAAAGTTTGGTTTATCTGTGTCCTCTCTAAATGATCGCTAGTTATCAAATCTTCGATTGATAATGGAGTTGTGGTGTAGATCTCAATAATCCCTCTCAAATTTAGGATTCATCAATAATTGGGGTATTTAAGGTTTAATGTCTATGGGCTTCAACAGTTAGGGTATTTAGAGTGAAAAATTGTGTAAGTTTCCATATGTGTATTTAGAGTATAATTTTTATGAGTTTTTTTAGGCGGCAGAGCTTTTCCATGGAAATTTTAGAAGTACCTTAATGTCATTTCCTTTAGTTTTATTTTTCAATATCAATAATTTCCGTACATTTTTAAACAAAAACTGTAACGACATATTTATCACCAATTATCATATAGTTGTGGGACAATCATAAAATTCATAGATCACTATAATTGATATATTGATTGACTATCAAATCCAGAACTTAGAACCACAATATTTATGAAGGGAAAGAACAATATTTTGAGTTAATTGTGAAGGTTTTCCTTTAATCTAGCTCCTTAATGATATATACTTGTGCTGAATTCATGATTCTTATAAAAGGAAAATATATTGTGGTTTGTCAACGACCACATATATAATTGATAGGCCACGCGGACATTTAAGAAGTTAGATTCTCATTCTACTCTTAATCCTAGAATTGAGCTTAAAGCATTAAGTTCCAATTCATATAAATTCCATGTTTGAAATGTCTAAAATGATGATAAAGAATTGTGAGGATTGATTGATGACACCAGTCATTGGATAAGATTATAAAGTGTTTGCTAGTAAGGAATGAGACTCAGTGATGAATTTAAAGTATACTGAAGGTCATGTTTTTAGGCAGGAGATAACTTTAGAATTGCTTACAGAAAGACATACTAATTATCTTATTCAGTCTTACCCTACATTTCTACTGGAAGTTCTTTCCACCTCTCAAATCCTGAACTGCCCTGTCACGAGGCAAAAACTGTACCAATCACGACAAATAATTCATTACATTAATGGAGCAAGTAATTAGATAATTTACACAATAAATATTTTTTTCATTTATAGTTATGTAGAGCTTTCCTTGTACTTTGATCATATTTAAAAATATCAGTATCTTCTATAGATTCAAAGATTCTATATTTAAAAAGAAAAAAGACAATAGATATGAAGGTTAGTAAATTCAAAGCATATTAATGTTAACACTTAAGAGTATTTATCATGATAACTACTAATCAATGCAAAAGAAACTTTCAATCACTTTAGATATTCACTAACACCACTCTGATTGTTCATATTATCCTTAAGTTTGTGTTGAACACTCCTTTATTATTTTTGTGATCAACATATTAATATCCAGAAGGAATCAAACACCAGAGAAATGCCATAAAGACTATACAAGCAAACTAGAAAGAAGAGATTAGATATGGGCGAAGCTTGAGACAAAATTCTTTCCTTATAGCTAAACGTCATTTTGTATCCTAAGTTCCATATTTGATAGAGAAAAATGAATTGGATTTTTATATGTCTGTATGATCAAAAAAGAACGATTACTCGAGGGTTCTTCCAAAACATCTTTTGAGTGCAATTTTTATTAGGGACATCCCAATAAACAATAGAAATTTTCTACATAACATTCATAGTTGGTTGTATTGCACCATAGGCTTTTATTACATAACTCACATTCAGATTCATTCCCTATCACAGGTATAATTTATTGTTGTTTGCACCAGAAAATCTTATGGGGGTTGACTAGTGTTGATTTTATAGTTATATATATAAATGGTTTAGACTTGACTATATATTCTTTCCTTTTGGTTTTAGCCTGGTTAGACTAGCCTCCTGTTCACAGTGAGGTGTTGTTGTGATTACCGATGTTGACGTATCTTTGGTTGGTTGCTGTCCATAATGAATCTTTGTAGTGGATAGGCTATTTGGATAACACCTCCAGTTATGTTCCTTTGTTTATGTCTCTTGATTGTTCGATTCTTTTCCTTTATCTCTAATTATGGCAATTGTCCAAAATCTCTTCTTTTTCTTCTTGTATTTTACTGGCTTTACTTTCCCATAATCTATGCTTTCTTTACCTTTTGAGCTCCGTCGTCCTATGCCTAATGAGTACCACTTATTGGTATTCATAGTACACTTCTACACCTTGCATATAATAGTACAACTTCTATCCATTAAGATATGCCTTGTGTGGAGCAACTTTTGGATTTAAAGACTATGGTGAACTCATGAATTTGAATTTTCCAATCTCCCTCTATTTTTACTTGTACTAAACTTTATTTGCATTTACATATGGTTCAATATATATTTTTATTTCTCCTTGTTCTCCTATTTTGATCAAAAGCTCGACAACCGAATGAAACGAATATATCTTTTGTCATATATATTCTTCATCTTTCCTTCTATTTCCTATATTATATTCTTGTAATGACCCTCATGGTAAAATATATTTCTTGCATGTTTGTACTGTTTTTCCCCTACCCAGAGCTTTCTTGAAGCTTTTCTATCTTGCTTGATTGAGTGGGATGCTTCTTGAGGTGGTCGGGAGAGTTTTGAGCATGTTTTTTCCTTTGAAAGGCTTATTAAGTGAAAAAGTTGACTTTAGCCAACATCCAGAGAATCTGATGTTGTTAAAAAAGATTGAAAGCTCTGGAAGGTCCATATTGATCTAGTAGAATGATTGGTTCTAGTTCTGAGGGCCTCGGTTTGAGTTTCTGTCATTATAAATTTGATTTTAAAGATTTTTTCCAATGTTTGACTTAGGTCAATATTCTTGGTAAAAGTGCTCAGATGAGAATTTCATTGGTGTGGTTAGCTCTGGAATAACGATTGAGTTTGTTCTAGAATGACCTTTGGTTTGGATCTCGAGATGTTCGAGATAAGCTTTTTGTAATACCCCTTTTTAGGTCATGTCAAATAGTGCACAATCGATGATTCCTAAATTATTTAACTTAGGGAGTCACCACCTAATTATTTTTCAGGTAAATTAAGTCACATAAATATTTAGTTAACTTATGCTAAAATTAACTTCAATTTATGGTGTACTTAACTTATGTGATTCTAAATAAGGGTTCAAGTTATCCTAAAGGGACAAGACTAAGCATCATTTACAGATATATTAAGTTTATAAAATAACAAAATCATAAGTCAAACCATCCTTTATTAGTACCAAAACATTTACTAAAAGGTGAATTGCTTACATGTCTTGACCAAAAATAATGTGTAATTAGATACAAATTTAGCCTTAGAAAGATGTGAAAAAAATAATAATCTTTCCAAATTTTAAGAATGGGCCAAATAATTTTAAAAGCTTATATTTTAAATGAAATATTTGAAAAAATAGTTGCACCCATTTGTTTTCAATTGAAAGAAAATAGTCAAGTGTTTTAAAAAAATGATTCTCAAGGTCTGTAAGCTTTTAGAAGGCAAGCATGTAAAACTTGGTTCTGAAATAGAATGTTGATTCCTTTTTAAAAAAATTTTAAAAAATTATTAAAAGCTACCGCGACTACAACGATTTATTATATTAGAGATTGTGAATACAAGAACAAGACGCATTCAAATCACACAAGCTAGTTTAACATGTAAAGAAAACTAAGCAAGCAAATAAATACTAAAATAATAAATAGCCATGAGTGAACTCAAGTGAGTACCGTTTATTTTTCTTGTTGTTTCAGATTGTGTAAAATGTCATAGTGACTCCATGTGCAGGTTTGATTTAATGCCGGATCTATCAGACTCGACTTTTTGCAAGATTCTTGTGTCAAGACTCCATTTTGTCCCTAAATGTATGTGTAGAAATAAAATATAAAAATATGATATAGGAAAATCAAACAATATGAATTAAGATGGAGCAACAAGACCAAACCATATCAAAATGAAGTAAAGTATAGTTTTGATTTTTTTTAAAAGTAAATGGGCAGTGGCTTTGAGTTATATATATAAATGACATCGTACATGCAAATATAAATTAAAGGAAATTGAACAAGGTGAGTCATGTTTTTTTCTGACTAAAGGATTATTCATGCTAGTCAAACATACATCTTGATTATAAATAAGATTCAAACAAATCATTCTTCTTATATTTAAAGAAATGTATGTTTCTAGTTGAAATAAAAAATTTATTGAGAGAGTAATCTTAATTAAGCCCTAAAATCATTCAAGTTAGATACACATATGACATAAAACAAAAGAAATACATGATTTTTATATACAGAAGTGATTAGTTGTAGATAGAATGTAACTTCTGATAAAGAAAAAGATACATAATATGTCGTAAGTTTAAATGCATAATTCATCAACTTGCATTACATGTGTATATTTAATAAACCACACAAATACGTAAAAACAACTACGTATTGAAGAAAGAACGAAATATTGACATTGACCTTTTTGTATGGCAGTGTACCATGGCGAGGTTCCAGATCTATTGAAATCTGACTTTACTCACAAACAAAAAAACACAATTAATCCAAAGAAAAGTTATGCCAATGTTTTGATTTGAAGAGGAGATGCCAAATTATTAAATGTAAAGAGTAGCTCAAAACACTGAAAACGAACTTGATAAAATAAGAATTTATAGTTGAAATTATAGTTCTTGAATTCTTGAGCTATAATTTAATGTCCTATATTGAAAATGGTCAAACATAACCATTAAAGATCAAATGTTAAGATTTTTGGATGAACTCGACAATCTTCACATGATTTGCATAGCCATAGCACGAATAAAGAGTGAGAACCTCTATCCATAGATAAAGAACAATGAAGATTTTTTGAAAATAGAAGGAAAGGGGAGAGAAAGAGAGAGGGAGAGAGATGCTCCGACGACTTGTGACTTATGAGGGACTTCGGGGGAGGGGATAAAACCCTAAACCATCTAAATGGACTTTGGTGGGAGATAAAACCCTAAACAACCCAAATGGACTTTGGGGGGAGGGGATAAAGTGGGTAGTAGGGATTGTGAAGAGGACTGATGGGTTGATGTTTCGGCTGCAACATTTGGGCTCTTGTTTTTAGGGGTTCTTTTGGAATAAATGGCATATACATATATAAATGTTATGGAAAATTAGCAAAAAACAGCCCATATTTAAATAACATTTAATAGATAAAAGAAGAGCACAAATTAGCTCATATTAACCGATTGCATGCTAATAGGTTTTCTTTTTTAAACTTTCCTTGTGAAACTACATGCCACACACATCATTAAAAACGAAACGTGGGAAACCATATAAACTCTCCATAGATGATTAGCGATTCAGTATCCATAAACTCCATCAATTCATAAAAATTCATGTATTTAATATAAAAATCAACCAGGTTCTACTAAAAACATCGACAAATAGATGGTGGCATCTCTGATAGTGTCGATTCATCATAGCGGAGAGTAAGATAGCACAAAATAATTTTGTACATTATTCTATGAAGGGGGTGGTTAATACAACATACATTGATTTCAACGAATTCATTCACTTGATTTCAAGCCATCAAAATGTCGATACTTCCTTGAATTCGTTTGATTTTCATTATGACAATTCAATGCCGATATGACACAAAACACCATGGAATTACGAGTATAGATCGAATTGAAGAAAGAGTCACAAAAGCTTAAAGAATATCCATTGAGGAGAGAAGATGAAAGTGTTTTTGAGAAAAAAAGTTGGCGTAGTGGCTAATCTTGTCTCGACCATATATTACGACCCAAATACCCAATTCATGATGTTAATTATCCCAAATTCATGTAAGAACACCAACAAATTGGCAAATGTTAACCGATGTTAATTAACCCAAATTCATGACGTAGTGGCTAATCTTCTCCTATGTTAGCAACCTTAAACTATAAATTAACTGGTGCTAATTAGTCGATATTTATGTATAAACATCAACAATACGAAGCATAACACAATATGCACTACATTAAATCAAAACTCAATCCCCAAAGTTGCACCCAAGATCTTAGGGTGGACCTCATGTTAGTTAGCCCAAACACATATATGAACATCCAACCCCATAATTTTAGCCCTAGGTCTTGGGGTTCACCTCATGCGAATTAGCCCAAATCAATGTATGTACATCAACAACACAAATCATAACACAATATATACTACATTGAATCAACACCCGACCCCATAATTCCACCCCCTAGATCTTGGAATTTTAGTCACCCATCACAAAAACCAAAAAATATATATTTTCTATGAATTAAGTAATGGGTTATATGAAATTAAGAAATTACAAGTAAATCCACTTTGGATTTAACATAAATTTATCAAATTCAAGAGCGAAATTGAAAAACTCCACACTACACGAAACAGGATTTATAGTGGAAATATTTAGCGGCAAACCTATTTGTTGCTACGAAAGTTACATAGCCAGTGACGACATATGAAGGCGTCGCAATAGATAAACATTTAGTGGCTAGTTTTGCTAATTTTCCGCTAATAGTTGTTGCTAATTCTCAATTATTTCTTCCCGCTAATACAAAAAGTTTTGCTCCATATTCTTCAGTGGCAACATCTAGTTTGTCGCATCTAAATGAAATTTGTGGTGACATGGACGCTCCAAATAAGTCAATTTAATTTAATATACATAAAAATTTAGAAAGAAAATAAAGGAAAAATCAAATAAAAAAGTACACACAACTCTTTCTCTCCATTAGCTCAACTTTTTTTCTCAAACACTCCTCTTCTCAAGTTTCCGCTTCATTTCTCTCCATTAGCTCAACTTTTCTTAGAAATTCTTCAAATTGTCACCCTCAAATCTGTTAAATCGCTTCGAATTTCATAGAATATTTTTTCCCCAAATCTTACTTTTATTTCTTTAGCTCATTCATAAATCTGTAGCAGATTGAAGTGTTTTGAAGTTTTAAGGCAGAAGGTTCTCGAAAATCTAAAAAAAATCAGAAGTTGCGGGACGGTTTTAAGAAGGAAGGTTCGATGATTTATTATCACTACAAGATTTTGATCTTTTTAAAGTTTTGAAGCTGCTCAAAGCTTGTAAGGTGCCACTCATGTTAACGTCTATTTATTTTTCATATTTTGTCGATTCTGAATCTTCACAGTTGTTTTTGAGCTATCTCTTTTTCAGGGTTTATTGAAGATTTTTTTTTTTTTGAAAAATGTACATAAATTGTTGTTTTAAAAGAAAATTTGTAGTTCTAAGTGTGTTGATTTTATTTCAATAGAAACTCGATTTGTGTATATAAATGGTAATTTTTTTTGAAAACTTTTATTAAATTTTACGAGTTTGTAATATTTTCCAGACATTAGAGCTTGTTTATGATTTGGTTTACTGGAGTTCTTAAAGTGTTATTATTTCAGTTGAAGTGTTAGGTTGGTCATATCTATACGTATGTTGAGCTCTTGAACTTACTGGATTAGATTAACTAATGTTAAATATAGATATATATGACTTAAAAGTATGAATCCATGGCTGGTTAAATCTGCCTGTATGTAACTTTAGTAAATGGACTTGAAATTAAGTTCTAATGGTTTTGTTAGTTCTGAAATGTTGAGTTTGGTGTAGAATTACCTTTTGTTTGGGCCAAAAGCTAGAAAGTGTCTTCACAAAGGTCAGTGTTCTTTCAAAACACAAAATATTTCCTACTTTCTCTAATTTTCAAAACTATCTGGACGTTAACACGGGACCTAAGATCACGAGTGACCTCAAGCTAACCCTGCCAACATATCATAAACATACTTAACAATTTTTTGAAAAATAGACGTACTGTGTGGAAGCTTATAACATAGCATAGAATGAAATAATGGGGAATACCTATTTTAAGTCTGGATATATAATAATTGAGTTTATTGAAAATTAAAGTGTCAAATTTGACTAAAAACTGAATCTAACTATGTTTGAAAAAAATTACTAGAGATGTTGGGACATTCCCCAACTAACTCTAGCAGCTGAAACTAAAAGACTGAAAATACAAAAATTACATGTCAATCGTCCTCAAAGGATGAGGACTCACTATTGATACTGCTGAACTATAGATTGGGAACAAATCTATGTGGGATCTAGATGTTGAGGACCTGAACCTACATCACGAGAAGATGTAGAACAAATTATATGGTAGTACTTGAATGTGTATGAGCATACAGGATAAAATAAAATTGAACAATGTATATATAACTAAACAAAGCAATGATATAACAGAAACATTCCTAAAATTTATTAAAATACTGACATATTAACTGAAAATGCAACATTAGTATATTGATAATGAAACATTCTTAACTTGATCATGTAAAACTGAATAAACTGACCAACAGTGTACTTCATGAACTAAATGAATCTTCACAACTAGTGTTCTGAGTTTTATGCAAATAATTAAGCAAAAATTCTACGAAAATATGATATTATGATTTGGATTATTCTAACAACTTAATCACAAGAATAATCTAAAGTGTAAGAAACCCTACGTCTAAACATTATATAGAGAATCAAAATTTGACAAAATTCTAGGGACCCAATGGGTGAAAGGAACCCACTAGTGAAATTCCACAAACTTGGCGAAATTCACGAAGAAATTGTTCAATTTTCACGCTGATATGAAGATAAATAGTTGTGTTCTTACACAGTTGGGTCGACTCTTTCTGTTTCTTTTGGTTCAACTTGATGAATTTTTGGAGAATGAGTAGTTTAGGGTGAATTCTAATTATGTTATTGGACTAAAACTGACCCAAATGACGTAGTTTAGGGGTCCAACACATAAAGACTAAAATAATCCTGACTTAAAAGTTGTTGGGGCCAATCGACGGACTGGCCAACAGACCATCGACTGACCCACGGTCCGTCCTGTCAACCGTCATTGTCTTTTAGAGAAGGGGGTTTTGCGGTCTCAATCCAGGGACCAGAACCATGACCTTTTGTCTAACCTATGGTCTTTGGGTCCATCCATGGGTCGTGCCTTAATAATACTTTTATCCTTGGTTCTGGGAAGGAGCTGTAGGTGGCCATACACGGAACCCACCTACGATCCGTGGGTTGTGCCCATCGGTGGCACCTGCAACTTCTGAAATGTGCATTCCACTTTGTCTGGGATACGAGGTGCTACATTTTCATATTATACGCGTTATGTGATTTAACCTCAAATGGAAAACTCATTTAAGTCTGCTTTTAACATTTATTGGATCACTGATTACCATCTTGCTTAGCCTCTAAAGCATTCATTTTTTCTCCTTGCATAGTATTTTTTGGCGACGTTTAGCAAGTTCATCTTTCTTCTTTGGTGCATAACTTTCTTTATTGGACTTAGATAATTTTTTCGAAATAAACAAGCGTTGTGTATTATTGTTTTGACAGAGGTCATGATCACCCGCCGTTCTCCTTTCTCAGTTGGCGATCAACAATGTATTGTTTGTAATTCTTTTTGCATTTTTGGCCATTCTTTCAAACATCAATCCTTGCCTTATCCATTTTTCTTCATACATGCAAACAATCAACATATCATTAGAATAGGACAAAATTAGACATTGAGCACACTCATTAATAAGCTAAATAGACCTCGAATAAGGAAAATCTACAAATTGTCAACACCCCAGCTTAAACTTTTATTTGTCCTTGAGTATATCAAGAATATATTTAGCTCAGTAAAGGTGTCTACAACAGTATTCAATGACAGTTAGCATGGAAGTGTTATAACAACATTACTCTCAACATTTCATTCAATCATGATCAAAACGCTTCAAATGATGCCTAGAACATCTCAAGACAAGCTCAATCTCACTTTATGTTCTTATCTAGTCCAATACCATATTTCAATAAGTACATTCAAGTTCCCTCAAATCAAGAATAACTCCATGATCTCACTAAAAAATCAACAAAGATATAATGAATCGATGCAACTCTAACACTCTCGTATGAGTAAAACATGCAAGCATTATCCTATCATTGCCCATATTTTCAATCATCACACAACCTAGTTCATGAACGGTCTGAGGGGTCACTTAGGCTTGTAAAGGGGTTGAGGGTAAAGTTCATGATAAGATAATCAAGAATTTGACTGAAAACTAGGGACCCAATGGGTGAAAGGCACCCACTAGTGAAATCCCACATACCTGGTGTTGAAATCCATGAAAAAATACTTAGATTTTGTAGCTGGAACTGTTGGAACCTTGTTGTGTTCTTCAACTAGGGTTCTTGACTTTTTTCTCCTTTCTTGCTTTTAATTTTCTAAATTTTAATTACTCATTTGACTTAGGTAAGATTTTGTTAAGTTTATAGGCTTAAACTAACTAAAATATGATGATTTAGGGTAAAAACGACATATCTTAGGGTTTCAATGAAATGGGAAAAGACCAAAAGACCCTTGAGTTAATTGCTGTCTAACCAAATGACGACCTGGACTGACGCTCCGTCTTTCAAATGAAGGTCCGTCGTTTGGCTCCATCAGTTGGTCTGTTCGACAGGCCTTTACTAAATTGGGCATAACTTTTTACTCAGAGGTCTGATTTTAGCAAGGTTGGTGGTATGAAAAGATAATTCAATTATATATATGTAGGTATGTCATGGGACACCTAATTCATTTTATGATAAAAGTTATGTCCATGTGAAGTTGACCCAACTGCATTTTCCCCCTAACTGTCTGCTCTTTCTCACCTACGGTCAGGCCTACGGACCGTAGGTCGAACGACGGTCCGTGCTGGTCAACCGTGGTTCATATCTAAGAGTGGGTAAATTGGGTGTGATCGACGAAAACAAACTACATACCATAGTCTGACCTACGGACAGTAGGTCTGTCAGTCGTTCGACACTTAGTCAAATTTTCTTGATTGAGATTTTGGGGGGTTTCTGACCCAATCGACGAATGTGCATGACGGACCGTGGTTCAAGATATGGTCCATCGATGCTCCTGCAGATTTTCTGAAAAGCTGATTTTTGGTCTATTTTGTATACGAGGTGTTACAGGTTATTAGTAGCTCTCATAGGAATACTATAAAGCATTGTCCAATATACCAGTTACAATTCAGCATTCAGTTTCAGTATGCTATAAACTTTGTCATTGCATTAAATTTATTGTATATTCATTATTTTTCAGTATAGTTATGATGCTTATCTTATATAATAGTTGAGAATGCTTAGTTCAGTTATGAATATTGTTCAGGTTTATTCTATACTGTATGCTCAATACCTTTCAAGTACTAGCGCATACTCTACGCTACTTCTTCTCGTGATGTAGGTTCAGGTCCTCAATATTCAGATCACGTATAAATCAAGTCCTAATCTTCATCTCAACAGTATCAGTGGTGAATCCTCCATCTCCGAGGACGATAGACATATTTCTTTTACGTTCTGTCTTTCCGTTTGAGTTTTGCTAGATTTAGTTATGGCATGTCTCAACATCTCTAGTTAGTTAAAGGCTTTTCAAATATAGTTTAATTTAGCTTTAGCTTTGAGTTTGATCTTTTAGTTGTCATTTAACTCATCGTTTATTTATTCAGATAGTAATGATATTCCCAATCATTTTGTATGATGTTTTAAGCTTCTACACATTATTTTCTTACTTCAGTTATCTAGTATGGTTATGATTTTCCAGCTCAGGGCTAGCTTGAGGTCACTCGTTATCCTAGATTCCTTGTTAACGTCCAGGGAAAACCTCGAGGGGTGACAATATATACGAAAGGAAACATGCTGGTGTAGAACGTAAAGTGATTACCCTCGTCTATCATATCCAAAAGTTGCAAAAGACGACATGAAGGATCTCCACTGATAGCTGGCACTAGAACATGCATTACTAAATGATGCAAAGTGTAGAAATAGTACCAAAAAAGATAGTCATTCGTACCAACACTTATTCTGTCAAAACAAAATTATCAATCGATTTATTCAATCGAAAATAGTTTATACAAAAAAAATACAAATATATTTATACTTTCCAATTTATACTATAGAGACAAAAATGAATCAACTATACAAATATATGTGAGTTATACAAATGTAACCACGAACTAAACAAAGGAGGTGTGAATTATAAAAACGAGGTCGTGCATTGCAGCTCAAACTATAGCTGCAACCAGTAAATATGCAAATTATGTTAAGGATCCTAATTAAGTTTATTATAATGGCTATTTGTAAAAAAAATCCTATTTTTTTGCCTTTCATCTTTTTATAAGTGAGCCCACAGAGAGTATGAAGGACTAGTTGTTTTTAATCAATTTAAAGAAAATATTCCCTTCCTTGAGTTATTCAAAAATAAAATAATTCACGATGACAGTAAAAACTTTTATCTAAAAGGGTACATTTACACAAGCTTTTCAAGTCATGGATAAACGTTGGTTGTTATTCACCCTTTTTTCTTGTAATGTTGTAAATTATATATGATTTTGTCGTCGAAATTGTTGATTTTTCGTCTACAAGTGGTCACTATTTTAACATTGAATATTATTTGACAAAACAATGTCATCACTAAATCCCACGTTGATTCGAGATAGTAAAATAATCGTCACTAATTGCTTATTTATTGGTCACAAAAACTAACGTCACAAATAAGTATAAAATTATGTGGCTAAAGCTAACAACCTTTAACCACGAACATTTATTTTTCGCTACTGTAACAAGTTATTTATTATGATGAAACTTTTTTCATATAAAAAAATAATAACTATTTTAAGCTAAACAGTAGTATATTACAAGTTGAATGCATTATTAGCGACAATATAATGTGTCAATAATAACTTAAAATTTGTCGCTGATGACACTTAGTAAATGTCGCCAAAAAATTTTTTGTGGAAAATTTTAGTGGAAAAAAATTTGCTACAAAATTATACGTTTCGTCACAAAAAGTACATTGCTCATGCATTACACGAAACAAGATTTTGTTACAAAATATAAATAATTAGTAACGAATATTTTGTCATGCCGAAAATTTTTGAAGCTAAATGTCATATTTACGGTAGTGCCAAAGCGAGGCCAGCCACACACGAACGCGGCAGCAAGCACGTGAACGTTCGTACCCAAGATGTCAGTAGTTCGCACATAAAAGATTTTGGTCTCCAAAAGTTTTTTTGGCAACGTACACATTGTGTCCACTATATTATAATTGGTGTAAAACATGTCCCTACTATATTTAATATGTATAATATTAACTAAAAATTTAAAAAAAATATATCACAGTACTACTCAAATTTATATGGAAAATCTTTGCCGCATGAAAAAAACTCATATAATTTTAATTCTAACTACCCATATGGAAACTCATACAATTTTACATCATACATTCCCTTAATATTGAAGCCCATAGACATTTAACCATAAATACCCCAACTTTTCAAGAGTCCGGAATGGGAGAGGGAAGATTGAGATTTGGACCTACTGCTTTGCTATCAATCGAAGACTTGAAAACTAGAGATTACCTAGAGAGAGAGAAAGATAACCCAATTTTTTTAAGTACTTGCCATAATTTGTGCAGATCATAGTGATGAGTGATATTTGTATTAACTTCTTCAGTCTTTTCCTTTTTAAAATGAATTCATTTGAGCCTTTAATTTATTAACTAGTGTAACGTATACTTACTATGTACAAGGTCCTTCAATTCCTATTCAATTTGAATCTGAGTCACTCATTTCATGGTTGCAATGAATGGAGGGATCAACAAATAAAATTATAAGAACTAGTTTGAATGACTAAGTCTATCCATCACCATGTATGGAAAGGTGCATGGATACATGGAGCTATCAAGAGTTCAGTTTATAGAGTCCAAACAAATCAACACTTGATTTTTTGGGATGTCGAAAGGTGGTGTTGTGAGACTAGCAATTTTGTGTTTGTGTGAGTGAAGCTACTGTTACTGTTGAAGATTTGATTATTTTGGCTGACTCTCTATTGTACCCGCTTCAATCCCCCTAGTTTGTAGAAATTGAAGAATATTTTGAAAATGCGTAAAGAGAGCTTATCGTTGTGAAGACTAAAAATTAAAGTAGATTGGTAGTTATCATGTTTTTTCTTCCAGGTAAAACAGGTGCCCATGTTTACCCAATAGCTATAAATCTGGCTAGAGGCATGCGACTAGTGCTAGCCTCATACCTTTTGCCAGATTAATAGCTATTGAGAAAACAAAAAAACTTATTTTACTTGTAAGAACAAATCTTAACAACCTAAGAGAAAGAAAAGCTTCATTCTCAAAATTGCAACCTTTGTTCATACAAACATTCAACCATCTAGTTCGATTATTGGTCTTCAATCTGATAAGCTTGATTTGCGCGCTTTCCAGTTTTTCTTCAATCTCTGCCAACTCAAGGGGTTGAAGGGGGGCACAAAACAGAGTTACTCAAAATAGCTAAGCCTCTAAAATAAACATATCTTCAAGAGAAATAGTAGTTTCACCCAATGAAAACATAAAATTGTTTGTCTAACAACTTCACCTTTCTACCAACACAAAAATCAAATCTTTATCCTTCTGGACTATTTAAATTTAAATCTTGATAGCTCCATAAATATATATAGCTTTCATATATGGTTATGGATAGACTCCATTGTTTGAACCTATTTTTTCCATCTGTTTTGTTCATCCCTCCATCCATTGAAACCATTGAAGGAGACTTTCAATGGCCATTCAGATTTGGATGAAAAATGAATGAAGGATCTTTATAAAAATCACTCATTTAATATGATCTGCACAAATCATGCGAAGTACTTGAAAATTTTTTGGTAATTTGTGTCATCTCTAGATGATCTCTAGTTATCAAATCTTCGATTGATAATGGAGCAGTGGGTGTAGATCTCAATATTCCCTCTCCAATTGAGGATTTATCAATAAATGGGGTTTTTAAGGTTTAATGTATACGGGCTTCAACAGTTAGAGTATTTAGGGTGAAATTTGTATGGGGTTTCATACGGGTGTTTAGAGTAAACATTGTATGAGTTATTTAGATGGCAGAGCTTTTCCATGGAAATTTAAGAAGTACCATGATATTATTTTTTTTAGTTTTATTTTTCAATATAAATAATTTTTCTTACATTTTTTTTAAAAAAAATTGTAGTGACATATTTGTCACCAATTATCATAAAGTTGTGGGAAAATTATAAAATTCATAGATCACTATAGTTAATATATGGTTTCGCTATTATATGCAGAACTTAGCACCACATCATTTATGAAGGGAAAGAACAATATTTTGAGTTAATTGTGAAGGTTTTCCGTTAATCTATCTCCTTAATGATATATCACTTGTACTAAATTCATGCTTCATATAAAAGGAAAATATATGATGGTTTGTTGACAAACACATATATAATTGATAGGCCACACAGACGTTTAAGAAGTTAGAAGCTCATTCTACTCTTAATGAATTAAGCTTAAAGCAGTAAGTTCCTTTCCAATTAAATTCCGTATATGTGGAATGTCAAAATGAAGAGAAAGAATTGTGAGGATCGATTGATGACACCAGTCATTGGATAAGATTATAAAGTGTTTGTTAGTAAGTAGTGATATTCGATGATGAATTTGAAGTATAATGAATGGCATGATGTTAGGAAGGATATAACTTTAGAATTGCTTACAGAAAGACATACAAACTGTCTTACACAGTCTTACCCTACATTTCTGTAGGAAGTTGTTTGCACCACTCAAATCCCGAACTCCCTTGTCACGTGGTAGAAACTTGACTAATCACACCAAATGTTTCATTACATTAATGGATCAATTAATTAGATAATTTACACAATAATTTGTTTTATAGTTATGTAGAGCCTTCCTTGTACTATAATCACATTTAATAATATGATGTTTTCTACAGATTCAAACATTCTATATTTAGAAAGAAAAAAGGCAATAGATATGAAGGTTAGTAAATTCAAAACATATTAATGTTAACACTTAAGAGTATTTATCATGAAAACTACTAATCAATGCAAATGAAACTTTCAATCACTTCAGATATTCACTGACACTCTGATGTTCCATATTATCCTTAATTTTGTGTCGAACATTTCTTTAGTATTTTTGTGATCAGAATATTAATATGCTGAATAAATCAAACAGTAGAGAAATACCATAAAGACTATACAAGCAAACTAGAAAGAAGAGATTAGATATGGGCGAAGCTTGAGAAAAAAATTATTTCCTTAAAGCTAAATGTCATTTTGTATCCCAAGCTCCATATTTGATTGAGAAAAATAAATTTGATTTATAAATGTACCTATGATCAATAAAGAAAGAGTACTCGAGGATTCTTCCAAAACATCTTTTGAGTGCAATTTTTATAATGGACAACCAAATCAACCATAGAAGGTTTTTAAATGACATCCATAGTTGGATGTATTGAACCATAGGCTTCTATACATAACTCACATTCCTATGCATTTATAATGACCCAATCCGTCATTTTGAGTACTATAACTTTTTTTATTGCATAAAAATTTTTTCGATAAGTTCTAAAGGGGTACTTTGGACTATTAATAGTTACAATTAGGGAATTATTGGGGTAATTTAATTAATTTACTTAATTTGTGGTTTAAAAAATAACATTAAATTTAATAGTGGGCCACTTTTATTATATTGATCATAATAAGTACGGAGGGTTTTATTTATTTTGAGTCATTAGATAAAAAGAAAATAGAAGGGAGTTTGGGTGATTGTGCATAAGCCGCACAGGAGGAAGGATCAATTCAGGTATGAATTTTGTTTGGGAAATTTTGTTTTAGGTAAAGATCACATGATGTAGGTTTATAATGAAGGGAGTATTTCATGTTGGGTTCTGTGAAACATAGGCTATTAAATTTGAATGTTATGAAATTTTGTGGGTTTAATTGCATGTAATGATGGAGTAATGATTGAATGAAGAATAACAAACAATGTGTAATTATTGTTTGGAAAATTGAGGCCAAGTATAATGAGCAGTAAGAGACTAAGGTGGGGTAATAAACTTTGATATTTATATGATGAAATTGGGAATATTTGCATATGGTTGTTTTAAATTATGTTATATTTTGGTTTGGTTTTCCTTAATAGAGGTTACTGGACATAGACGTAACCTTAAATTTCCAATTATTTCTATAGTTATCTTGTTATGAGTCAAGTTTTAAAATATTGAGTTCGATAATTAAGTATTAGGTGTATCGGGTTATTTAAATTTCACTTAAGTTATGCTAATTGGAGGAACTAAGACATACCCTTAGGTTTGAATTTTAGAAAAATTGATTATATGTTAGATGAGTTGTTGGGTTTAAGCTGCACGTAAAATATGTAAGTGTTTATGGACTCTTTAACTTATAAATTATGCATATATACTTGATAGATTGGAAAGGCTCAGAGACATTGAGAAAGAAAATATATTGGAGAAGTAGCTTGATTGACTTCGCTTCTTCGTTGGAGGTAGGTTTATGCTTTATTCTATTTGATAATAAACTCCTAATAATGACTGATATGCATTTAATGATACTGTGAAGTTCTCTATGTACTTGATTGTGTGATTGTGTGACTTGGTTGTGTAGTTTGTGAATGGTCTAAAATCCTGAGGCCATGAGATTTATACTCTGAAATCCTTTCTATCGAAGTGATATCTTGAATAAAGAAGGCTTGATAAAACATTATCAATGAATTGAAAATGGTTATAATAAATGATAAATTAATAGTATGATTGGAGCGGAGTGTCACGTTCCGACACGGTATAATTGGATCAGAGTGTCATATTCCAACATAATATTCTTGGATCGGAGTGTGAGTTCAGACACAGTAATCTTGGATCGGAGTGCGACATGGTATTCTTTGATCGGAGTGTCACATTCCGACACAGTATAATTGGATTGGAGTTTCATCTTCCAACACCATAATATTAAACGAAAAACATGTTGAATTAACGGAATGTACTCTATCTCAAAGAACTCAATTCCCCAAATAGTTTTGTTGGAGTCATGAGTCCTCATGGATGATCTTGATATTTTTAACATATTAAATACTTACTTTAGCGTTGTTTAAAGTTGGTCATGTTTTTTGTTGTTTATCACATGTTAAATTTTATAATTAAGTTCATACTATTATTCATTATATATTAGTTTCTATTTTGGGGTGACCGATGATACCTACTCACTACATGTTGCACCTTATTGAGCCCTACTTGTGTTTTTCTTTGTTTTCCTTTTATGGAGTGCAGCGAGTGTACCATTGACTTCAAATTTCCCTCAGCTCTAGCCAGTCTCCAGCATATCAGGTTCCAGGGTGAGCTATTCATTCAAGCTCGTGTTAGATTCTGTCGGTCATGGCATGATGTCGTATTTTTTCTGACACATGCTATTTTATTCTTTTATTTTTATGTATTTGATATTCTTAAACTTAGTATATGAAGAATAGATGTCCTTGATGTTATGACTTTAAGGTTTTGGAAAATGATACTTTAATAAGTTTTTAAGCTTCCGCATTATTTTTGTTATTCGTAGTTGAATTATTTGCATATATTGAGGTTTGGATTTCTTGGTTCACCAACTTAGGAGGTTAAGTATGGGTGTCACTCACGACTCTTTTTGGGTCTTGACAAACTTGATATCAAAGCCTTAGGCTCGGTGATAGCATCACACAAAGACAAATCTAGTAAAGTATTGCGGAACGGTACGGGGACGCCTTTACTTTTCATCGAGAATCTATAAGACTTAGGAAAACTCATTTCTTTCTTTCATGCTACAACTTGAATCCATTTGGTATCTAGGTGATACAAATTGGTATCTTAACTTGTTCACTATATTTCAAATATTATTACTACTAGAGTATTAGAAGTTGAAATAGCAACAACAAAAAGAAAAAAAATGTATCCCAAGAAATAGGTATATTTTCTCGATTGCAAAATGTGGAGATAGTCTCATGTTGAGTGTCGATTAGTAAAGACACTGCTATGACTTCATAGGGTGAGGGTATATTAGAGAAATTCATCGAGGCTTGCTTTGTTAGAGTTAGGAAGCATGTTATTTTTGTTATTGAATTGATCTAAGAAGTAGAACAAATTGTTTGGGATATAGAGAAAACATATTCAATAATGTTATGCAATTATTCAATGGGTAGAAATATCTGGGCTATTTGGTTATGATCTTATGGATAGGTATGATGTGCTCTAGGGAGATATCTAATGGACTTTCACGGCGTGGAAGTACTAGGGTTATGTGGAAATGATTAAGTTGATTTTCAAGTAAGAACACTAACTACTAAAGGAGTTACTAGTTGTATGACATGGTCAGATAGTAATATTTAGTGTTGCATTCGCATTTGAGAAACCAACTAGTTTATTACTACAGGCGCTTAGATTAAACATTATTTTAAAGAAAATTTTAGTGGTCGATATTGGGTATTGCATTAATGCAATTAGGTTTTGAAGTGTATCTAGAGGAGTCTAAGGAGTACTGAAAATTTTATCTTAGTCTTCAAAAAGTAGATTCATACTAGAATGACAAATATATAGAAAAAAAAGTCCTAGTGAGTATACTTTGGGTAAAGTATATTGAAGATTTTACTAAGAAAATGCTTATAAAATAGAAATTCGTCCCTTAAATTTGATTGTTATACCAAAGTTTAAGTTGTCATGTCGAGGAAAAGGTTCATATCTCAATAATGAAAAGGTTTATCTAAGCATGATGGTTAAAAGAGAAAGTGATATATGACCTATTTGATTTATGGTTGTTGTACTAGTATCGAAAATTCTTATTTAGAATTAGTTTTAGTGGCAACAAAGTCTTGAAAGTGTTTCACTAGTTCTGAGATCAAATTTAGTATTTTCTTAAGAGATGGGCACTAGGCTGAATTCTACTTGAAAAAAGATTCAAATTATTCTCTTTATTTGGTTTCCAATTCTATTAGAAAAAGAATTGAAATTATAATCCTATTTGTAGCTGATTTTGAGTTTGTAAGGAAAAACATAATTGTATAAATAGAGGATGATTATAAGAGAAAAATTGAACTACTCATTAGTATTCTCCTTGAAATACATTAGTACATAAGAGAGGTTTTGAGAGAGCTTTCAACAAGAGAGAAGAGAGAAGATAGAAGAAAAAGATCTATTTTGTTGCATACCTTTTCTCCGACCAGCAACCGTCAGATCGTGTTTCTCAATTATCTAAACGTGGGATCGACTAAAATTTGAATTACGTGTTCCTGACATCTTTGTGGTTGATTTAAATGATGGAGATTAGATTCGGATCTCCGCAAGATTAATATTTTTTTTCCGAATAACAGCTGCGTTTGGGTGGTGCTTGCATTAAAATTGTAGAGGCATTGTATTTATAGTGTGTATTATGAGGTGTTTTAATATAATATCTAATAAGAGAAATATTAATTTAAGACAATCGAGGTGATTAGAGATTGTAATGATGATAAGGGGTTGTATGGAAAGTTCTAGGAGATGTAGGGACACCACTTGAGTTGAATTTAAAAGAGTTGGAGTCATAATGGAAAAAAATAGTGGGATATAATGCAATCTTAAGAAAGAGGTGAGAACAAGAACAATTTCTCTAATTGCAAGGGATAAAGGGGTATCTTTTGGAGGTCTAGAATTGGGTTCTAAGACATGTAGTTTCATATATTTTAATATGGTCATGGTTTTAGTGTCACGTGTTTATCAAATTAGTTAAAAGTTATCTAATAGTACTTAAGAAAGGAGTGTACATACGCTCAACTCGAGTATGATGATAAGTTCTGTTGTGATTTTGAGTTTATTAATAATTGCGTCAAACTTTTAGCGAAGGATATGATAGGATCGATGAAGAGGTGATCAACATTAAATTAAGGTATGTAAATTCATAAAAATCATCAAGGTATCAGTCATGTTGATAGATAAGAAGATTGAGTTACATTGTTCGATTTACAATTCAATCGTTTCATTTTGAATCTACTTTTTTTGGAGGTATATTTTATAAAGGTATGAATTTGTGAGGTAAAATAAAAATAAATTATATATTGTTTACATTAGATATTAAACATGTGGAATGACCAATCCATAGTTTTTATTGAAAAATTTGTTACGTTTGATTATTAATGCACCGAAGGAGGATTTCACTTTAAAGCGTTAGTTTAGAGTATAAGTTAAAATATTATAGATTACTGGTGAAGGAATAAGACCTCTCGTATAAACTCTTGGGGTGTATTTGAAGGTTATATTGATTTTTTCCTACAAATTTAGATATGACCATGAGATGTGAACTAGTTCAGTACAGACTTACTAGGAGGTTATCATTAACTTTTATATGGATTGAGTTTTGATTTGGGTGACAAATAGTGAGGTATGAAAAAATTAGTCTTTATGTGGGGTTAGATTTCTCAAATTATGATAAATGACTTAATAATAATCTACAAGGTGAGATATAATTCTACATGGTAGTCAAGAATTTAGAGTTGGGTTAATACTCCTCTATTGATGGGACTATATAGAATGTTAAGATGCAAGATTTGATAGTTAATAGAGGTTGTGAGCTAATAGTATACCGAATAATTTGAGTGGCCAAGAATTTTCTAAGTGTTGGCATGAGGTATGTGATGGTTTAGAAATATAGCTCAAGCATGGTATGTGGAAGTGGTGTGAAGTTAATTTTGGGTGTGATTTAATAGTTTTATCTCGATGAAAAAATACTATCAAATTTGAAATTAGTGTTATTAGCCTGGTTTTAGGCTCGTATTGTTCATGAAATGATTAAATAGAAAGAGAGATAGCCATGGTTTAAACATGTATTTGATAAGAATACTTTGATACAAATGATGGCTTGGATGTATCGCTCGATAAGTGGTTACTTGATAATTTCTTCTTTGGGTCAGATAAGTTTCGTTCTTCATTGATGAGCACCTGATGTCTAAAAATTAAATTTTTATAACTCAAGCTCGTGAAAGGTTTATGTTGTGAGAAGAAAATATTGATAAGATTTATGATGGTGTGTGAACTATGATTGTGTGGTGGTTGCTTCAAGTTCACTACTAAATATATCCGCATTTGTTTTGAGATTTTATGATGGTTATGTGTGAAAAGATTCTATCGAATGGCTATGTGAAGGTCCTTGAGAACATGTTGCATATGTGTGTACGATTAGTTTTGATGACTATTGAGAACACATTTTGTTGTTAGTTGAGCTTACATACAACAATAACTACCACTTCAGTAGTAATATGACCTTATTTGAGACATAATATTAGAGGGGATGTAGTTCTCTCATTGGTTGGTTTGATGGATTTGAGGTAAGACATTTGGAGACTGAGCATGATATGCACAACGGATATTCACAAATTTAGTTTATTGTCCTACCCTTTCTTACCCTCACCAACTTTGATTGTTCGAGGACGAACGATGGGTAAATTGGTATCTAATGTTACGATTCATTTGGTCATTTTGAGTACTAGAACATTTTTTATTGCATATAATGATTTTTCATAGGTTCTAAAGGGATATTTTAGACTATTTATAGTTACAATTAGGGAATTATTGGGGCACTTTTAATAGTACACATAGTTGGTGATGAAAGAAAATAGCATTAAAATTAATAGTAAACTACTTTTATAATATTTAAAATAATAAATAAGGAGGGTTTATTAATTTTGAGTCATTAGATAAAAAGAAAATAAAAGGGAGTTCGGGCAATTGTGCATAAGCCGCACAGGAGGAAGGATCAATGAGGTATGAATTTAACTTGGGAAATAAGCGATTGAGTCATTATAAGCCGCACATGTTGTAGGTTTATAATTAAGGGAGTATTTCATGTTGGGTTCTGTGAAACATAGGTTATTAAATTTGCAGGTTATTAAATTTGGTGGGTTTAATTGCATGTAATGATGGCGTAATGATTGACTGAAGAATAAAAACCATTGGAATGTTTTAAATTCTTGTACGTAATTATTGATTGGAAAATTGAGGCCATGTATTATGAGCAGTAAGAGAGTAAGGTGGGGTAATAAATTTTGATATTTATATGATGAAATTGGGAATATTTGCATATGGGTGTTTTAAATTATGTTATATTTTTTTTGGTTTTCTGTGGTAGAAGTAACTGAACATAGATATAACCTTAATTTTCCAATTCTTTCTATAGTTATCACGTTATGAGTCATGTTTTAAAATATTGAGTTAGGTAATAAAATATTAGGTGTATTGGGTTATTTAAATTCCATTAAAGTTATGCTAATTGGAGGAATTAAGACTTACCTTTAGGTTTAAATTTTAGAAAAGTAGATTATAAGTTAGATGTTTTGTTGGGTTTAGGCTGCACATAAAATAACGTAAGTGTTTATAGACTCGTTAACTTATAAGTTATGCATATATGCTTGATAGATTGGAAAGGTTCGAAGGCATTCAGGAAAGAAAAAGTATTGAAGAAGTAACTTGCTTGACTTTGGTTCTTCGGTGGAGGTAGGTTATGGTTTATGATATTTGATACTAAACTCTTAATAGTGATTGATACGCATTGCATGATAATATAAAGTTCTCTATGTACTTGAATATTTAATTCTGTGACTTGATTGTGTGGTTTGTGATTGGTATAAAAGCCTGAGGGCGTGAGATTTATAATCTGAAATCCTCTCTATCGAAGTGATTCCTTGAATAAATAAGGCTTGATGAAACATTATCAATGAATTGAAAGTGGTGATATAAATGATAAATTAGTAGTATAATTGGATCGGAGTTTCACATTCCGACACGGTATAATTGGATAGGAGTGTCACGTTCCGACACGGTATAATTGGATCGGAGTGTCACGTTCCGACACGGTATTCTTGGATAAGAGTTCCACGTTTCGATATAGCATTCTTGGATCGGAGTTTCACGTTCTGAAACGGTATTCTTGGATCAGAGTGTTACCTTCCGACAAGGTATAATTGGATCGGAGTATCACGTTCAGACACCATAATATTAAAGTAAAAACATATTGAATGAACGGAATTTACTCAATATAAAAGAACTCAATTCCCCAAATGGTTTTGTTGGAGGCACGATTCCTCATGGATGATCTTGATATGGTAGACTTATTATATACTTACTTTAGTGTTGTTGACACTTGGTAATGTTATTTGTTGTTTATCACATGTTAAGTTTTATAGTTTAGTTCATACTATTAATCATTGTATATTAGTTTCTATTTTGGGTTGGCCGATGATACCTACACACTACATGTTGCCCCGTACTGAGCCCTACTTGTGTTTTTCTTTGTTTTCCTTTTATGGAGTGCAGCGAGTGTACCAATGACTTCAAATTTCCCTCAACTCTAGCTAGTCTCTAGCATATCAGGTTCCAGGGTGAGCTATTCATTCAAGCTCGTGTAAGATTCTCTCGGTCATGACATGATGTCCTATGTTTTCTGACACATACTATTTTGTTCTTTTATTTTTGTGTATTTGATATTCTTAAACTTAGTATATGAAGAATAGATGTCCGTGATGTGATGACTTTAAGGTCTGAAAAATGATACTTTAATAAGTTTTGAAGCTTCCGCATTATTTTTGTTATTCGTAGTTGAATTATTGGCATATATTGGGGTTTGGATTCCTTGATTCGTCCACTTATGAGGTTAAGTATGGGTGTCACTCACGACTCGTTTTGGGTTGTGACACTCATGACCCAAAATGAGTCATGAGTGGCACCCACACTTAACCTCCTAGGTGGGCGAACCAGGGTATCCAAACCCCAACATATACCTTTAATTCAACTATGAATAACCAAATAATGTGGAAGCTCCAAAACTTATTAATGTATCATTTCCCAAAACCTAAAAGTCATCACATCAAGAATATCTAGTCTCCAAATACTAAGTCTAAGAATTTCAACTACACTAAAATAAAAGAGTAGAATGGTATGTGTCCGAAAATATAGGACATCATGTCATCACCGAGATAATCCAACACGGGCTTAAATGAATAGCTCACCCTGGGACCTGATATGCTGGAGGTTGACTTGAGCTGAGGGAAAGTAAAAGTCGTTGGTACACTCGCTACACTCCATAAAAGGAAAACAAAGAAAAACACAAGTAGGGCTCATTACGTGGGAACATTTACTGAGTAGGTATCATCGGCCAACAAAAAATAGAAACTAATATACAATGAATAATAGTATGAACTCAACTATAGCACTTAACATGTGATAAGCAACAAACAACATGAAAAAGTGTCAACAACACTAAAGTAAGTATGTAATAAGTCAACAATATCAAGATCATTCATGAGGACTCATGCCTCTAACTAAATCATTTGGGAATTGAGTTCTTTGAGATTGACTACATTCTGTTAATTTAATATGTTTTTCATTTACTATTATCTTGTCGGAACGTGAAAATCATATCCAATTATTCTGTGTCGAAACGTGACACTCCGATCCAAAAATACCGTGTCGGAATGTGACACTCCTATCCAATTATAGTGTGTCGGAACGTGACAATTTGATCCAATTATATCGTGTCGGAACATGGCACTCCGATCCAACAATACTGTGTCGGAACGTGACACTTCTATCCAATTATACCCTTAATTTATTATTTATTATCACCAATTTCTATTCATTGATAATATTTCCTTAATCCTTGTTCATTCAAGATATAATTTCGATAAAGAGAGTTCAAAAATATAAATTCTATGGTCTCAGCATTTTAGACCAATATCAAGACACACAACCAAACAATCAAGTACATAGAAAACTTCACAATATCATTCAATTAATATCAATCACTATTAAGAGTTTACTAGCGAATAGCATAAACAATAACCTACCTCCACCGAAGAATCGAAGTCCAGAAAACTATTTCTGCAACGATTTTCCTTTCCTCAATACTTAAGAATGTTTCCAATATATCAAGTATACAATGTTCTTAAACAAACAAGTTCATAGACATACATCATTCTATACTTTTTTCCTAGATTCGCAAAAATAATCAAACACAAATCTATATTCAAGTTCCTAATCTTGAGGTCAATTGGTATATCAAGTCTTCTGTTTCTTATATCCAAGATTAAGGTTAAGTCTTGGCCTCCAAATAACATAACCTTAATTGTATTCAAGTACTACAATATATCTTTAATTTAATTCCCCATTTCGATATATCAAAACATGAATTATAATATGATAAACGTAAGAAAACTTAGAGGTTGAAATCACATATTTAAACTTTACAGTAATCAACAATTGTCCAACTCATATTCCATGCATCTTATACTTTTCGATAGATTCTAAATAGGTATGTTGGACTATTTGTAATTATATTTATCAAATTAGTTGGGTAATTTTAATTACATATTTAGTTGATGGTTAAAGAAGACCAATCACGGGTATAATTTATTGTTGTTTCCACAAGCCAATGTTATCGGGGTTGGCTGGGGTATGTTTGTTGTTGTGTACCTTTCGAGCTTATGGGTTCCGATTAGGTTATTGTTTAGTCTTGAATATATATTTTGTCCTGTTGGTTTTAGTCTTGATAGATTAGTCTCCTGTCGACAGTGAGGTGTTGTGGTTGTTACTGATGTTGACGTATCTTCGGTTGATTGGCGTGCATTATAAACGTTAGTATTGGATAGGTTATTTGGATAGCACCTCCAATTATATTCCTTCGTCTATGTCTCTTGATCGGTCGATTTTTCTCTTTTATCTCTAATTATGCTAATTCTGCAATATCTCTTATTTTTCTTATTATACTTTATTGGCTTTACTTTCCCATAATCTATGCATGCTTTACCTTTTGAGCTTCGTCGTCCTACATATCATAGTATAGCTTTTATCCATTAAGGTATGCCTTGTCATGTGGAGCAACTTTTTGATTCAAAGACTACGGTGAACCCCTGAAATTTTGATTTTCTAATCTCCCTCTATTTTTTACTAGTACTAATATTTATTTGCATTGACAAATGGTTCAATATATTTTTTAATTTTTCCTTGTTCTCTTATTTTGATCAAACGCTCGACTACCGAATGAAACTGACATATCTTTTGTCACATATATTTGTCATCATTCGTTCTATCTCCTCTATTACATTCTTGTAATGACCCCCATGGTAAAGTATATTTTCTTGCATGTTTTTACTGTTATCCCCTACCCAGAGCTTCCTTGAAGCTTTTGTGTCTTGTTGGATTGAGTGGGATGCTTCATGAGGTGATCGGGAGAGTTTTGAACAAGTTTTTCCCTTTGAAAGGATTTTTAAGTGAAAGAGTTTACTTTAGCCAACATCCGGAGATTGTGATGTCGAATGTGATGTCGTAAAAAATAATTTAAAAGCTCGAAAAGGTCCATATTGTCCCAGCAGAATGGTTGGTTCTGGTTCTGAGGGACTCGGCTTGAGTTTGTGTCATTAGGAATTTGATTTTTAAGTTTTTGGGCAGTGTTTGACTTCGGTCAATATTCTGGGAAAAAGTTCTCAGATGATAATTCATTAATGTGGTTAGTTCTGAAATACCGAGTTTGTTCTAGCATGACATTTGGTTTGGATCTCGAGGTGTTTTAGATGAGTTTGTTGTCATACCCCATTTTAACTCCATGTCAAATAATGTACTACCAATGATTCCTAAATTATTTGACTTAGGGAGTCACCACCTGATTATATTTTACGTAAATTAGGATATTTAAATATTTTGTGAAGTAATGCTAAAATTAACTTCAATTGATGGTCTACTTAACTTATGTGATTCTAAACAAGGGTTCAAGTTATCCTAAAGGAACGAGATTAAGCATCATTTAAGATCTATCAAAATTGTTACCAACAAAACATAGGATGACAAAAATATATAATTTGATTGAAAATATGATGTAAGTGAAAATAAGAATATAACTAATAAGGCATTACTAGTATGTTAAGAGAAGTACCCATATAAAGAAAATATTTAGGCTTCAAAATTCACTTAGTAGATAAATAGTATATATATGAATACTTCTAATATAAGTTAATTAAACCCTTGCATAAACAACTTTTGATGTAGTTAAGTTTATAAAATAACGAAATAATGAGTCAAACCATCCTTTATTAGTACCAAAATATTTACTAAAAGGTGAATTGCTTAAATGTCTTGACTAAAAATACCATAAATGTATAATTAGATACAAATTTAGCCTTAGGAAGATGAGAAAAAAGTAATAAGCTTGTTGAAGATTTAAAAATGTTGTACACTTGTAGATGGAAACCCAAGCATAATACAGTAATAATCTTTCCAAATTTTAAGAATGGGCCAGATTAATTTTAAAAACTTAAATTTTAAAAATAGTTGCTCCCTTTTGTTTTCAATTGAAAGAAAATCGTCAAGTGTTAAAAAAATGATTCTCAAGGTCTGAATGCTTAATTAAGGTAAGCATGTAAAAACATGGTTCTAAATAGAAATTTGATTCTTTTTATATTTAAAAAAATAAAAATTAAAAGCTACCGCGGCCACAATGATTTATTTTTAATATGAGGTACCCAAACCAAAGCCTCTATATTATGTTAGTGATTGTGAATACAAGACCAAGATGCATTCAAATCACACAAGCTAGTTTAACATGTAAAGAAAACTAAGTATGCAAATAAATACTAAAAAAAGATGAGTAGCCATGAGTGACTTCAAGTGAGTACAGTTTGTTTTTGCTTGCTATTTCGGAATGTGTAAAATGTCAAGTGACTCCATGTGCGGGTTTGATTATAATATCGAATCTATGAGACTCAACTTTTTTTCAACATTCTTGAATCAAGGCTCCATTTTTGTCCCAAAGTGTACATGTAGAAATAAAATAGAGCAAAAAATTTAGAAAAACTATGTTTTGTAAAAGTGAATGCAAACCAAAGCACAATATCAAAAAAATGATAAAGTGAAATCAAACAATATAAATTAACAGGAAGCAACAAACCAAACCATATCAAAATGAAGTAAAGTATAGTTTTGATTAAAGGAAATTGAACTTGGTGAGTCATGCTTTTTTTTTCTGATTAAAGGATCATTCATGCTACTTCAAACTTACATCTTGATTTCTAAAAAGATACAAACAAATCATGCTTTATTATATTGAAAGAAACGTATGTTTATAATAAATATAAAATTCTCATTGAGAGAGTAATCTTAACTAAGCCCTAAAATCATTCAATTTAGATACACATATGACATCAAACCAAAGAAATACATGATTTCTATATACAAAAATAATTAGTTCAGATAGAATGTAACTTCTGATATAGAAAAAATTTATCATATGTTATAAGTTTAAATGCATAATTCATCAACTTGTATTACATTAATATATTTTTTATAAACCACACAAATACGTAAAAAAGACTACGTATTGAAGAAAGAATAGAATATTCATACTGACCTTTTATATGGAAGTGAACCATGGCGAGGTTCTAGATCTATTAAAATCTGACTTACTCACAAACAAAACAACATGATTAATCAAAAGAAGAAAAATGTTTATGTTTTGAAAATTTGAAGAGGAGATGCAACTCAAAAACTCGGTATGAACAAAGGATGAGGGGCAGACAAATTTGTACGTGTAATAGAGTATCTCAAAAAACCTCTGAAAAACGAACTTGAAAATAGGCATTTATAGTAGAAATTAGAGTCCTTGAATTGTTGAGAAGAAATTTTAATTTCATATTTTGAAATTGGTCAAAGATAACCACTAAAGCTCAAACGATGGACCTTTTGACGTACTCGACAGCCTTCACGTGATTGACATAGCCACATCATAAATAAAGAGTGAAAACCTCTATAAAAAGCTAAAGAACAATGGAGATTTTTTTAAAACGAAAGGGGGGAGAAAGAGGGAGGGGCTCCGACGGCTTATGACTTATGAGGGACTTTTGTTGGGGGGGGGGGGGAAAACCCTAAAAAATCTAAAAGAAAATTTTTATTATAGGTAGTTTTATGAGGAAAAAGTGGGAAGTAAGGATTGTGAAGAGGGCTGATGGGTTGATGTTTAGGCTGCTGCATTTGGGCCTTTTTTTTTAGCTGTTCATTTGCAGATTTGGGTCATTATTTGGTAGCCAAATAGTTGAAGTATTTTTTGTATCATTTCGTTATTTAAATCAATTCATTTGAGCTAGTAACTTAAAACTACTGTAATATATAATTTGTATGTATAAGTATAATATTTAAAATTTTCCTTGATGATTTGTATTATTTTAGTTAGTATGAAATTTGAAATAAAATGAAACATAAAATGATAGAAGTGACTTTCTTAAGAAATAAATGTATCTTATTAGTAACTAGGTAACTTGTCCGCGCGTCGCGCTGTCATAAATAATTATTGCATTGAAATTGTAAATAATTTTTTACTGATATTCATACATTTAAAATAATGTAAAATAGGTTCATAAAAAAAAATTAGCAATATTCCAACATGAATTTCATTATTTGTCATTATCACATAACCCAAGAACCTCTAATGAATGAATTATTCACGAAATAATAAATCATTGGTTATTTAATTAACATTAAAAGGAAAATAAAGAAGAAAATAAGAATATATATACAAAGGCATTTCATGATAAAAAGAATCATTTAAGTTGCTCAGATTATACTGAAAATTCAAAAGTTTGTTAACATATTCTAAAAAAATAATTTATGCTTGAACATGAAAGCAATTAAAACTTTTAAATTTGCATAATGAATTTCTTCAATTGATAAGTGAGAAATTACATATCTATGTAAAAATAGATAATATTTATGTTTATATATAGTACTTTTAAGTTATGGAATGTAATATAGAATATCAAAACATGAATTCTTGGAGCTGAGTACAATAATTATTTTGTGCACAATGAATATACGTACTATAAGTGTATATGTTGAATATAATCGGAGACAATAACTTTGCAGAAACATAAACAATAGAGTTTAAAACATGTACATAAAAACAATAATTAATATCATATGCCTAAATTAATGAGTGTGAAAAAAATACCTCGATATATAAAAATAGAATACAATAGAAAGAAAAAAATCGAGTCCACTGAATGCATAATATCCCTTAAATGTGAAAATTTTCTCTTGGGAATACTTAGTTCTCATATATCATTTTAAATAAAATGAACTCAACTCTACTCTTTCTCAAAAATATTTTAAATTTATATTATAATATGATCATTGATGACTGGAAAAGTCATACTTCATAAACATTGATGGTATATCGAATACCATACTACTCATACATTTGATGCAAACTCAATTGTTATACTAATCACGCTTTAGAAACTCTTTTCTCAACTAATCTTTAATTTCTCAAAACTCTATTTAAGAACTCAACTATTGGATTAAAAAAGCTTCTAAAACTTTATTACTCAAATTATAGGGTTCGAATGGAATTATGGACATGAACGACTCAACTCAAGAATGTTAATGATAGATCTCATCTCAAGACTGCTCGACTCATAGGGTTCATGCGGAATTATGGGGATGAACTACTCAACTCAAGGGCTTCATGGGAACATATAGTGGTCCATGAATAGGAATATAATCTCAAAAGGTTTGGAAACTCAATACTCAAGAATTATAACTTGAATATATTAATCCTCTCAAAGATACTCAACTTATGGAATTCATGCGAAATTTATGGGCATGAATAACTCGAAATGAGGGTGTAAATAACAATATGAAAATCATATGTACGACCGTTCTCATTCTCATACTTACTTCCTCAAACACAATTTAAAACTCAATAATTGGGGAAAATGTTGAAAAAGAATCCTGAGCTCAAGAACTCAAATCAACTTTTCTCAAGAATACTCAAATCTAGGCATAAGATCCCAGATTTCTCTTTTACTTATTTGAAATTAGATGTAGGGAGCGAGGACGAACTAGTCCAAAACTATGATAGTCTTGTACCTGGAAGAATAAGGTTCTTGACGAATCTTGAAGTAAAGCATGATTAAGATCCTTTAAACCCTTGCTTGAAGGTAAACAATAAAGAAAACCTTTCTTGAGATTCTTAAATTATTTTCTTGAAATCTCTTGAAGAAGAATCTTGAAAAAATCTTTAATTGAGTCTTCTACTTTTATTTTTCCTTAGGCTTTGGAGAAAAAGAGAATGACGATTAAAATATGAAAATGTGATAGTTTTGAGCCTTTAATTAGTCAAGAAATTGAAGTAGTTGGAAAGTAGATTCAAGAAACTTTAATTGGAATACGTTCTGTCTCACATAAATCTTTATATTCTAAGAGATATGATCATTACATGTTCACCCAAGTAGAATCTAACATCCATACTTAATCGATAATGAAATTTCTAGAACACTTATAAAGAACTCATCAAGAACTTAAATCCTTAAATTTCAAGAACTAAATTATGCTAAATGACTGGCGTATGAGTGAACAAATCCAACACTATGGAAGCTTACATAACCCTTAGGGATCAAACCCATGGCGAAAATCTGCAACAAAACTCAAGAACCTCAACGAACGCCTTGATCCTTTCCTCTTTTCTCCTCTTGAATCTTCTCTTTAAAACCCTAAACACTTTTTGGGATGAATGAAACTAATTCTCATTAGTTTATACACCTAAAACCTTACTACTTAAATCCGATTACTTGCAAATACCCCTCATATTTTTGGGTAACTTTCCTTAATTGGATAGTGCAACTTCAAAAGGGCATATCTCATTCATCTGACCTCAAAACTTAGAAAACTAAGCAACGTTGAAAATATAATTCAAAAATATTTAATTTAATATCTTATGGAACACCTATATCATCCTGTACTAATAGTTATGATCATTTGAAGTTGATCAAAAACTTATAACTTAAGCATAACTTGCAAAAACTCAGATTTTCCTATTTCCAATTCAGTTCTTTTTGTATCTCAAGGTGCTATATATAATTACCTTAACACTTAAGAATTTTTTAATTCATTTGTAAAATCTCACTCACTACAAAAAGCGATTCGAGTCTTAGTTCAAAAATTTTTCTTAGGTGTTACAAGTACAGTGTAACATAAGTACCAAAACAAGGTACTCAGTAGACATCAAAAGGTCAAGGAAAATATGAAAATAATGCACACCAGCATACAAAAAGTAAATTTAAGTATTTCTACACTAAAAAGAATTGGATTCCCATATTCCCAAAAGATACACTCGTGCACAAGTTTAATAAAATCCGTGTAGAGCCCCATAAGCCTAAAAGGTACAAAGAATAACTAAGTCTATAAGAAAAAAATAACACTATAAGAATCCATAAACATTTGCCAATTTCAAAGCCAAAGTAACCAAGAACCAGTAAACTCGTGTCCCAACTAGGAAGAATGACAATCAACCTAACTAGTCAACTCCCAGCCCCGTTACCAAAAGTGACAATCCACCCAGGTCTCCCAATCATACAGTCCACTCCTATGAGTGTAAATCACCCAACTATAAAGAATGACTAAGGCGTGTAAACTTCGTTGAGGATCTTAGATATCTAGGCCGCCGAACTAGTCTACTGTTGTGGGTGTCACCTCTCTAGCTAGAAAGAATGTCCAAGAGAATATTGTTCCAAAGAGAATCTAATGTAGGTTTCAAGAAACCATGGATCGATATCCACTCTCATTGATATCACAAAAGGCTTCAATCATGAAGCAATCAAATACCAAGAAGGTACATAGCCTCTAGTAATGCCTTAAGTTGCAAAAGTAGGGAGAGAAAACAGAAGGGGAAACAAGTAGCACAACAACTTAAACAATGGCTCGTCCTATTAGACCCAAGTCTTCTATTCCAATAAATAAGGGCCTCCTCCATCCAAATTACATCAGAGACATCAAAAATCACAAGGAGATTAAGTCTAAGAGAACACTAGTATGTCGTAGAATAAGCCCACAACATGGTGATAATTCTCAAATATTCTCTTTAAAAAAAATTGAAAAGGACAACTGTCTTGGACAATAAAACACCAACGATGAAATAGGATCAACTCCCATAGAAAATGATATGTCGTATAGAATTCTTATCAGGAAATCTAGATTGTGAAATTTCTCATATGTAATAGTAAGAACAGTTAGATAGATGATTCTACCAATCTAATAAAAATATTTGGTTATCAATTGTCACAATTAAACTAATACTTTGGAGAATTCAAAAGTTAACAAGCAATATAGAGGTGCGGGGATGAGAAAAAGATGTCACATATTGGTAATTCTGCTACTCTACAGTGATGATCATTCATGAATAAGTTCGGTCATCTTCAATGACTCTAATCATCTGTCAATTTCAAGGAATCTATCTTATTAAAATTATTTATTAAGTCTTCATTGTGGTCGAAATGGCCATCTGAAAAGGGATTATTGTTGCTGGAATGCTTCACAAGAAAATTTTTAGTCTACTCTAGACAGAAAATATCTATAAAAGGGGAACTAGTTCCCGTTTGTAAGACCTAGAACATAAAAAGAAATAGTCTTCCACATTGGGTAAGAAAAACTCTTATTTCACCCTTATCAGCTTACTGGAACTCAAATTGAAGTTGACTCCCAAGTCAAATAAATGATCTTTGTTGTAGGGGAGTGAAAGAAGTAGCACTCAGTGTTGGTTCATTGACTGGTTGCTCGAAGCACATGACTTGAAACACCAAAAACTTCCTTTTACTCAAGGCACTTCAAGGTGGAGGTATTTATTTTGGTGATGGAAAGAAGGGTTCCATTATGGGAGTTGGTAAAGTTGAGAAATCTCTTGAAGAATCCATTAAAAATGTGTACTATGTGAGGGGGTCAAAATACAGACTTCTTAGTGTTTCCCAGATATCTGATAAGGGAAATTAAGTTAAGTTTTCATGAGACAAATGCATTTTCACCAGTTTTTCTACCAAGAAAGTGATCCTGATGGCAAGGACGAAGAAAAACATGTATGTCGCAGAACTAGAAACAGCTCATGGAGACTATCTAGCATGCATAAGTGCTCAGAGTGAAAATGTTTAACTTATGGCATAGGAGGCTAGGTCATATGAGATATTCTCTATTGAACAAACTTGTCTCCACGGACCTTGTCTATGGTCTGCCAAAATTGAGCTTCAGTGACAACAAAGTGTGTGATGCATGTGTCAACGGGAAAAAAACCAGATCATCATTCAAATAAAAGAAGCAAGTAAATTCTTCAAGGGTTTTCGAGTTAATACATATGGATTTGTGTGGGCCTGTGATAATCTAAAGTCAAAGTGGAAAGACGTACATCCTGGTGATTGTGGATGAATACTCAAGATTCACGTGAACCATGTTTCTCAATGCGAATTCTGAGATAATTGATGTGCTGATGATATTTTTTTAAAATGATCCAAACGAAGCTCAATAGCTTTATTTCTGGGATCAAGTCCGACCATGGAACTGAGTTTTAAAATGCGAAGCTTGATGTCTTTTTTGCATATCATAGTATTAATCAAAACTTCCCAACAACCAGAACACCTCTAAAAAACTGTGTGGTGTAAATGAAGAATAGAACTCTAGTAGATAGTGCCAAAACCATGATCATTGAGTCTTTATCAAAACTTTTGGACTGAAGTTGTCAATACTGCGTGTTATAGGACTTGCGGATGATGCTTGATCAGGTCTGTCTTGAAGAAAACACTATATGAATTGCATAACAACAAAACCAAAGCTAATTTACCTAAGGTCCTTTGGATGCAAGTGTTTTGTGCTGAACAATGGCAAGGATGATCTCGGAAAGTTTGATCACAAAAGTGATGAAGGTGTCTTGTAGGATTTTAATCATCAAGCATAGCTTAAAGAGTTTTCAACAAAAGAACACTATGCATTGATAGAAGCGTTCATGTAATCTTCAATGAAAGTGGTGATTTGAAGAACCTGGAGATGAAGGACGATGATGATCTCAATGAGCTTTTCAAAATCCAGAATAGTGAAGCAAGTAGGCCTGAAGCTGAAGGAAATCTAGAATTCGATGGTTCTGATCCTAGTATATCTGAGAACATGAAAGAGGATGATCAGTCAACTATGGGACCTGTTTCGTCTCATGATGCAAGTCAAGAGGATACTCATTCATATGAAAATGAAGATTCTAAAGATAAAGAAGAACAATGATCAAGCCAAACCCCTGGCCTTTAAACCAGGGTGGAAGTATAGATCATCTCACCCTCTTGAAAATCTCATTTCCCTATTGAATTCTAAAATGCAAACCAGGTCCAACATAAGAAATATAGTTGCATTCTCAGACTTCATCTCTACTATTGAGCCTAAAAATTTGAAATAAGCCTTGAAGGATGCTGACTGGGTCAAGTTAATGCAATATAAACTTCATCAATTCGAGCGGAGCAATCTGTGGTACTTGGTCCCAAGACATGGAAACAGAACCATATAGGAACCAGGTGTGTATTCAGGAATAAGCTAGAAGAAAATGGAGTAATCACAAGGAATAAGTTGAGACAGGTTTTCCAAGGCTATAATCAAGAGGAAGGCATCGACTATGATGAGACATTTGCCCCCGTTGCTTGAATGGAGGCTATCAGAATCCTTATAACCTTTGCAACATTCATGGGGTTCAAGCTCTTACAAATGGATGTCAAAAGTGCCTCAATGAATAAAGATATAAAGGAAGAAGTATATGTGAAATAACCACCTGGATTTGAGGATTTTGATTTCCCATATCATGTATTCAAACTCAACAAGGCCTTGTACGGCTTGAAGAAGACACCTAGAGCATGTTATGAAAGTCTTTCTAAATAATTCTTTAGAATGGGTTCAAGAGGAGCAAGACAGACAACATCTTGATTCTAATGAAAAGGGAAAAAAAATTGCTCATCATCAAAGTGTATGTGGATGATATCATCTTCGAAGCCACCTCTGAATATCTGGGTGAAGAATTTTTTACTCTAATGTGGAATGCACTATATATGAGCATGATGGGGGAGCTGAACTTCTTTCTAGGTCTTTAGATCAGGCAAACCTCAACTAAGACCTCAATCTTTCAAGAGAAGTACACAAAGGAGCTGCTAAAGAAGTTTCACATGGTGGACCCCAAGCCTATTGATACCCCCAAGGGTACAAAGTCAAAAATGGGAGAAGATGAGGTTGATCCACTAGTAAATCAAACCATGTATAGAGACATTACTGGATCACTATTGTACATAACAACAAGTAAACCTAACATTGTCTTCAGTTTAGGAATGTGTGCATGATTCTAAGCATGTCAACGGGAATCACATGTGCGGTAACAAAAGAAGATATACAATCTGATCCTTTTTTATTTAAGCAGGAGACTCCTTTGAACTGGTAGGGTATACAGATGCTGATTGCACTATATCAGGCTGACAAGATGAGCACTTCTGAAATAGTTCATTTTCTTGGATAATAACTCATCTCTTGGGGAACCAAGAAATAAAATTCATTAGCTTCCTCAACAGTTGAGTATGGCTATAAAGTTGTTGCATCTTCTTACTCTCAACTCCTCTAGATCAATCAATAAATGGAGGATTTTGGAGTTCAGATCCTTACTTTTTCTCTCATCACAATACCAGTGCAGTCAAGATGGGAAAGAATTCAGTCCAACATTAAAGAACAAAGCACATTTATGTCATGCACTATTTCCTGGGAGACAATGTTGAAAAAGGGAACATCAGCATGTGATACTGCAAAACAGAAGATCAAATTGTGAGTATCTTCAAAAAAGAACTTACCAAGGATTAATTTGAGAGTAAATGGCTGAAGCTGGGGATGATGGACATGCATTGACCTAGCAAGGCATCCAATTCTTGTTTTGACTATGATTTAGAGGGCAGGTATCCTCGTTACTCGTAAGATGTTGCTTAAGTCATATCAATAATGTACCTGTTGTAGGTATACGCTCATGGAAATCACCAAGCAAAGAATCAGTTTCATTCAGGAATCAAATCTTACATGTAGAGGAGGACCTGGTCCCATCTCAAGGTTAGCAATCTTTACATTTTGTTTGAACTGTTGAGATCTCCATGTGTTAGTAATCGTCTCTTCTGACTGTTGTCCCATAGTTTTAAGTCCAAGCGACGCGTCTACTGAAGGACCTGACACATCATTTCAAGTTCTTTTTATATGATCTTTTTCACTCCATCTCCCCATTTTCAAACCTCATTCTCTCTAAGTTTTTTGCAAAAATCCCTATCTTTCTCTGAATATCACTTTCTCTTTGATACTCTTCCTATTCTCTTCTCAAACAAAATGTCTCAATCTGCATATTGTTCAAAGAAAATGCTACACTCACTAAATGAAATAGACCTAGTGGAATTTTACACATCTTCTGATGCTCTGTATCCTTCCAAAATGTCGATCATCCCTCCAGTTAACATTTGTGATACCAGTCCTCTTCATACTAGTCTCCATTTGACCTCAAAAACCCAGCACCCTCACATCAACCTGTTCCCTGTTCTTCAATGTTATCTGACCATTGGTTTGAGAGAGATCTTCCCGAGAATAAATTGTCTGAGTCTAATATTCTCAAAGACAGTGAAACCTTAGTTATCGAGAATCACCATAGATGAGGTGAAGGGTAATGAATGAAGAAGGAGAACATCTTGTGGTAGACTTGCTTGGGGGCTCTCAACTAGTTTCGACCAAACCCTTGAGATTGGTGGCTACCCTTCATCCTATTCTACTGAACTGATGAGGTAATCACCCTCTCATGTGGTTTTTTCAAAGGAAAATGGTTCCTATATCCATAAAAAAGAGGAGAAGGTCATTGAAGAGAAATTAAGAGAAGTACTTTTACAAGATTAGATTCAAATAAATTGATGGGAAATGCTATGAAATCCATTGCAACAACTGCTGCAAAAAATCACAGGAAAAAGAAATATGGTGATGCACTCTTTGAGATGCCTACTACTGATGTGATGGATGTCTCCATTGAAGGTTCTATTCATGAAGGTGTGGGAGAAGTTTCTGAAGAAAAAAGGGAAAAACAAATGAAGAGGGCTAGTAAGGGAAAGAGTAAATGAAAGCCTAAAACATATGTGGCCAAGAAGGTTGATTCTAAAAAATGAGAAGGGTAAAGATTTACAAAAGAGAAGGAACCCATCCAAGATAAAGAGAGATATCTCTCCTGATGTTCAGCAAAAATCTTTACCGATAATAGGTCCCACAAGGAACAAGGATAACCATGCAGTAAACAAGCAGACCATCATCAGCAATCTGTGTTTACATATTGTTTTGGATGGAAGGGTTTTTGACCTTGATATCATCCACAATCCAGGGATGGACTCCTTGTATGATCTTGTGGAAATTCAGTCATGGATTCACTTGTTTCAAACAAAATCTCATGTTCTACATGAGGAAGAGTTTAGAGAATTCTATTACAATATAAAATTTGCAGAGGATGGTTACATTAACTCCAGGGTTGGAGACAAGAGCTTGTATTTAGATGAGGACATATTGAGACAAATACTCGAAGTACCTAAGTAAGGGATTAGGTCCTTTGTTGGAAAAATCTGCACAGCAGAATTTATTAAAGAATGTTCCTAGATCTATAATACTCGTCGTGTTGGGGTTCAGAAAAAAACTCATGAAAGAAGAGATCAACAAATAAATTTGAATCTGAGTGACTGATTTCATGGTTGTAATGAATGGAGAGATCAAAAAATAAATTTATCAGAACGAGTTGAATGATTGAGTCTATTCATCACCTTGTATGGAAAGCTTCATGGATTTATGAAGCTATCAAGAGTTTAGGTTATAGAGTCCAAACATATCAACATTTGATTTTTTGGTTGGTAGAAAGGTAGCGTTGTGAGACTAACATTTTTGTGTTTATGTAAGTTAAGCTACTGTTACTCTTGATGATATGATTTTGGAAGGCTTCTCTATTTTGGGTGACTCTGTTTTGTACCCCCTTCAATCCCCCTTGTGGGTAGAGATTGAGAAAATCTGGAAAATGCGCAAAGGGAGCTTATCAAACTGAAGAGTAATAATCAAATTGGTCTTCAATCTGATAAGCTTGATTTGCGCACTTTCAAGATTTTCTTCAATCTCTGCCAACCCAAGGGATTGAACGGGGGCACAAAACAGAGTTACTCAAAATAGCTAAGCCTCTAAAATAAACATATATTCAAGCGTAATAGTAATTTCACCCCATGAAAACCTAAAATTGTAAGTCTAACAACTTCACCTTTCAACCAACACAAAAATCAAATCTTGATCCTTCTGGACAATTTAATTTGACATATTGATAGATCCATAAATACATGTAGCTTTTCATATATGGTTATGGATAGACTCCATCGTTTTAACCTATTCTTTCCATCTTATTTTTTGATCCCTCCATCCATTGAAAGTATGAAAGGAGACTTTCAATCTCTACTCAGATTTTGATGAAAAATGAATGAGGGACTTATATAAACATCAATCGTTTACTATGATCTGCACAAATAATGCCAAGTACTTGAAAAAGTTTTGTTTATCTGTGTCCTCTCTAGATGATCGCTAGTTATCAAATCTTCTATTGATAATGGAGTAGTGGTGTAGATCTCAATAATCCCTCTCCAATTTAGGATTCATCAATAATTGGGGTATTTAAGGTTTAATGTCTATGGGCTTCAACAGTTAGGGTATTTAGGGTGAAAAATTGTATAAGTTTCCATATGTGTATTTAGAGTAAAAATTTTATGAGTTCTTTTAGGCGGCAGAGCTTTTCCATGGAAATTTAAGAAGTACCTTAATATCATTTCCTTTAGTTTTATTTTTCAATATCAATAATTTCCGTACATTTTTTTTTAAAAAAATTGTAACGACATATTTATCACCAATTATCATATAGTTGTGGGACAATTATAAAATTCATAGATCACTATAAGTGATATATTGTTTGACTATCAAATCCAGAACTTAGAACCACACTATTTATGAAGGGAAAGAACAATATTTTGAGTTAATTGTGAAGGTTTTCCTTTAATCTAGCTCCTTAATGATATATACTTGTACTTAATTCATGCTTCTTATAAAAGGAAAATATATTGTGGTTTCTCAACGACCACATATATAATTGATAGGCCACACGGACATTTAAGAAGTTAGATGCTCATTCTACTCTTAATCCTTGAATTGAGCTTAAAGCAATAAGTTCCAATTCATATAAATTCCATGTGCGAAATGTCAAAATGATGAGAAAGAATTGTGAGGCTCGATTGATGACACCATTCATTGGATAAGATTATAAAGTGTTTGCTAGTAAGAAATGGGACTCAATGATGAATTTAAAGTATACTGGAGGTCATGTTTTTAGGCAGGAGATAACTTTAGAATTGCTTACAGAAAGACATACAAATTTTCTTATTCAGTCTTACCCTACATTTCTATAGGAAGTTCTTTCCACCTCTCAAATCCCAAACTGCTCTGTCACGTGGCAAAAACTGTACCAATCACGACAAATATTTCATTACATTAATGGAGCAAGTAATTAGATAATTTACACAATAAATATTTTTTTTCATTTATAGTTATGTTGAGCTTTCCTTGTACTTTGATCATATTTAATAATATTAGTATCTTTTATAGATTCAAAGATTCTATATTTATAAAGAAAAAAGGCAATAGATATGAAGGTTAGTAAATTCAAAGCATATTAATGTTAACACTTAAGAGTATTTATCATGATAACTACTAATCAATGCAAAACAAACTTTCAATCACTTTAGATATTCACTAACACCACTCTGATTTTTCATATTATCCTTAAGTTTGTGTTGAACACTCCTTTATTATTTTTGTGATCAACATATTAATATCAAGAAGGAATCAAACAGCAGAGAAATGCCATAAAGACTATACAAGCAAACTGGAAAGAAGAGATTAGATATGGGCAAAGCTTGAGACAGAATTCTTTCCTTAAAGCTAAACGTCATTTTGTATCCTAAGTTCCATATTTGATAGAGAAAAATGAATTGGATTTTTATATGTCTGTATGATCAAAGAAGAAAGATTACTCGAGGGTTCTTCCAAAACATCTTTTGAGTGCAATTTTTATAATGGACATCCCAATCAACAATAGAAATTTTCTACATAACATCCATAGTTGGTTGTATGGCACCATAGGATTTTATTACATAACTCACGTTCAGTTTCATTCCCTATCACAGGTATAATTTATTGTTGTTTGCACCAGCAAATCTTATGGGGGTTGGCTAGTGTTGATTTTATAGTTATATATATAAATGGTTTAGACTTGACTATATATTCTTTCCTTTTAGTTTTAGCCAGGTTAGACTAGCCTCCTGTTCACAGTGAGGTGCTGTTGTGACTACCGATGTTGACGTATCTTTGGTTGGTTGGTGTCCATAATGAAACTTTGTAGTGGATAGGTTATTTGGATAACACCTCCAGTTATGTTCCTTTGTTTATGTCTCTTGATTGTTCGATTCTTCTCCTTTATCTCTAATTATGGTAATTGTCCAAAATCTCTTCTTTTTCTTCTTATACTTTACTGGCTTTACTTTCCCATAATCTATGCTTTCTTTACCTTTTGAGCTCCGTCGTCCTATGCCTAATGAGTACCACTTTTTAGTATTCATAGTACACTTCTACACCTTGCATATCATAGTACAACTTCTATCCATTAAGGTATGCCTTGTGTGGAGCAACTTTTGGATTTAAAGACTATGGTGAACTCGTGAATTTGAATTTTCCAATCTCCCCCTATTTTTACTTGTACTAAACTTTATTTGCATTTACATATGGTTCAATAAATATTTTTATTTCTCCTTGTTCTCCTGTTTTGATCAAAAGCTCGACAACCGAATGAAATGGACATATCTTTTGTCATATATATTCTTCAGCATTCCTTCTATTTCCTCTATTATATTCTTGTAATGACCCTCATGGTGAAATATATTTTCTTGCATGTTTGTAATTTTTTCCCCTACCCAGAGCTTTCTTGAAGCTTTTCTATCTTGCTTGATTGAGTGCGATGCTTCCAGAGGTGGTCGGGAGAGTTTTGAGAAAGTTTTTCCCTTTAAAAGACTTCTTAAGTGAAAGAGTTGACTTTAGCCAACATCAAGAGAATCTGATGTCGTAAAAAAAGTAATTTGAAAGCTCTGGAAGGTCCATATTGATCTAGTAGAATGATTGGTTCTAGTTCTGAGGGCCTCGGTTTGAGTTTCTGTCATTATAAATTTGATTTTAAAAGTTTTTGCCGATGTTTGACTTTGGTAAATATTCTTGACAAAAGCGCTCAGATGAGAATTTCATTAGTGTGGTTAGCTCTGGAATAACGATTGAGTTTGTTCTAGAATGACCTTTGGTTTGGATCTCGAGATGTTCGAGATAAGTTTTTTGTAATACCCCTTTTTAACTCATGTCAAATAGTGCACAATCGATGATTCCTAAATTATTTGACTTAGGGAGTCACCACCTAATTATTTTTTTAGGTAAATTAAGACACATAAATATTTAGTTAACTAATGCTAAAATTAACTTGAGTTTATGGTGTACTTAACTTATGTGATTCTAAATAAGGGTTCAAGTTATCCTAAAGGGACAAGACTAAGCATCATTTACAGATATATTATAAAATGTTACCAACAAAACTTAGTTGATAAAAATATATGATTTGATAAAAAATATGATGTATGTTAAAAGTTAAATTAAAAAAATAACTTGTAAGACATTATTAATTATTTAAGAGAAGTTCCATATAAAGAAAATATTTAGGATTCAAAATTCACTAAGCAGATAAGTAGTATATATATGAGTACTTCTAGTATAAGTTAATTAAAACCTTCATTGGGACTATTATTGTATAAAGTATTTTTCATGTAGTTGAGTTTATAAAATAACCAAATAATAAGTCAAACCATCCTTTATTAGTACCAAAACATTTACTAAAAGGTGAATTGCTTACATGTCTTGACCGAAAATAATGTGTAATTAGATACAAATTTAGCCTTAGAAAGATGTGAAAAAAGTAATAATCTTTCCAAATTTTAAGAATGGGCCAAAAAATTTTAAAAGCTTATATTTTAAATGAAAAATTTGAAAAAATAGTTGCACCCATTTGTTTTCAATTGAAAGAAAATAGTCAAGAGTTTTAAAAAAATGATTCTCAATGTCTGTAAGCTTTTAGAAGGCAAGCATGTAAAACTTGGTTCTGAAATAGAATGTTGATTCCTTTTTAAAAAATTTTAAAAAAATAATTAAAAGCTACCGTGACTACAATGATTTATTATAGTAGAGATTGTGAATACAAGAACAAGACGCATTCAAATCACACAAGCTAGTTTAACATGTAAAGAAAACTAAGCAAGCAAATAAATACTAACAATATAAATAGCAATGAGTGAATTCAAGTGATAACCGTTTATTTTGCTTGCTGTTTAGATTGTGTAACATGTCATAGTGACTCCATGTGCAGGTTTGATTTAATGTCGGATCTATCAGACTTGACTTTTTTGCAAGATTCTTGAATCAAGACTCCATTTTGTCCCTAAGTGTATGTGTAGAAATAAAATATAAGTAAAGTATAGCTTTGATTTTTTTAAAAGTAAATGGGCAGTGGCTTTGAGCTATATATATAAATGAAATCGTACATTAAAATATAAATTAAAGGAAATTGAACAAGGTGAGTCATGTTTTTTTTCTGATTAAAGGATCATTCATGCTAGTCAAACATACATCTTGATTATAATAAGATTCAAACAAATCATCCTTATTATATTTAAAGAAATGTATGTTTCTAGTTGACATAAAAAATTTATTGAGAGAGTAATCTTAACTAAGCCCAAAAATCATTCAAGTTATATACACATATGACATAAAACAAAAGAAATACATGATTTTTATATACAAAAGTGATTAGTTGTAGATAGAATGTAACTTCTGATATAAAAAAAAGATACATAATATGTTGTAAGTTTAAATGCATAATTCATCAACTTGCATTACATGAGTATATTTAATAAACCACAAAAATACGTAAAAATGACTACGCATTGAAGAAAGAACGAAATATTGACACTGACCTTTTTGTATAGCAGTGAACCATGGCGAGGTTCCAGATCTATTGAAATCTGACTTTACTCACAAACACAACAACACAATTAATCCAAAGAAAAGTTATACCAATGTTTTGATTTGGAGAGGAGATGTCAAATTATTAAATGTAAAGAGTAGCTCAAAACACTGAAACGAACTTGATAAAATAAGAATTTATAGTTGAAATTAGAGTTCTTGAATTGCTGAGCTAGAATTTAATGTCCTATATTGAAAATGGTCAAAGATAACCATTAAAGCTTAAATGTTAAGATTTTTGTATGGACTCGACAGTTTTCACATGATTGGCATAGCCATAGCACGAATAAAGAGTGAGAACCTCTATCGATAGCTAAAGAACAATGGAGATTTTTTGAAAATAGAAGGAAAGGGGAGAGAAAGAGAGAGTGAGAGAGATGCTCCGACGACTTGTGACTTATGATGGACTTTGGGGGAGGGGATAAAACCCTAAACCATATAAATGGACTTTGGGGGGAGGGGATAAAACCCTAAACCATCTAAATGGACTTTGGTGGGAGGGGATAATACCCTAAACAACCCAAAGGGACTTTGGGGGGAGGGGATAAAGTGGGTAGTAGGGATTGTGAAGAGGACTGATGGGTTGATGTTTCGGCTGCAACATTTGGGCCCTTGTTTTTAGGGGTTCTTTTGGAATAAATGGCATATAAATATATAACCTTTATGGAAAATTAGCAAAAAACAGCCCATAATTAAATAACATTTAATAGATAAAAGAAGAGCACAAATTAGCTCATATTAACCGTTGGCATGCTAATAGGTTTTTTAAAAAAAACATTCCTTGTGAAACTAAATGCCACACACATCATTAAAAACGAAATGTGGGAAACCATATAAACTCTCCATAGATGATTAGCAATTCAGTATCCATAAACTCCATCAATTCATAAAAGTTCATGTATTTAATATAAAAATCAACCAAGTTCTACTAAAAACATCAACAAATAGATGGTGGCATCTCTGATAGTGTCGATTCATCATAGCGGAGAGTAAGATAGGCACAAAATAATTCTGTACATTATTCTATGAAGGGGGTGGTTATTACAACATACATTGATTGCAACGGATTCATTCACTTGATTTCAAGCCATCAAAATGTCGATACTTCCTTGAATTCGTTTGATTTTCATTATGACAATTCTATGCTGATATGACACGAAACACCATGGAATTACAAGTATAGATCGAATTGAAGCAAGAGTCACAAAAGCTTAAAGAATATCCATTGAGGGGATAAGATGAAAGTGTTTTTGAGAAAAAAAGTTGGCGTAGTGGCTAATCTTGTCTCGACCATCCATTACGACCCAAATACCCTATTCATGATGTTAATTAGCCCAAATTCATGTAAGAACACCAACAAATTGGCAAAAGTTAACCGATGTTAATTAACCCAAATTCATGACGTAGTGGCTAATCTTCTCCTATGTTAGCAACCTTAAACTATAAATTAACTGATGCTACTTAGTCGATATTTATGTATAAACATCAACAATACGAAGCATAACACAATATGCACTACATCAAATCAAAACTAAATCCCCATAGTTGCACCCAAGATCTTAGGGTTGACCTCATGTTATTTAGGCCAAACACATCAATGAACATCCAACCCCATAATTGTGGCCCTAGGTCTTGGGGTTCACCTCATGCGAATTAGCCCAAATCAATGTATGAACATCAACAACACAAATCATAACATAATATATACTACATTAAATCAACACCCGACCCCATAATTCTACCCCCTAAATCGTGGAATTTTAGTCACCCATCACAAAAAGCAAAAAATATATATTTTCTTTGAATTAAGTAATGGGTAATATGAAATTAAGAAACTACAAGTAAATCCACTTTGGATTTAACATCAATTTATCAAATTCAAGAGAGATTATGAAAACTCCACTATACACAAAACAGGATTTATAGTGGCAATATTTAGCGGCAAACCTATTTGTTGCTACAAAAGTTATATATCCAGTGACGACATATGAAGGTGTCGCAATTGATAAACATTTAGTGGTGAGTTATGCTAATTTTCCGCTAATAGTCAATGCTAATTCTCAATTATTTCTTCCCGCTAATACCAAAATTTTTGCTCCATATTCTTCAGTGGCAACATCTAATTTGTAGCATCTAAATAAAATTTGTGGTGACATGGACGCTCCAAATAAGTCAATTTAATTTAACATACATAAAAATTTAAAAAGAAAAAGGGAAAAATCAGATAAAAAAGTACACACAACTCTTTCTCTCCATTAGATCAACTTTTTTTCTCAAACACTCCTCTTCTCAAGTTTCCGCTTCATTTCTCTCCATTAGCTCAACTTTTCTTACAAATTCTTCAAATTGTCACCCTCAAATCTGTTAAATCGCTTTGAATTTCATAGAATATTTTTTCCCAAATCTTACTTCTATTTCTTTAGCCTATTCATAAATCTGTAGCAGATTGAAGTGATTTGATGTTTTAAGGCAAAAGGTTCTCGAAAATTTAAAAAAATCAGAAGTTGCTGGAAGGTTTTAAGAAGGAAGGTTCGATGTTTTATTATCACTACAAGATTTTGATTTTTTTAAAGTTTTGAAGCTGCTCAAATCTTGTAAGGTGCCACTCATGTTAACGTCTATTTATTTTACATAATTTGTCGATTCTGAATCTTCACAGTTTATTTTGTATCTCTTTTTCTGGGTTTTATTGACGATTTTTTTTTTTTGAAAAATGTACATAAATTGTTGTTTTAAAAGAAAAATTGTAGTTCTAAGTGTGTTGATTTTATTTCAATAGAAACACGATTTGTGTATATAAATGGTTTTTTTTTTTTGAAAACTTCTATTAAATTTTAAGAGTTTGTAATCTTTTCCAGACATTAGAGCTTCTTTGTGATTTGGTTTCGTGGAGTTCTTGAAGTGTTATTATTTTAGTTGAAGTGTTAGGTTGGTCATATCTATACGTATGTTGAGCTCTTGATCTTACTGGATTAGATTAACTAAAGTTAAATATAGATATATATGACTTAAAAGTATGAATCCATGGCTAGCTAAATCTGCCTGTATGTAACTTTAGTAAATGGCCTTGAAATAAAGTTCTAATGGTTTTGTTAGTTCTGCAAAGTTGAGTTTGTTGTAGAATTACCATTTGTTTGGGCCAAAACCTATAAAGAGTTCTTCACAAAGGTCAGTGTTCTCTCAAAACTAAAAATATTTCCTACTTTCTCTAATTTTCAAAACTTTTTGGACGTTAACACGGGACCTAAAATCACGAGTGACCTCAAGCTAACCCTGCCAACATATCATAAACATACTTAAAGATTTTTTGAAAAATAGACATATTGTGTGGAAGCTTATAACATAGCATAGAATGAAATAATTGGGAATACCTATTTTAAGTCTGCATATATAATAATTGAATTTATTGAAAATTAAAGGGTCAAACTCTACTAAAAACTGAATCTAACTATGTTTGAAAAAAATGACTAGAGATATTGGGACATTCCCCAACTAACTCTAGCAACTGAAACTAAAAGACTGAAAAAACAAAAATTACATGTCAATCGTCCTCAAAGAATGAGGACTCACTACTAATACTGCTGAACTATAGATTGGGAACAAATCTATGTGGGATCTAGATGTTGAGGACCTGAACCTACATCATGAGAAGATGTAGAACAGATTATGTGTTAGTACCTGAATGTTTATGAGCATACAGGATAAGATAAAACTAAACAGTGTATATATAACTAAACAAAGCAATGATATAACAGAAACATTGCTAAAATTTATTAAAATACTGACATATTAACTCAAAATGCAACATTAGTATATTGATAATGAAACATTCTTAACTTTATCATGTAAAACTGAATAAACTGACCTACAGTGTACTTCATGAACTAAATGAATCTTCACAACTAGTGTTCTGAGTTTTATGCAAATAATTAAGCACAAATTCTACGAAAATATGATAATATGATTTGGATTATTCTAACAACTGAATCACAAGAATAATCTAAAGTGTAAGAAACCCTATGTCTAAACATTATATAGGGAATCAAAATTTGACAAAATTCTAGGGACCCAATGGGTGAAAAAGGCACCCACTAGTGAAATTCCACAAACTTAGCAAAATTCACGAAGAAATTTTTCGATTTTCGCGCTGATCTGAAGATAAATAGTTGTGTTCTTACACGGTTGGGTCGACTCTTTCTGTTTCTTTTCGTTCAACTTGATGAATTTTTGGAGAATGAGTTGATTAGGGTGAGTTCTAATTATGTTATTGGGCTAAAACTGACCCAAATGACGTAATTTAGGGGTCCAACACATAAAGACTACAATAATCCTGACTTAAAAGTTGTCGGGGCCAATCGACAGACTGGCCAACAGACCATCGACTGACCCACGGTCTATCCTGTGAACCGTCATTGGCTTTTAGAGAAGGTGGTTTTGCGGTCTCAATCCAGGGACCAGAACCATGACCTTTGGTCTGACCTATGGTCTTTGGGTCCATTCATGGGTCGTGCCTTAATAATACTTTTATCCTTGGTTCTGGGAAGGAGCTGTAGGTGGCCATACACGGAACCCACCTACGATCCGTGGGTGGGTGCCCATCGGTGGCACCTGCACCTTCTGAAATGTGCATTCCACTTTGTCTAGAATACGAGGTGCTACATTTTCATATTATACGCGTTATGTGATTTAACCTCAAATGCGAAACTCATTTAAGTCTGCTTTTCACATTTATTTGATCACTGATTACCATCTTGCTTAGCCTCTAAAGCATGCATTTTTTCTCCTTGCATAGTATTTTTTTGCGACGTTCAGAAAGTTCATCTTTCTTCTTTGGTGCATCACTTTCTTTATTGGACTTAGACAAATTTTTTCGAAATAAACAAGCGTTGTGAATTATTGTTTTGACAGAGGTCATGAACACTGGCCATTCTCCTTTCTCATTTGGCGGTCAACAATGTATTGTTTGTAATTCTTTTTGCATTTTGGCCATTCTTAAAAACATCAATCCTTGCCTTATCCATTTTTCTTCATACATGCAAACAATCAACATATCATAAGAAAAGGACAAAATTAGACATTGAGCACACTCATTAATAAGCTAAACAGAACTCTAATAAGGCAAATCTACAAATTGTCAATGCCCCCAGCTTAAAATTTTATTTGTCCTTGAGTATATCAAGAATATATTTAGCTCAGTAAAGGTGTCTACAACAGTATTCAATGACAGATAGCATGGAAGTGTTATAACAATATTACTCTCAACATTCCATTCAATCATGATTAAAACGCTTCAAATGATGCCTAGAACATCTCAACACAGGCTCAAGCTCACTTTATGTTCTTATCTAATGCAATACCATATTTCAATAAATACATTCAAGTTCCCTCAAATCAAGAATAACTCCATGCTCTCACTAAAAAATCAACAAAGATATAATGAATCGATGCAACTCTCACACTCTCATTGGAGTAAAACATGCAAGCATTATCCTATAGTTACCCATATTTTCAATCATCACACAACCTAGTTCATGAACGGTCTTAGGGGTCACTTAGGCTTGTTAAGGGGCTGAGGGTAAAGTTCATGATAAGAGAATCAATAATATGACTGAAAACTAGGGACCCAATGTGTGAAAGGCACCCAGTAGTGAAATACCTGGTGATGAAATACACGAAAAAACACTTAGATTTTATAGCTGGAAATGTTGGAACCTTGTTGTGTTCTTAAACTAGGGTTCTTGACTTTTTTCTCCTTTCTTGTTTTTAATTTTCTAAATTTTAATTACTCATTTGACTTAGGTAAGATTTTGTTATGTTTATAGTCTTAAACTAACTAAAATCTGATGATTTAGGGTTAAAACGATGTATCTTAGGGTTTCAATGAAATGGGAAAAGACCAAAAGACCCTTGAGTTAATTGTTGTCTGAACAAATCATGACCTGGACTGACGCTCCGTCTTTCAAATGAAGGTCCGTCGTTTGGGTCCATCAGTTTGGTCTGTTTGACAGGCCTTTACTAAATCGGGCATAACTTTTCACTCAGAGGTCTGATTTTAGCAAGGTTGGTGGTATGAAAAGATAATTCAAGTATATATATGTGGGTATGTCATGGGACACCTAATTCATTTTATGATAAAAGTTATGTCCATCTGAAGTAGACCCTACTGCATTTTCCCCCTAACTGTCTGCTCTTTCTCACCTACGTTCAGGCCTACGGACCGTAGGTCAAACGACGGTCCGTGCTGGTCAACTGTGGTTCATATCTAAGAGTGGGTAAATGGGGTGTTGATCGACGAAAACAAACTACAGACCATAGTCTGACCTACGGACAGTAGGTCTGTCAGTCGTTCGACACTTAGTCCAATTTTCTTGATTGAGATTTCGGGGGGTTTCTGACCCAATCGATGAACGTGCATGACGGACCGTGGTTCAGGTTGTGGTCCATCGATGCACCTGCAGATTTTCTAAAAAGCTGATTTTTGGTCTATTTTGTATACGAGGTGTTACAGGTTATTAGTAGCTCTCATAGGCATACTATAGTGCATTGTCCAATATGCCAGTTACAATTCAGCATTCAGTTTCAGTATGCTATAAACTTTTTCATTGCATTCAATTTATTGTATATTCATTATTTTTCAGTATAGTTATGATGCTTATCTTATATAATACTTGAGAATGGTTAGTTAAGTTATGAATATTGTTCAGGTTTATTCTATACTGTATGCTCAATACCTTTCAAGTACTAGTGCATACTCTACACTACTTCTTCTCGTGATGTAGGTTCAGGTCCTCAGCATTCAGATCACGTATAAATCAAGCCGTAATCTTTATCTCAACAGTATCAGTGGTGAATCCTCCATCTCCGAGGACGATAGACATATTTCTTTTACGTTCAGTCTTTCCGTTTTAGTTTTGCCAGATTTAGCTGTGGCATGTCTCAACATCTCTAGTTAGTTAAAGGCTTTTCAAATATAGTTTAATTTAGTTTTAGCTTTGAGTTTGATCTTTTAGTTGTCATTTAACTCATTGTTTATTTATTCAGATAGTAATGATATTCCCTGTCATTTTGTATGATGTTTTAAGCTTCTACACATTATTTTCTTACTTCAGTTATCTAGTATGCTTATGATTTTCCAGCTCAGGGCTAGCTTGAGGTCACTCGTTATCCTAGATTCCCTGTTAACGTCCAGGGAAAACCTCGAGGCATGACAATATGTACGAAAGGAAACATGTTGGTGTAGAACGTAAAGTGATTACCCTCGTCTATCATATCCAAAAGTTGCAAAAGACGACATGAAGGATCTCCACTTATAGCTGGCACTAGAACATGCATTACTAAATGACGCAAAGTGTAGAAATAGTACAAAAAAAGATACTCATTCGTGTCAACACTTATTCTGTCAAAATAAAATTATCAATCGATTTATTCAATCAAAAATAGTTTATAAAAACAAAATACAAATATATTTATACTTTCCAATTTATACTATAGAGACAAAAATGAATCAATTATACAAATATATGTGAGTTATACAAATGTAACCACGAACTAAACAAAAGAGGTGTGAATTATAAAAAAGAGATCGCGCATTGCAGCTCAAACTATAGCTACAACCCGTAAATATGCAAATTATGCTAAGGATCCTAATTAAGTTTATTATAATGACTATTTTTAAAAAAATCCTATTTTTATGCCTTTCATCTTTTTATAAGTGATCCCACAGGGAGTATGAAGGACTAGTTGTTTTTAATCAATTTAAGGAAAATATTCCCTTCCTTGAGTTATTCAAAAATCAAATAATTCACAATGACAATAAAAACTTTTATCTAAAAGGGTACATTTACACAAGCTTTTAAAGTCATGGATAAACGTTGGTTGTTATTCACCCTTTTTTCTTGTAATGTTGTAAATTATAAATGATTTTGTCGTAGAAATAGTTGATTTTTCGTCTACAAGTGGTCACTATTTTAACATTGCATATTATTTGACAAAACAATGTCATCACTAAATCCCACGTTGATTCGAGATAGTAAAATAATCGTCACTAATTGCTTATTTATTAGTCACAAGAACTAACGACAAAAATAAGTATAAAATTATGTGACTAAAGCTAACAACCTTTAACCACGAACTTTTATTTGTCGCTACTGTAACAAGTTATTTTTTATGATGAAACTTTTTTCTTATAAAAAAAATAATAACTATTTTAAGCTAAACAACAGTTCGTCACAAGTTGAATGCATTATTAGGGACAATATAATGTGTCAATAATAACTTAAAATTTGTCGCTGATGACACTTACTAAATGTCGCCAAAATATTTTTTGTGGAAAAAAATTTGCTACGAAATTATACGTTTCGTCACAAAAATTACATTGCTCATGCATTACACGAAATAAGATTTTGTCACAAAATATAAATAATTAGTAACGAATATTTTGTCATGCCGAATAATTTCTAAGCTAAATATCATATTTACGATAGTGCCAAAGCGAGGCCAGCCACTCACGAACGTGGCAGCAAGCACGTGAATGTTCATACCCAAGATGTCAGTAGTTCGCACTAAAAAGATTTTGGTCTCCAAAAGTGTTTGTGGCAACGTACACGTTGTGTCCACTATATTATAATTGGTGTAAAACATGTCCCTACTATATTTAATATGTATAATATTAACTAAAAATTTCAAAAAAAATAAATATTACAGTACTACTCAAATTTATATGGAAAATCTTTGCCGCATAAAAAAAACTCATATAATTTTAATTCTAACTACCCATATGGACTCATACAATTTTACATCACACATTCCCTAATAATTGAAGCCCATAGACATTTAACCATAAATACCCCAACTTTTCAAGAATCCGGAATGGGAGAGGGAAGATTAAGACTTTGATCTAGTGGTTTGCTATCAATCGAAGATTTGAAAACTAGAGATTACCTAGAGAGAGAAAAAGATAACCCAATTTTTTTTAGTACTTGCCATAATTTGTGCAGATCATGGTGATGAGTGATATTTGTATAAACTTCTTCGGTCTTTTCCTTTTTAAAATTAATTCATTTGAGCCTTTAATTTATTAACTAGTGTAACGTATAATTATTATGTACAAAATCCTTCAATTCCTATTCAATTTGAATTTGAGTCACTCACTTCATGGTTGCAATGAATGGAGGGATCAACAAATAAAATTATAAAAACTAGTTCGAATGACTGAGTCTATCCATCACATTGTATGGAAAGGTGCATGGATACATGGATCTATCAAGAGTTCAGCTTATTGAGTCCAAACATATCAACACTTGATGTTTTGGGATGTCGAAAGGTGGTTTTGTGAGACTAGCAATTTTGCGTTTGTGTGAGTGAAGCTACTGTTACTATTGAAGATTTGATTATTTTGGGTTATTCTCTATTGTACCCCCTTCAACCCCCTTAGTTGGTAGAAATTGAAGAATATTTTGAAAATGCGTATAGAGAGCTTATCGTTGTGAAGACTAATAATTAAAGTAGATTGTTAGTTATCAAGTTTTTTCTTCCAGGTAAAACAGGTGTCCATGTTTACCAAATAGCTATAAATCTGGCTAGAGGCATGAGACTAGTGCTAGCCACATACCTTTTGCAAGATTAATAGCTATTGAGAAAACAAAAAAACTTATTTTACTTGTAAGAACAAATCTTAACAACCTAAGAGAAAGAAAAGCTTCATTCTCAAAATTCCAACCTTTGTTCATGAAAAAATTCAACCATCTAGTTCGATTATTGGTCTTCAATCTGATAAGCTTGATTTGCGCGCTTTCCAGATTTTCTTCAATCTCTGCCAACTCAAGGGGTTGAAAGGGGGCACAAAACAGAGTTACTCAAAATAGCTAAGCCTCTAAAATAAACATATCTTCAAGAGTAATAGTAGTTTCACCCAATGAAAACATAAAATTGTTAGTCTAACAACTTCACCTTTCTACCAACACAAAAATCAAATCTTTATCCTTCTGGACTATTTAAATTGAAATCTTGATAGCTCCATAAATATATGTAGCTTTCATATATGGTTATGGGTAGACTCCATTGTTTGAACCTATTTTTTCCATCTGTTTTGTTCATCCCTCCATCCATTGAAACCATGGAAGGAGACTTTCAATGGCCATTCACATTTGGATGAAAAATGAATGAAGGATTTTTATAAAAATCACTCATTCAATATGATCTGCACAAATCATGCGAAGTACTTGAAAATTTTTGGGTAATTTGTGTCATCTCTAGATGATCTCTAGTTATCAAATCTTCTATGATAATGGAGCAGTGGGTGTAGATCTCAATATTCCCTCTCCAATTGAGGATTCATCAATAAATGGGGTTTTTAAGGTTTAATGTATATGGGCTTCAACTGTTAGAGTATTTAGGGTGAAAGTTGTACGAGGTTTGATATGGGTGTTTAGAGTAAACATTGTATGAGTTTTTTAGGTGGCAGAGCTTTTCCATGGAAATTTAAGAAGTACCATGATATAGATCACTATAGTTAATATATGGTTTCGCTATTATATGCAGAACTTAGCACCACATCATTTATGAAGGGAAAAAACAATATTTTGAGTTAATTGTGAAGGTTTTCCTTTAATCTATCTCCTTAATGATATATCACTTGTACTGAATTCTTGCTTCATATAAAAGGAAAATATATGATGGTTTGTTTACAAACACATATATAATTGATAGGCCACACAGACGTTTAAGAAGTTAGAAGCTCATTCTACTCTTAATGAATTAAGCTTAAAGCAGTAAGTTCCTTTCCAATTAAATTCCGTATATGTGGAATGTAAAAATGAAGATAAAGAATTGTGAGGATCGATTAATGACACCAGTCATTGGATAAGATTATAAAGTGTTTGTTAGTAAGTAGTGAGATTCAATGATGAATTTGAATTATAATGAATGGCATGATGTTAGGAAGGATATAACTTTAGAATTGCTTACAGAAAGACATACAAACTGTCTTACACAGTCTTACCCTACATTTCTGTAGGAAGTTGTTTGCAGCATTCAAATCCCGAACTCCCTTGTCACGTGGTAGAAACTTGACTAATCACACCAAATGTTTCATTACATTAATGGAGCAATTAATTAGATAATTTACACAATAATTTGTTTTATAGTTATGTAGAGCCTTCCTTGTACTTTAATCAAATTTAATAATATGATGTCTTCTACAGATTCAAACATTCTATATTTAGAAAGAAAAAAGGCAATAGATATGAAGGTTAGTAAATTCAAAGCATATTACTGTTAACACTTAAGAGTATTTATCATGAAAACTACTAGTCAATGCAAATGAAACTTTCAATAACTTCAGATATTCACTAACACTCTGATGTTCAATATTATCCTTCATTTTGTGATGAACATTTCTTTATTATTTTTGTGATCAGAATATTAATATGCTGAATAAATCAAACAGTAGAGAAATACCATAAAGACTATACAAGCAAACTAGAAAGAAGAGATTAGATATGGGCGAAGCTTGAGAAAAAAATTCTTTCCTTAAAGCTAAATGTCATTTTGTATCCCAAGCTCCATATTTGATAGAGAAAAATAAATTTGATTTATAAATGTACCTATGATCAATAAATAAAGAGTACTCGAGGATTCATCCAAAACATCTTTTGAGTGCAATTTTTATAATGGACAACCCAATCAACCATAGAAGGTTTTTAAATGACATCCATAGTTGGATGTATGGAACCATAGGCTTCTATACATAACTCGCATTCCTATGAATTTATAATGACCCATTACGTCATTTTGAGTACTATAACTTTTTTTATTGCATAAAAAACTTTTCGATAAGTTCTAAAGGGGTATTTTGGACTATTAATAGTTACAATTAGGGAATTATTGGGGTAGTTTAATTAATTTACTTAATTGGTGGTCAAAAAAATAATATTAAATTTAATAGTGGGCCACTTTTATTATATTTATAATAATAAGTACGGAGGGTTTTATTAATTTTTAGTCATTAGATAAAAATAAAATAGAAGGGATTTTGAGTGATTGTGCATAAACCGCACAGGAGGAAGGATCAATTCAGGTATAAATTTTGTTTGGGAAATTTTGTTTTGGGTAAAGATCACATGATGTAGGTTTATAATGAAGGGAGTATTTCATGTTGGGTTCTGTGAAACATAGGCTATTAAATTTGAAGGTTATTAAATTTTGTGGGTTTAATTGCATGTAATGATGGAGTAATGATTGAATGAATAATAACAAACAATGCGTAATAATAACAAATTACGCATTGTTTGTTATTCTTCATTCAATCTTTACTCCATCATTACATGCAATTAAACCCACAAAATTTAATAACCTGCAAATTTAGTAGCCTATGTTTCACAGAACCCAACATGAAATACTCCCTTCATTATAAACCTACATCATGTGATCGTTACCTAAAAAAAAGATTCCCAAACAAAATTCATACCTGAATTGATCCTTCCTCCTGTGTGTTTATGCACAATCACTCAAACTCCCTTCTATTTTCTTTTTATCTAATGACTCAAAATTAATAAAACCCTCCGTACTTATTATTATAAATTTAATAAAAGTGGCCCACTATTATATTTAATGTTATTTTTTTAACCACCAATTAAGTAAATTAATTAAACTACCCCAATAATTCCCTAATTGTAACTATTAATAGTCCAAAATACCCCTTTAGAACTTATCAAAAAGTTTTTTATACAATCAAAAAAGTTATAGTACTCAAAATTACGAAATGGATCATTATAAATGCATAGGAATACGAGTTATGTATAGAAGCCAATGGTTCCATACATCCAACTATGGATGTCATTTAAAAACCTTCTATGGTTGATTGGGTTGTCCATTATAAAAATTGCACTCAAAAGATGTTTTGGAAGAATCCTCGAGTACTCTTTCTTTATTGATCATAGGTACATTTATAAATCAAATTTATTTTTCTCTATCAAATATGGAGATTGGGATGGAAAATGACATTTAGCTTTAAGGAAATAATTTTCTTCTCAAGCTTCGCCCATATCTAATCTCTTCTTTCTAGTTTGCTTGTATAGTATTTATGGTATTTATCTACTGTTTGATTTATTCAGCATATTAATATTCCGATCACAAAAATAGTAAAGAAATGTTCAACACAAAATGAAGGATAATATGGAACATCAGAGTGTTAGTGAATATCTGAAGTGATTGAAAGTTTCATTTGCATTGATTAGTAGTTTTCATGATAAATACTCTTAAGTGTTAACATTAATATGTTTTGAATTTACTAATCTTCATATCTATTGCCTTTTTTCTTTCTAAATATAGAATGTTTGAATCTGTAGAAGACATCATATTATTAAATGTGATTATAGTACAAGGAAGGCTCTACATAACTATAAAACAAATTATTGTGTAAAATATCTAATTAATTGCTTCATTAATGTAATGAAACATTTGGTGTGATTAGTCAAGTTTCTACCACGTGACAAGGGAGTTCGGGATTTCAGTGGTGCAAACAACTTCCTACAGAAATGTAGGGTAAGACTGTGTAAGACAGTTTGTATGTCTTTCTGTAAGCAATTCTAAAGTTATATCCTTCCTAACATCATGCCATTCATTATACTTCAAATTCATCATCGAATCTCACTACTTACTAACAAACACTTTATAATCTTATCCAATGGCTGGTGTCATCATTCGATCCTCACAATTCTTTCTCTTCATTTTGACATTCCACATACACGGAATTTAATTGGAAAGGAACTTATTGCTTTAAGCTTAATTCATTAAGAGTAGAATGAGCTTCTAACTTCTTAAACGTCTGTGTGGCCTATCAATTATTTATGTGTTTGTCAACAAACCATCATATATTTTCCTTTTATATGAAGCATGAATTCAGTACAAGTGATATATCATTAAGGAGATAGATTAAAGGAAAACCTTCACAATTAACTTAAAATATTGTTTTTTCCCTTCATAAATGATGTGGTGCTAAGTTCTGCATATAATAGCGAAACCATATATTAACTATAGTGATCTATGAAGTTTATTATTGTCCTATTTTGTTCTTTTATTTTTGTGTATTTGATATTCTTAAACTTAGTATATGAAGAATAGATGTCCTTGATGTGATGCCTTTAAGGTTTTGGAAAATGATACTTTAATAAGTTTTTAGCTTCCGCATTATTTTTGTTATTCGTAGTTGAATTATTGGCATATATTGAGGTTTGGTTTCCTTGGTTCACCAACTTAGGAGGTAAAGTATGGGTGTCACTCACGACTCGTTTTGGGTCGTGACAAAGTTGATATCAAAGTCTTAGGCTCGGTGATCGCATCACACAAAGACAAATCTAGTAGAGTATTGCGGAACGGTACGGGGACGCCTTTACTTTTCATCGAGAAGCTATAAGACATAGGAAAACTCATTTCTTTCTTTCGTGCTATAACTTGAATCCATTTGGTATCTAGGTGATACAAATTGGTATCTTAACTTGTTCACTATATTTCAAATATTATTACTACTAGAGTATTAGAAGTTTAAATAGAAACAACAAAAAGAACAAAAATGTATCCTAAGAAATAGGTATATTATCTCGATTGCAAAATGTGGAGACAGTCTCATGTAGAGTGTCGATTAGTAAAGACACTGCTATGACTTCATAGAGTGAGGGTATATTAGAGAAATTCATTGAGGCTTGCTTGGTTAGAGTTAGGAAGCATGTTATTTTTGTTATTGAATTGATCTAAGAAGTAAAACAAATTGTTTGGGATATAGAGAGAACATATTCAATAATGTTATGCAATTATTCAATGGGTAGAAATATATGGGCTATTTGGTTATGATCTTATGGATAGGTATGATGTGCTCTAGGGAGATATCTAATGGACTTTCACAGCGTGGCAGTACTAGGGTTATGTGGAAACGATTACGTCGATTGTCAAGTAAGAACACTAACTACTGAAGGAGTTACTAGTTGTATGACATGGTAAGATAATAAGATTTAGTGTTGCATTCGCATTTGAGAAACCAACTAGTTTATTATTACAGGCGCTTAGATTGAGCATTATTTTAAAGGAAATTTTAGTGGTCGATATTGGGTATGATATTAATGCAATTAGGTTTTGAAGTGTATCTTGAGGAGTCTAAAGGAGTACTGGAAATTTTATCTTAATCTTCAAAAAGTAGATTCATACTAGAATGACAAATATATAGAAAAAAAAGTCCTAGTGAGTATACTTTGGGTAAAGTATATTGAAGATTTTACTAAGAAAATTCTTACAAAATAGAAATTAGTCCCTTAAATTTGATTGTTAAACCAAAGTTTAAGGTGTCATGTCGAGGAAAAGGTTCATATCTCAATAATGAAAAGGTTTAGCTAAGCATGATGGTAAAAAGAGAAAATGATATATGACCTATATGATTTATAGTTGTTGTACTAGTATCGAAAATTCTTATTTAGAATCAGTTTTAGTGGCAACAAAGTCTTGAAAGTGTTTCACTGGTTCTGAGATCAAATTTAGTATTTTCTTAAGAGATGGGCACTAGGCTGAATCCTACATGAAAAAAGATTCAAATTATTCTCTTTATTTGGTTTCCAATTCTATTAGAAAAAAAAATTGAAATTATTATCATATTTGTAGCTGATTTTGAGTTTGTAAGGAAAAACATAATTGTATAAATAGAGGATGATCTTAAGAAAAAAATTGAACTACTCATTAGTATTCTCCTTGAAATACATTAGTACATAGAAGAGGTTTTGAGAGAGCTTTCAACAAGAGAGAAGAGAGAAGAAAAAGATTTATTTTGTTGCATACCTTTTCTCCGACCAGCAACCGTCAGATCGTGTTTCTCAATTATCTAAACGTGGGATCGGGCTAAAATTTGAACTACGTGTTCCTTACATCTTTGTGGTTGATTTAAATGGTGGAGATTGGATTCGGATCTCCGCAAGATTAATTTTTTTGTCCGAATAACAGCTGCGTTTGGGTGGTGCTTGCATTAAAATTGTAGAGGCATTGTATTTATAGTGTGTATTATGAGGTGTTTTAATATAATATTTAATAAGAGAAATATTAATTTAAGAGAATGGAGGTGATTAGAGCTCGTAATGATGATAAGGGGTTGTATGGAAAGTTCTAGGAGATGTAGGGACACCACTTGAGTTGAATTTAAAAGAGTTGGAGTCATAATGGAAAAAAAATTGTGTGATATAATGCAATCTTCAGAAAGAGGTGAGAACAAGAACAATTTCTCTAATTGCAAGGGATAAAGGGGTATCTTTTGGAGGTCTAGAATTGGATTCTAAGACATGTAGTTTCACATATTTTAATATGCTCATGGTTTTAGTGTCACGTGTTTATCAAATTAGTTAAAAGCTATCTAATAATACTTAAGAAAGGAGTGTACATACGCTCAACTGGAGTGTGATGATAAGTTCTGTTGTGATTTTGAGTATATTAATAACTGCGTCAAACTATTAGCGAAGGATATGATAAGATCGATGAAGAGGCGATCAACGATAAATTAAGGTATGTAAATTCATAAAAATCTTCAAGGTATAAATCATGTTGATAAATAAAAAGATTGAGTTACATTGTTCGATTTAAAATTCAAACATTTCATTTTGAATCTACTTTTTTTGGAGGTATATTTTATAAAGGTATGAATTTGTGAGGTAAAATTAAAATAAATAATATATTGTTTACATTAGATATTAAACATGTGGAAGGACCAATCCATAGTTTTCATTGAAAAATTTGTTACGTTTGATTAGTAAAGCACCAAAGGAGGATTTCACTTTAAAGCGTTAGTTTAGAGTATAAGTTAAAATATTATAGATTATTGGTGAAGGAATAAGACCTCGCATATAAACTCTTGGGGTGTAGTTGAAGGTTATATTGATTTTTTCCTACAAATTTAGATATGACCATGAGATGTGAACTAGTTCAGTACAGACATACTAGGAGGTTATCATTGACTTTTATATGGATTGAGTTTTGATTTGGGTGACAAATAGTGAGGTATGAAAAAATTAGTCTTTCTGTGAAGTTAGAATTCTCAAAATATGATAAATGACTTAATAATAATCTACAAGATGAGATATAATTCTACATGGTAGTCAAGAATTCAGAGTTGGGTTAATACTCCTCTATTGATGGGACTATATAGAATGTTAAGATGCAAGATATTATGGTTAATAGAGGTTATGAGCTTATAGTATACCGAATAATTTGAGTGGCCAAGAATTTTCTAAGTGTTGGCATTAGGTATGTGATGGTTTAGCAATATAGCTCAAGCATGGTATGTGGAAGTGGTGTGAAGTTATTTTTGGGTGTGATTTAATAGTTTTATCTCGATGAAAAAATACTATCAAATTTGAAACTAGTGTTATTAGCCTTGTTTGAGGCTCGTATTGTTCATGAAATGATTAAATAGAAAGAGAGATAGCCATTGTTTGAACATGTATTTGATAAGAATACTTTGATACAAATGATGGCTTGGGTGTATCGCTCGATAAGTGGTTACTTGATAATTTCTTCTTTGGGTCAGATAAGTTTGGTTCTTCCTTGATGAGCACCTGATGTCTAAAGATTAAATTTTTATAACTCAAGCTCATGAAAGGTTTATGTTGTGAGAAGAAAATATTGATAAGATTTATGATGGTGTGTGAACTATGACTGTGTGGTGGTTGCTTCAAGTTCACTACTAAAAATATCGGCACTTGTTTTGAGATTTTATCATGGTTATGTGCGAAAAGATTCTATCGAATGGGTATGTGAAGGTCCTTGAGAACATGTTGCATATGTGTGTACGATTAGTTTTGATGACTATTGAGAACACATTTTGTTGTTAGTTGAGCTTACATACAACAATAACTACCACTTCAGTAGTCATATGACCTTATTTGAGACATAATATTATAGGGGATGTAGTTCTCTCATTGGTTGGTTAGATGGATTTGAGGTACGACATTTGGAGACTGAGCATGATATGCACAACGGATATTCACAAATTTAGTTTATTGTCCTACCCTTTCTTACCCTCACCAACTTTGATTGTTCGAGGACGAACGATGGGTAAATTGGTATCTAATGTAACGATTCATTTGGTCATTTTGATGTACTAGAACTTTTTTTATTGCATATAATGATTTTTCATAGGTTCTAAAGGGATATTTTGGACTATTTATAGTTACAATTAGGGAATTATTGGGGTACTTTTAATAATATACTTAGTTGGTGATGAAAGAAAATAGCATTAAAATTAATAGTAAACAACTTTTATTATATTTAAAATAATAAATAAGGAGGGTTTATTAATTTTGAGTTATTAGATAAAAAGAAAAAAAAAAGGAAGTTCGGGCAATTGTTCATAAGCCTCAAAGGAGGAAGGATCAATCAGGTATGAATTTAATTTGGGAAATAAGCGACTGAGTCATTATAAGCCGCACATGTTGTAGGTTTATAACTAAGGGAGTATTTCATGTTGGATTCTATGAAACATAGGTTATTAAATTTGCAGGTTATTAAATTTGGTGGGTTTAATTGCATGTAATGATGGCGTAATGATTGACTGAAGAATAAAAACCATTGGAATGTTTTATGTTCTTGTACGTAATTATTGATTGGAAAATTGAGGCCAAGTACTATGAGCAGTAAGAGAGTAAGGTGGGGTAATAAACATTGATATTTATATGATGAAATTGGGAATATTTGCATATGGGTGTTTTGAATTATGTTATATTTTGTTTTGGTTTTCTGTGGTAGAAGTTACTGAACATAGATATAACCTTAATTTTCCAATTCTTTCTATAGTTATCACGTTATGAGTCAAGTTTTAAAATATTGAGTTAGGTAATAAAATATTAGGTGTATTGGGTTATTTAAATTCCATTAAACTTATGCGAATTGGAGGAATTAAGACTTACCCTTAGGTTTAAATTTTAGAAAAGTAGATTATAAGTTAGATTTTTGTTGGGTTTAGGCTGCACATAAAATAACGTAAGTGTTAATAGACTCGTTAACTTATAAATTATTCATATATGCTTGATAGATTGGAAAGGTTCGGAGGCATTGAGGAAAGAAAAAGTATTGAAGAAGTAACTTCCTTGACTTTGGTTCTTCGGTGGAGGTAGGTTATGGTTTATGCTATTTGATACTAAACTCTTAATAGTGATTGATAGGCATTGCATGATAATATAAAGTTCTCTATGTACTTGAATCTTTGATTGTGTGATTTGTGATTGGTCTAAAAACCTGAGGCCGTGAGATTTATAATCTAAAATCCTCTCTATCGAAGTGATTCCTTGAATAAATAAGGCTTGATGAAATAATATCAATGAATTGAAAGTGGTGATATAAATGATAAATTAGTAGTATAATTGGATTGGAGTTTCACATTCCGACACGGTATAATTTGATTGGAGTGTCACGTTCCGACACGGTATAATTGGATCGGAGTGTCACGTTCCGACACGTTATTCTTGGATCAGAGTTTCACGTTCTGATACAGCATTTTTGGATCGGAGTGTCACGTTCCGAAACGGTATTCTTGGATCGGAGTGTCACGTTTTTGACACGGTATAATTAGGTCGGAGTGTCACGTTCAGACACCATAATATTAAAGTAAAAACATATTGAATGAACGGAATTTACTCAATATAAAAGAACTCAATTCCCCAAATGGTTTTGTAGGAGGCACGATTCCTCATGGATGATCTTGATATGGTAGACTTATTACATACTTACGTTAGTGTTGTTGACACTTGTTCATGTTATTTGTTGTTTATCACCTGTTAAGTTTTATAGTTTAGTTCATACTATTACTCATTTTATATTAGTTTCTATTTTTGGTTGGCCGATGATACCTACTCACTACATGTTGCCCCGTACTGAGCCCTACTTGTGTATTTCTTTGTTTTCCTTTTATGGAGTGCAGCGAGTGTACCAATGACTTCAAATTTCCCTCAACTCTAGCCAGTCTCCAGCATATCAGGTTCCAGGGTGAGCTATTCATTCAAGCTCGTGTTAGATTCTCTGGGTCATGACATGATGTCCTATGTTTTCTGACACATACTATTTTGTTCTTTTATTTTAGTGTATTTGATATTCTTAAACTTAGTATATGCAGAATAGATGTCCTTGATGTGATGACTTTAAGGTCTGGAAAATGATACTTTAATAAATTTTGAAGCTTCCGCATTATTTTTGTTATTCGTAGTTGAATTATTGGCATATATTGGGGTTTGGATTCCTTGGTTCGTCCACTTATGAGGTTAAGTATGGGTGTCACTCACGACTCCTTTTGGGTTGTGACAGTCACGACCCAAAATGAGTCATGAGTGGCACCCACACTTAACCTCCTAGGTGGGCGAACCAGGGAATCCAAACCCCAACATATACCTTTAATTCAACTATGAATAACCAAATAATGTGGAAGCTCCAAAACTTATTAATGTATCATTTCCCAAAACCTGAAAGTCATCATATCAAGGACATCTAGTCTCCAAATACTAAGTCTAAGAATATAAACTACTCTAAAATAAAAGAGTAGAATGGTATGTCTCCGAAAATATAGGACATCATGTCATGACCGAGAAAATCCAACACGGGCTTGAATGAATAGCTCACCCTGGGACCTGATATGCTGATGGTTGACTAGAGCTGAGGGAAAGTAAAAGTCGTTGGTACACTCGCTGCACTCCATAAAAGGAAAACAAAGAAAAACAAGTAGGGCTCATTACGTGGCAACATTTACTGAGTATGTATCATCGGCCAACAAAAAATAGAAACTAATATACTATGAATAGTAGTATGAACTCAACTATAGCACTTAACATGTGATAAGCAACAAACAACATGAACAAGTGTCAACAACACTAAAGTAAGTATCAATAAGTCAACAATATCAAGATTATTCATGAGGACTCATGCCTCCAACTAAATCATTTGGGGAATTGAGTTCTTTGAGATTGACTACATTCTGTTAATTTATTATGCTTTCATTTACTATTATCTTGTCGGAACGTGAAAATCATATGCAATTATTCTGTGTCGAAACGTGACACTCCGATCCAAAAATACCGTGTCGGAATGTGACACTCCCATCCAATTATATTGTATCAGAATGTGACACTCCTATCCAATTATAGCGTGTCGGAACGTGACAATTTGATCCAATTATATCATGTCGGAACATGACACTCCGATCCAACAATACTGTGTCGGAACGTGACACTTCGATCCAATTATACCGTTACTTTATTATTTATTATCAATATTTCATCAATCCTTGTTCATTCAAGATATAATTTCGATAAAGAGAATTCCAAAATATAAATTCTATGGTCTCAGCATTTTAGACCAATATCAAAACACACAACCAAGACACACAACCAAACAATCAAGTACATAGAAAACTTCACAATGTCATTCAATGAATATCAATCACTATTAAGAGTTCACTATCGAATAGCATAAACAATAACCTGCCTCCACCGAAGAACCGAAGTCAAGAAAACTATTTCTGCAACGATTTTCCTTTCCTCAATACTTAAGAATGTTTCCAATATATCAAGTATACAATGTTCTTAAACAAACAAGTTCATAGACATACATCATTCTATACTTTTTGCCTAGATTCGCAAAAATCATCAAACACAAATCTATATTCAAGTTCCTAATCTTGATGTCAATTGGTATATCAAGTCTTCTGTTTCTTATATCCAAGATTAAGGTTAAGTCTTGGCCTCCAAATAACATAACCTTAATTGTATTCAAGTACTACAATATATCTTTAATTTAATTCTCTATTTCAATATATCAAAACATGAATTATAATATTGATAAACGTAAGAAAACTTAAAGGTTGAAATCACATATTTAAACTTTATGGTAATCAACAATTGTCCAACTCATATTCCATGCATCTTATACTTTTCGATAGATTCTAAATAGGTATGTTGGACTATTTGTAATTATATTTATCAAATTAGTAGGGTAATTTTAATTACTTATTTAGTTGATGGTTAAAGAAGACCGATCACGGGTATAATTTATTGTTGTTTCCACAAGCCAATCTTATGGGGGTTGGCTGGGGTATGTTTGTTGTTGTGTACCTTTCGAGCTTATGGGTTCCGATTAGGTTATTGTTTAGGCTTGAATATATATTTTGTCCTGTTGGTTTTAGTCTGGTTACATTAGTCTCCTGTCGACAGTGAGGTGTTGTGGTTGTTACTGATGTTGACGTATCTTCGGTTGATTGGCGTGCATTATAAACCTTAGTATTGGATAGGTTATTTGGATAGCACCTCCAATTATATTCCTTCGTCTATGTGTCTTGATCGTTCGATTTTTTTCTTTTATAGCTAATTATGCTAATTCTGCAATATCTCTTATTTTTCTTATAATACTTTATTGGCTTTACTTTCCCATAATCTATGCATGCTTTACCTTTTGAGCTTCGTCGTCCTACATATCATAGTATAGCTTCTATCCATTAAGGTATGCCTTGTCATGTGGAGCAACTTAGTGATTCAAAGACTACGGTGAACCCCTGAAATTTGGATTTCTAATCTCCCTCTATTTTTTACTAGTACTAATATATATTTGCATTCACAATTGGTTCAATATATTTTTTAATTTTTCCTTGTTCTCTTATTTTGATCAAACGCTCGACTACCGAATGAAACTGACATATCTTTGTCACATATATTTGTCATCATTCCTTCTATCTCCTCTATTACATTCTTGTAATGACCCCCATGGTAAAGTATATTTTCTTGCATGTTTTTACTGTATTCCCCTACCCAGAGCTTCCTTGAAGCTTTTGTGTCTTGTTGGATTGAGTGGGATGCTTCCTGAGGTGATCGGGAGAGTTTTGAGCAAGTTTTTCCCTTAGAAAGGCTTTTTAAGTGAAAGAGTTGACTTTAGCCAACATCCGGAGAATGTGATGTCGTATAAAAAAAATTTAAAAGGTCTAAATATTGTCCTAGCAGAATGGTTGGTTCTGGTTCTGAGGGCCTCGGCTTGAGTTTGTGTCATTAGGAATTTGATTTTTATGTTTTTGGGCAGTGTTTGACTTCGAACAATATTCAGGGAAAAAGTGCTCAGATAATAATTCATTAATGTGGTTAGCTCTGAAATACCGAGTTTGTTCTAGCGTGACATTTGGTTTGGATCTAAAGGTGTTCGAGATGAGTTTGTTATCATACCCCATTTTAACTCCATGTCAAATAATGTACTACCAATGATTCCTAAATTATTTGACTTAGGGAGTCACCACCTGATTATATTTTACGTAAATTAGGACATTTAAATATTTTGTGAAGTAATGCTAAAATTAACTTCAATTGATGGTCTACTTAACTTATGTGATTCTAAACAAGGGTTCAAGTTATCCTAAAGGGATGAGATTAAGCATCATTTAAGATCTATAAAAAAATTTTACCAACAAAACTTAGGTTGACAAAAATATATATAATTTGATTAAAAATATGATGTAAGTGAAAATAAGAATATAACTAATAAGGCATTACTAGTATGTTAAGAGAAGTACCCATATAAAGAAAATATTTAGGCTTCAAAATTCACTAAGTAGATAAATAGTATATAAATGAATACTTCTAATATAAGTTAATGAAAGCCCTTGCATAAACTACTTTTCATGTAGTTAAGTTTATAAAATAACAAATAATAAGTCAAACCATCCGTTATTAGTACCAAAATATTTACTAAAAGGTGAGTTGCTTAAATGTCTTGACCAAAAATACCATAAATGTGTAATTAAATACAAATTTAGCCTTAGGAAGATGAGAAAACAGTAATAAGCTTTCTCAAGATTTAAAAATGTTGTACACTTGAAGATGGAAACCCAAGCATAATACTGTAATAATCTGTCCAAATTTTAAGAATGGGCCAGATTAATTTTAAAAACTTATATTTTAAAAATAGTTGCTCCCTTTTGTTTTCAATTGAAAGAAAATAGTCAAGTGTTAAAAAAATGATTCTCAAGGTCTGAAGGCTTAATTAAGGTAAGCATGTAAAAACTTGGTTCTAAATAGAAATTTGATTCTTTTTCTATTTAAAAAAATAAAAATTAAAAGCTACCGCGGCCACAATGATTTATTTTTAATATGAGGTACCCAAACCAAAGCCTCTATATTATGTTAGTGATTGTGAATACAAGACCAAGATGCATTCAAATCACACAAGCTAGTTTAACATATAAAGTAAACTAAGTATGCAAATAAGTACTAAAAAAAGATGAGTAGCCATGAGTGACTTCAAGTGAGTACCGTTTGTTTTTGCTTGCAATTTCGGAATGTGTAAAATGTCTAGTGACTCCATGTGCGGGTTTGATTATAATATCGAATCTATGAGAATCAACTTTTTTGCAACATTCTTGAATCAAGGCTCCATTTTTGTCCCCAAAGTGTACATGTAGAAAAGAAATAGAGCAAAAAATTTAGAAAAACTATGTTTTGTAAAAGTGAATGCAAACCAAAGAACAATATCAAAAAAATTATATAGTGAAATCAAACAATATAAATTAACAGGAAGCAACAAACCAAACCATATCAGAATGAAGTAAAGTATAGTTTTGACTAAAGGAAATTGAACATGGTAAGTCATGCTTTTTTTTCTGATTAAAGGATCATTCATGCTAGTTCAAACATACATCTTGATTTCTAAAAAGATACAAACAAATCATGCTTTATTATATTGAAAGAAATGTATGTTTATAACAAATATAAAATCCTCATTTAGAGAGTAATATTAACTAAGCCCTCAAATCATTAAATTTAGATACACATATGACATCAAACCAAAGAAATACATGATTTCTACATTCAAAAATAATTAGTTCAGATAGAATGTAACTTCTGATATAGAAAAAGATTTATCATATGTTATAAGTTTAAATGCATAATTCATAAACTTGTATTACATTAATATATTTTTAATAAACCACACAAATACGTAAAAAAGACTACGTATTGTAGAAAGAATAGAATATTCATACTGACCTTTTATATGGAAGTGAACCATGGCGAGGTTCTAGATCTATTAAAATCTGACTTACTCACAAACAAAACAACATGATTAATCAAAAGAAGAAATATATTTATGTTTTGAAAATTTGAAGAGGAGATGCAACTCAAAAACTCGGTATGAACAAAGGATGAGGGGCAGCCAATTTTGTACGTGTAAAAGAGTATCTTAAAAAACCTCTGAAAACGAACTTCAAAATAGGCATTTATAATTTCATATTTTGAAATTGGTAAAAGATAACCACTAAAGCTCAAACGATGGAACTTTTGATGTACTCGACAGTCTTCACGTGATTGACATAGCCACATCATAAATAAAGAGTGAAAACCTCTATAAACAGCTAAAGAACATTGGAGATTTTTTTAAAACGAAAGGGGGGATGGGGAGAGAGGGAGGGGCTCCGACGGCTTATGACTTATGAGGGACTTTTATTTATTTTTTTTTTGGGGGGGGGGGGGGGAAAA
>NC_028637.1:15033057-15095381 GCF_001406875.1 Solanum pennellii | reverse complement strand
GGGGGGGGGGGGGGGTAAAACCCTAAAAAATCTAAAAGAAAATTGGTATTATAGGTAGTTTTATGAGGAAAAAGTGGGAAGTAGGGATTGTGAAGAGGGCTGATGGGTTGATGTTTAGGCTGCTGCATTTGGGCCTTTGTTTTTAGGTGTTCATTTGCAGATTTGGGTCATTATTTGGTAGCCAAATAGTTGAAGTATTTTTTATGTCATTTCGTTATTTAAATCAATTCAATTGAGCTAGTAATTTAATAACTACTGTAATATATAATTTGTATGTATAAGTATAATATTTAAAATTTTCCTTGATGATTTGTATTATTTTAGTTATTATGAAATTTGAAATAAAATGAAACATAAAGTGATAGAAGTGACTTTCTTAAGAAAAAAGTATCTTATTAGTAGCTAGGTAACTTGTCCGCGCGTCGCGCTGTCATAAATAATTATTGCGTTGAAATTGAAAATAATTTTTTACTGATATTCATACATTAAAAATAATGTAAAATAGGTTCATAAAAAAAATATTAGCAATATTCCAACATGAATTTCATTATTTGTCATTATCACATAACCCAAGAACCTCTAATGAATGAATTATTCACGAAATAATAAATCATTGGTTATTTAATTAACATTAAAAAGAAAATAAAGAAGAAAATATGAATATATATACAAAGGCGTTTCATGATAAAAAGAATCATTTAAGTTGCTCAGATTATACTGAAAATTCAAAAGTTTGTTAACATATTCAAAAAAGAAATTACGCTTGAACATGAAAGCAATTAAAACTTTTAAATTTGCATAATGAATTTCTTCAATTGATAAGTGAGAAATTACATATCTATGTAAAAATAGATAATATTTAAGTTTATATATAGTACTTTTAAGTTATAGAATGTAATATAGAATATCAAAACATGAATTCTTGGAGCTGAGTACAATAATTATTTTGTGCACAATGAATATACGTACTATAAGTGTATATGTTCAATATAATCGGAGACAATAACTTTGCAGAAACATAAACAACAGAGTTTAAAACATGTACATAAAAACAATAATTAATATCATATGCATAAATTAATGAGTGTAAAAAATATACCAGGATATATAAAATAGAATGCAATAGAAAGAAAAAAATTGAGTCCACTGAATGCATAATATCCATTAAACAACAGTGTCAGTAAGTTACTCAACTGGAGAAAATCAAACGAATATTTAATTTTGTGGAAGTAGAAAAAGAAGATCGATTTTTTTTTAAATAAGACAAAATTCCTCTATTTATAGACAAAAAAGGATAGTGTGAACATATGTTTGTTGTGACTTATCAGAAAGGTTACAACTATTTGAAAAAGTTTTAACCCTTCGGAAAGTTCACAACCTTTCATAAAAGTCGCAACTTTTCATTAAAGTCTAACCTTTTCATTAAAGTCACAACTTTTCATTAAAGCCGCAACTTTTCATAAAAGTCACAAATTTTGAAAGACGTCGCAAGTCTTTATTAAAGTCGCAACTTCTCATAAAAGTTACAACTTTTGATAAAAGTCACAACTCTTCATTAAAGACTCAACTATTCATAAAAGTCACATATTTTCATGAAAAAATGAAGGCTTGTTTTGGAAATAAATTAATTTCAAACGAAATTCTTGCTTGTGGTTGCGCTACATAAGCGGGCCTAGGATTCACTTTTATATAAATATATGATATGATTCTATGAATGTGACAACGATAGTATCATAATGATATTATTAATGATAGATAACATTATATTTTTTAATAACTTATAAGATCAATCAAATGTAATTTAATGAAAGCAAGGTCAAAATTGGGTATCAAGAGTATTCTAGACAATGAAAGAGTTTTCGAAAAAATTGACGTAGTGGCTAATCTGTTCTCGATCATCAATCACGACTCGACTAACAAATTCATGATGACACTTTCTAAAGCCCACCAATAGGTAAGAAGACTCATACCAAGAATGAGAAGTAGTGGGTATTAGAATGGAACTACACATAGTAATCCTAAAACTAAGAAAAGACAAAAAAAACATAAAGCAAACCAAAAAGTATATACAAAGGAAACCCTTCCAGAACCTGGAAGTCATGCCTACGGAGTTATCTTATCCGATAAATACTAGTCTCACAAGTGGACCATAAAAAGTCATCTCAAAGACAAAAGAAAAATTAACATATGTAGAAAAGGAGACATGTTTGTCCAAGACACGAAGCGCTCACTCGTCTTTGATATTTATAAGTTCCAAAAGACGGATCGAACGATTACTGCTTGTAGCTTACACTAAGACCTACATCACAAAAAGTAGTATTATCACGACCTTAGCCTACACCCTGGACGTGGCCGGCACTTGAGAAATATTGTTGGTCTCCAAGCGAACTTTCGTCCTATCTGACTACAAGCGGAAGACTAAACCAAGCATATAAAGCTTAAAAATTGAATAAAATCTCATGAAACTCAAATACAAAGCTTTAACTCAAATAAAAAACTATGAATAAAATAAATACTCAACTCGCCATTACATAGGAAACTTCAGTCTTTAAACCATTTAATAAAATAAATAAACAGATATTCTAAAAATCTACAGTCTATCTATGAAGCCTCTAACTGGAAAAGATGGAACTCGGGAGAAGACCCACGATATCCTAACAACTGATATAACTTAAAGTACAAGTGGAACCTTCCGGGAGCAAAGAATCTCACCATAGCTAACTCGAACTCCAGCTGGTATCAACGAAGCACATGTTGATCACCCTGAATGCCTGTATCTGCATCATGAAATGATTCCCTAATGCCTTAATACGTGGAATGTGCGAACATAAAAGGGGAATTGTAAACCATAAACGTAGTCTTAAACTAGATAAAAAGAAACATACATACCTCTTCTAAACTCGCTCAACTCAACTCAAGAATAAGATACTCAAATCAAAGATATGAAACTCAACTCAAAAGTACGCAACTCAAGATACTCAAGGATAAAGTAACAGTAAATGATGCAATATATATGGAAAGCTTTTAAAACTATAGATTGAAAATCAATGTATTTAAGAATAAAATATACTTAGTTTATATGCAAGGATACAACATAAACTCTATTTGTACATGAAAACACTAAGTAAAAATCTATGTATATAAAAATACAAATATTTGTGTGGGAGTTTCTCTAATCGATAACCAACACTATGAGCTATATAATGATACAACGTCTCGTCCACGCTGCCAGAATTGTCATATACTTTGTCATTGTATAAGACCTACTCACTAAGTGGAACCACTAGTCTATGCTAAAAAAACATTAAGGAATCATCTAAAAAGTATGACCCTTTCTACCCACATTGTCCATATGGTTTATAGAGGTTGTAAGTTTATCTAAACTCTCCCTCATATTGGTACTCAATACTACTCCCAAAATATACTAGCTCATATGTTTAGAACATAACTTTTTCTATTTTTTGAGATGATTACTCAAAAATCTTTTTCTGAAAAGAGATGGTACTCAAACTGCTCAAAACTCGTTTAGAAATCTCAGTTTCCTCTCATCTTAAATGTGAAAATTTTCTCTTGGGAATACTTAGTTCCCAAATATCATTTTAAATAAAAGGAACTCAACTCTACTCATTCTCAAAAATATTTTAAATTTATATTATAAAATGATCATTGATGACTGGAAAAGTCATACTTCATAAACATTGATGGTATATCTAATACCATACTACTTATACATTTGATGACAAACTCAATTGTTATACTAATCACGCTTTAGAAACTCTTTTCTCAACTAATCTTTAATTTCTCAAAACTCTATTAAAGAACTCAACTAATTGATTAAAAAGGCTTCTAAAACTTTATTACTCAAATTATAGGGTTCGAATGGAATTATGAACATAAACGACTCTACTCAAGAATGTTAATGATAGATCTCATCTCAAGACTGCTCGACTCATAGGGTTAATGCGGAATTATAGGGATGAACTACTCAACTCAAGGGCTTTATGGGAACATATAGTGGTCCATGAATAGGAATATAATCTCAAAAGGTTTGGAAACTCAATACTCAAGAATTATAACTTGAATATGCTAATCCTCTCAAAGATACTCAACTTATGGAATTCATGCGAAATTTATGAGCATGAATAACTCGAATTGAGGGTGTAAATAACAATATGGAAATCATATGTAGGACCCTCCTCATTCTCATACTTACTTCCTCAAACACAGTTTAAAACTCAATAATTGGGGAAAATGTTGAAAAAGAACCATGAGCTCAAGAACTCAAATTAACTTATCTCAAGAATACTCAAATCTAGGGATATGATCCCAAATTTCTCTTTTACATATTTGAAATTAGATGTAGGGAGCGAGGACGAACTAGTCCAAAACTATGATAGTCTTGTACCTGGAAGAATAAGGTTCTTGATGAATCTTGAAGCAAAGCATGATTACGATCCTTGAAACCCTTGCTTGAAGGTAAACAATCAAGAAACCTTTCTTGAGATTCTTAAATTATTTTCTTGAAATGTCTTGAAGAAGAATCTTGAAAAAATCTTGAATGGAATCTTCTACTTTTATTTTTCCTTAGGCTTTGATAGAAAAAGAGAATGACGATTAAAAGATGAAAATGTGATAGTTTTGAGCCTTTAATTAGTCAAGAAATTGAAGTAGTTGGAAAGTAGATTAAAGAAACTTTAATTGGAATACGTTCTGTCTAACATAAATCTTTATATTCTAAGAGATATGATCATTACATGTTCACCCAAGTAGAATCTAACATCCAATCTTAATCGAGAATGAAACTTCAAGAACACTTATCAAGAACTCATCAAGAACTTAAATCCTTAAATTTCAAGAACTAAATTATACTAAATAAATCATGACTGGCGTACAAGTGAACAAACCCAACACTATGGAAGCTTACATAACCCTTAGGGATCAAACCCATGGCGAAAATCTGCAACAAAACTCAAGAACTTCAACGAACGCCTTGATCCTTTCCTTTTTTCTCCTCTTGAATCTTCTCTTTAAAACCCTAAACACTTTTTTGGATGAATGAAACTAATTCTAATTAGTTTATACACCTAAAACCTTACTACTTAAATCCAATTACTTGCAAATATCCCTCATATTTTTGGGTAACTTTCCTTAATTGGATAGTACAACTTCAAAAGGGCATATCTCACTCATCCGACCTCAAAACTTAGAAAACTCAGCAGCGTTGAAAATATAATTCAAATATATTTAATTTAATATCTTATGGAACACCTAAATCATCCTGTACTAATAGTTATGATCATTTGAATTTGATCAAAAACTCATAACTTAAGCATAACTTGCAAAAACACAGATTTTCCTATTTCCAGTTTAGTTCTTTTTGTATCTCAAGGTGCTATATATAATTACCTTAACATTTAAGAAATTATTAATTCCTTTGTAGAATCTCACTCACTACAAAAAGCGATTCAGGTCTTAGCTCAAAATTTTTTCTTAGGTGTTACAAGGACAGTGTAACATAAGTACCAAAAGAGGGTACTCATTAGACATCAAAAGGTCAAGGCAAATATGAAAATAATGCACACGAGTATACCAAAAGTAAATTTAGGTATTTCTACACTAAATAGAATTGGATTCCCATATTCCCAAAAGATACACTCGTGTAGAAGTTTAATAAAATCCGTGTAGAGCCCCATAAGCCTAAAAGGTACAAAGAATAACTAAGTCTATAAGAAAAAAATAACACTTTAAGAATCCATAAACATTTGCCAAGTTCAAAGCCAAAGTAACCAAGAACCAGTAAACTCGTGTCCCAACTAGGAAGAATGACAATCAACCCAACTAGTCAACTCCCAGCCCCGCTAGCAAAAGTGACAATCAACCCAGGTCTCCCAATCATACAGTCCACTCCTATGAGTATAAATCACCCATATATAAAGAATTACTTGGGGCGTGTAAACTTCGTTGAGGATCTTAGATATCTAGGCCGCCTAACTAGTATAATCATGTGGGCGTCACCTCTCTAGCTAGAAAGAATGTCCAAGAGAATATTGTTCCAAAGAGAATCTAATGTAGGTTTCAAGAAACCATGGATCGATATCCACTCTCAATGATATCACAAAAGGCTTCAATCATGAAGCAATCCAATACCAAGAAGGTACATAACCTCTAGTAATGCCTTAAGTTGCAAAAGTAGGGAGAGAAAACAGAAGGGGAAACAAGTAGCACAACAACTTAAACAATGGCTCGTCCTATTAGACCCAAGTCTTCTATTCCAATAAATAAGGACCTCGTCCATCAAAACTACATCGGAGACATAAAAAATCACAAGGAGATTAAGTCTAAGACAACACTAGTATGTCGTAGAATAAGCCCACAACATGGTGATAATTCTCAAGTATTCACTTCAAAACAAATTGAAAAGGACAACTGTCTTGGCCAATAAAACACCAACGACGAAATAGGATCAACTCCCATAGAAAATGATATGTCGTATAGATTTCTTATCAGGCAATCTAGATTGTGAAATTGCTCATATGTAATAGTAAGAACAGTTGGATGGATGATTCCACCAATCTAATAAAAATATTTGGTTATCAATTGTCACAATTAAACTAATACTTTGGAGAATTCAAGAGTTAACAAGAAATATAGAGGTGCGGGGATGAGAAATGGATGTCACATATTGGTAATTGTGCTACTCTATAGTGATGATCATTCATGAATAAGCTCGGTCATCTTCAATGACTCTAATCATCTATCAGTCTCAAGGAATCTATCTTATTAAAATTATTTATTAAGTCTTCATTGTGGTCGGGATGGCCATCTGAAAAGGGATTATCGTTGCAGGAATGCTTCACAAGAAAAATTTTAGTCTACACTAGATAGAAAATATCTATAAAAAAGGGAACTTGTTCCCGTTTTTAAGACCTAGAACATAAAAAAAAAATAGCCTTCCACATAAAGTAAGAAAAAATCTTATTTCACCCTTATCAGCTTACTGGAACTCAAATTGAAGTTGAATCCCAAGTCAAATAAGTGATCTTTGTTGTAGGGGAGTTAAAGAAGTAGCACTCAGTGTTGGTTCATTGACTGATTGCTCGAAGCACATGACTGGAAACACCAAAAACTTCCTTTTACTCAAGGCACTTCAAGGTGGAGGTATCTCTATTGGTTATAGAAAGAAGGGTTCCATTCTGGGAGTTTATAAAGTTGAGAAATCTCTTGAAGATTCCATTGAAAATGTGTACTATGTGAGGGGGTAAAAATACAAACTTCTTACTGTTTCCCAGATATCTGATAAGGGAAATTAAGTTAATTTTTCATGAGACAAATGCATTTTCACCAGTTTTTGTACCAATAAAGTTATCCTGATGGCAAAGACGAAGAAAAACATGTATGTCGCAGAACTAGAAACAGCTCATGGAGACTATCTAGCATGCATAAGTGCTCAAAGTGAAAACTTTTAACTTATGACATAGGAGGCTAGGTCATATGAGATATTCTGTATTGAACAAACTTGTCTCCACGGACCTGGTCTGTGGTTTGCCAAAATTGAACTTCAATGACAACAAAGTGTGTGATGCATGTGTTTAAGGGAAAAAAACCAGATCATCATTCAAATCAAAGAAGCAAGTAAGTTCGTCAAGGGTTTTTAGTTAATACATATGGATTTGTGTGGGCCTGTGATAATCTAAAGTCAAAGCTGAAAGACGTACATCCTGGTGATTGTTGATGAATACTCAAGATTCACGTGAACTACGTTTCTCAAGTCGAATCCTGAGATAATTGATGTGTTGATGATATTTTTTTAAAATGATCCTAACCAAGCTCAATAGCTTGATTTCTGGGATCAAGTCCGACCATGGAACTGAGTTTGAAAATGCGAAGCTTGATGTCTTTTGTGCATATAATGGTAATAATCATAACTTCGAAACACCCAGAAAGCCTCTACAAAACTGTGTGGTGTAAATGAAGAATAGAACTCTGGTAGATAGTGCCAAAACCATGATCATTGAGTCTTTATCAAAACTTTTGGACTGAAGTTGTCAATCTTGCGTGTTATAGGACTTGCAGATGCTTGATCAGGTCTGTCTTGAAGATAACACTATATGAATTGCATAACAACAAAACCAAAGATAATTTACCTAGGGGCCTTTGGATGCAAGTGTTTTGTGATGAACCATGGCAAGGATGATCTCGAAAAGTTTGATCACTAAAGTGATGAAGGTGTCTTGTAGGATTTTCATCATCAAGCATAGCTTACAGAGTTTTCAACAAAAGAACACTATGCATTGATAAAAGCGTTCATGTAATCTTCAATGAAAGTGGTGATTTGAAGAAACTGGAGATGAAGGAAGATGATGATCTCAATGAGCTTTTCAAAATCGAGAATAGTGAAGCTAGTAGGCCTGAAGCTGAAGGAAATCTAGAATTCGATGGTTCTGATCCTAGTACATCTGAGAGCATGAAGGAGGATGATCAGTCAGCTATGGGACCTGTTTCATCTCATGATGCAAGTCAAGAGGAAACTCATTCGTATGAAAATGATGATTTTAAAGATAAAGAAGAACAAATGGATCAACCCAAACCCCTGGCCTTTGAACCAGAGTGGAAGTATAGATCATCTCACCCTCTTGAAAATCTCATTTCTCTATTGAATTATGAAATGCAAACCAGGTCCAAAATAAGAAATATAGTTGCATTCTCAGCCTTTATCTCTACTATTGAGCTTAAAAATTTGAAATAAGCCTTGAAGGATGCTGACTGGGTCAAGTTAATGCAATATAAACTTCATCAGTACGAGCAGAACAATGTGTGGTACTTGGTCCCAAGACCTGGAAACAGAACCATATAGGAACCAGGTGTGTATTCAGGAATAAGGTTTAAGAAAATGGAGTTATCACAAGGAATAAGTCGAGACTGGTTTTCCAAGTCTATAATCAAGAGTAAGGCATCGACTATGATGAGACATTTGCCCCCGTTGCTTGAATGGACGCTATCAGAATCCTTATAACCTATGCAACATTCATGGGGTTCAAGCTCTTGCAAATGCATGTCAAAAGTGCCTCATTGAATAAAGATATAAAGGAAGAAGTATATGTCAAAAAACCACCTGGATTTGAGGATGTTGATTGCCCATATCATGTATTCAAACTCAACAAGGCCCTGTACGGCTTGAAGAAGACACCTAGATCATGTTATGAAAGTCTTTCTAAATCATTCTTCAGAATGGGTTCAAGAGGAGCAAGATAGACAACACCTTGATTCTAATGAACAGGGAACAAAAATTGCTCATCATCCAAGCGTATGGGTATGATATCATCTTCGAAGCCACCTCTGAATATCTGGGTGAAGAACTTTTGACTCTAATGGGGAATGCACTATATATGAGCATGATGGGGGAGCTGAACTTCTTTCTAGGTCTACAGATTAGGCAAACCTCAACTAGGACCTCAATCTTTCAAGAGAAGTACACAAAGGAGCTGCTAAAGAAGTTTCACATGGTGGACCCCAAGCCTATTGATACCCCCAAGGGTACAAAGTCAAAAATGGGAGAACATGAGGTTGATCCACTAGTAAAAATATTTGGTTATCAATTGTCACAATTAAAGTAATACTTTGGAGAATTCAAGAGTTAACAAACAATATAGAGGTGCGGGGATGAGAAATAGATGTCACATATCGGTAATTGTGCTACTCTACAGTGATGATCATTCATGAATAAGCTCGGTCATCTTCAATGACTCTAGTCATCTGTCAATCTCAAGGAATATATCTTATTTATGTCTCATCTAAATGACAATCTAAACAATATAATATCTTACTTTATTCTCTCTATTGATCCATAAATAGGGAAAATAGATCGAACCCACTACCTTTATTTTCAAGCAAGTTACAGATACCAAACCTTAATTTCTAGTATTTGACTAATTACTCATTCTAATCAATATCGTTCAAGCATAGACAAGAAACCGTAAGTAGGAATTAGGTTAGGAACCGTAACCTTTAAATTAACCCCATGCTAACTAGCCCAAGTTCATGTATGAACATCAACAATACGAAGCATAACACAATACGCACAACATTACATCAACACCCAATCCCCATAATTGCACCCCTAGATCTTAGGGTTGGACTCATGCTAATCAGCTAATATTCATGTATGAACATCCAACCCCATAATTGCACCCCTAGGTCTTGGATTGACCTCATGCAAATTAGCCTAAATTCATGTATGAACATCAGCAATACGAAGCATAACACAATACATTCTACTATAAATCAACACCCAACCCAATAATTAATCCCCTATATCTGGGGATTTAGCCATGAAATAAGCAATGGGCAACATGACATTAAGAAATTACAAATAAACTAATTTTGGATTCAACTCCAATTTATCAAATTCAAGAGCAAAATTGAAGAACTCCAAAAGCTAGGAAGTGTTCTTCACAAAGGTCAAGTATTCTCTCAAAACTCAAATATTTCTTACTCTTTATAATTCTCAGAACTATTGCATTTCACTCCCATTCGATCTATTTATAGTTTTATAAAATTTATCTAAAATCTCATTGTGCAGTTTATTTGGCGAAATTAGTCGGGCTACCCGAGCTCGTTTGGTCAATCTTCTCTCGTTCTTCAGCTTACTTTTTCATGATCTACGTGTTATGTGTTTGAAGCTCCATTGGCAAAGTCATTTCAGTCTGCCTTTCACATTTACTAAATCATTGATTACCACTTTGCTTCACCTCTTAATCATTCATTTTTTTTCTCTTTGTGTTGTCATTTTTTGCGACGTTCAGCAAGGTCAACTTTATTCTTAGGAACATCGTCTTCTACATTGGACTTAGAAAACCTTTTTCAATAGGCACGAGTGTTGTGCACTGTCTTTTTGGGCGAATTCAGGCTCAGTAGGCGTACTCCTTTCTCGTTTGGCGATCAACATTGTATAGTTTGCAATTATTTTTGCATTTTTGGCCATTTTTAAAAACATCATTCCTTGCCCTATATGTTTTCCTTCATAGCTTCAAATAATTAACATATCATCAAAATTGGACAACATTAGACATTCAGTACACTCATTAATAAGCTAAATAGACCTCAAATGAGACAAATCTACAACTCGTCATTACCCCCAACTTAAACTTGTACTTTCCTCAAGTAAATCAAGAATACAATTACCTCAAAAAGGGTGTCTACAACTATATTCAATGAGAGCTAACATGGAAGTTTAAAAAAAACATTACTCTCACAACATGTTTTACTCAATCATGATCAGAAAGCTTCAAATGATGACTAGCCCATCTCAACACAAGATCAAGCTCACTTTATCTTCTTATCTTATGTAAGACCATGTTTCAATAAATGCATTCAAGTGACTCAACATCAAGAATGCATTCATGCTCTCACAAAGAAAATCAAAGATATAATAAATTAATTAAACTCTCATTCTCGCAAAAGAGAAACACATGCAAACTTTGTCCTATATGTTTGCCCATATTTTGAGTCATCACACAACGTAGTTCATGTAAGAACTCAGGGGGTTTTTACGCTTGTAAAGGGGATGAGAGTAAAGTATGATCAAGTTGTCTCAATGACTTTATCTTTACAAAACATTGTTGCAGTCATCTTTTCCTCTTCTCAAGTTCTTTTCATTATTTTTCATTTGAGAACTGAAACTTTGATTTTTCACTCAATTTATTTGGAATCCCCTTTATTTCATCACGTAATTTGACACGTGCGTCGCACGTGATTATCAATTTAAAAAATATATGTAATAGTAAATAATATTATTTATTTAAGTAGAGATTTTTGTAACAAACTCCAAAGTTGAGTCTCATTTCATTTTTCTTTGCTCTTCACTTGGCTTTATTCCTACTTCTTTTCCACACCACCAATTTATGCTTTTGTCTTAGGTTCATTATCCAAACATAAATTTCACTTTCTAAGCCTACACCATGGATGTGGCCGACACTCAAGAATAATTGATAGCCCCCAAGAAAACCCTTAGTCTGATAGACTATTTAGCGGAAGATTTATTCAAGTAAAATGAAGACTCCAAATACCAAAATTAACTCATAATGTCTCAAAACACCTTAACTCAATGAATGTTTCAAAATACTAAAATAAACATATAGGTAACAACTCGAAGTCTCAATACACCAACAAGGGAAAAGTTTTATTTTTCACAATTTTAATGAAACTTCCAGAAACTAACGTAGTTGTATCATATTTCAGCAATTGTTATGAAATGTTTAGAAAGGAACTTACTTGTTATGGAAGATTCAGTTAAGATTACAATCAAATATAACTTATATTCTTCAATTAAACTAACAATTATTTGTATTTTTGATTATTTGACAAACCCAGGGACCTAATACCTTGTGCAAATGCATACTCCACTACCCGGCTGGAAAAAATACAATTGGTTGGTGCACACTCTCCAACTGTGGCAGAAAGGGCAGAAACCTCGGCCAATGACATGGCCTCGAAGGTTGTGATCACTATTATTTATAAAGATTACGTCCAATAGTCATAACCTTTCTTTTTGCAACTTAATAATTCTCAAGAACTCTTGCAAAGGCTAATATTCAACTAAAGAATCATCCTCAAGATCAACAAGGACCTGATTGAGATGTAAGCTTAGTTGTCTTAGGATAATTTCTTCTACAAGTACATTTTAAATTTGTTTCTAAATCTAAAGGATTCAACTATTGTGTTTGGTGAAAAAGTCTAAATAAGTTGAGTCTAACAGATTTAGAGAGTAGCATTGTGTTCTTTTTAATCAAAGTCTGATTCGTGTGGAAGTCTAAGTTGTCTAGTGTGATAGCTTAACGGGGAGAGTGGCATCTTCTTAGGCTCTTCAAGTTTTAGAGTTATTACTTGGTCGTGATATTAATAAATTTTCTCACATTCGTTGTAACTGTGGTTAACTTTTTCTTAAAGAAGATAAGTGAAACAGTTGAAAATTATGTGTAATAGGTCATGGTTTTATTCCCTTGAGAAAGGTGGTTTCCTCGTAAATTTCTTGTGTTATGTTCTTATCGTTATTTACTCTTTGTTATCATTCTATATTAGTCAAGGGACATGGACCTTTGACTGATAGTGAACGTATGCATTCTATCAATTGTTATCAGAGCAAGTTCTCTCTAGCTGGTTAACGCAAAGAAAGATAATAATGTAAAAAAATAGGTTGTCCATTGAACCTAGAATATGGACAATCATCAACACGACTAACTCGTTTAAACGACTAGTTCTAAGCTGGTGGAAAACAAGGATGCATGACTATCTAAAGACTGAAGACAGAGAGTTATTGGACATAGTTTTAAATGGACCCTTCATTCCAACCACTGAAGTGAAGGATGGTGAAATAACAATAGTTGTTCCACAGACTCTACAACAGTTAACAAAGCGGACCTAAAGAAGTTCGCGAAATTCTACAAAGATAAAAAATTGTTGGTGTGTTGAATAGGTGTTGAAGAATACAACCAGATCTCTACGTGTGAATCGGAAAATGAAATTAGGGAATCTCTGAGGACTACTCATGAGGGTACAGTGCAGGTGAAGGAATTGAAGGTGGACGTAATGACCACCCAATATGAAAACTATAAGAATGAAGGAATGGGAAACTATTCATTATGTGCATACAAAACATTCCTCCATAATTAACGAGTTACGAAGCTTGGGAGAACCCATCAACACCAGTAAGCAAGTGAGGAAGGCTCTTTAAATTCTTCTTAAGTCATGGGCAAGCAAAATGGATGTTATGCCTGAAGCTAAGGTTCTGAAGGTTTCGACAATAGATGCTCTCATTGGAAATCTTAAAACTCATGAAATGAAGAGAAATCATGACATCTCAAAGAAGGAATCTAAGAAAGACAAGTCTCTAGTTCTCAATATCACACCTGGTTAAGTTTCTAGAAAAGAGGATGACATTTCAAATTTCACCAAGATATTTCAGAAAATTGTGAGAAAGCATGGCGGGTTCATAAAAAGAGGTCCGGCTGCAACCGCAAGTGATCTATGTCACAAATGCGGAAAGGCAGCGCACTTCATAAGAGACTACCCAGTGCTTAAAGCTGAAAACAAAGACTATCAAATACCCGGAGGTGATAAAGATAAGAGAAGGTACCTAGTACTTTAGAAAAGGCAAGAAAAGTTGCAGCTGACTACGTCATGAAGAAAGCTCTTGCTGTATGGGGGATTCTTCAAGTGAGTGAGGAGAATCATAATGTCTTGATGATGCATCTATTTTTGTTTTTCAAGATGATGCTAACATATTTGATGTGTTGTTTTCGCTCATGGTGAAATAATATGACGAGGACTATGAAAAAAGGAAACCATCCTCGACGTTAAACAAAACTTGAATACTTATTATGTTACAAGGTTGAGAAATCTAGAAAATGCTATGATCGACTATATCATGGAGTTAACCACAGAAAAAGACTCTATGAACACCAGTCTTGATAGTTTAAGAGAATAAAGAACAGTGATGATGTCTTGATAGTTTAAGAGAATAAAGAACAGTGATGATTGTGCACATGTCAGTTATTGAGGAACAAGTATTTGTTCTAGAGTTTGAAAACCTAGAACTTAAGGAACAATTGAGTCTAACGATTGAGAAATCTGGGAAAAGAAAGGGGGAGGCTACTAGCTTGCAAACAGAGAAGTTAGTCTAAATAGTGTTCAGACCAGAATTACTATAGCCTTGGAAAGAAACGGTCAGATTGAAAGGGACCTGGTCCATCTTAAAGAAGAAGTCCAAACTTCTCTAAAATGGACCAGCTCCACCAAGATGCTTTCCAACATCACCAGTCAAAGAAACTACAACAGAATCTTATAGTAAATATATTTCTGTGTCAGATAATTTATTAAGTCTTCATTGTGGTCGAAATGGCCATCTGAAAAGGGATTATCGTTGCTGGAATGATTCACAAGAAAATTTTGCTCTACTCTAGAAAGAAAATATCTATAGAAAAGGGAACTTGTTCCCGTTTGTAAGACCTAGACATGAAAAGAAATAGCCTGCCACATTGGGTAAGAAAAACTCTTATTTCACCCTTATCAGCTTACTGGAACTCAAATTGAAGTTGACTCCCAAGTCAAATAAGTGATCTTTTTTGTAGGGGAGTGAAATAAGTAGCACTCAGTGTTGTTTCATTGACTGGTTGCTCGAAGCACATGAATGGAAACACCAAAAACTTCCTTTTACTCAAGGCACTTCAAGATGGAGGTATCTCTTTTGGTGATGGAAAGAAGGGTTCCATTCTGGGAGTTGGTAAAGTTGAGAAATCTCTTAAAGATTCCATTGAAAATGTATACTATGTAAGGGGGTCAAAATACAGACTTCTTAGTGTTTCCCAGATATCTGATAAGTGAAATTAAGTTAAGTTTTCATGAGACAAATGCATTTTCACCAGTTTTTCTACCAAGAAAGTGATCCTGATGGCAAGGACGAAGAAAAACGTGTATGTCGCAGATCTAGAAACAGCTCATGGAGACTATCTAGCATGCATAAGTGCTCAAAGTGAAAATGTTTAACTTATGGCGTAGGAGGCTAGGTCATATGAGATATTCTCTATTGAAAAAACTTGTCTCCACGGACCTGGTCTATGGTCTGCCAAAATTGAACTTCAGTGATAACAAAGTGTGTGATGCATGTGTCAAATGGAAAAAAACCTGATCATCATTCAAATCAAAGAAGCAAGTAAGTTCGTCAAGGGTTTTTAGTTAATACATATGGATTTGTGTGGGCCTGTGATAATCTAAAGTCAAAGCTGAAAGACGTACATCCTGGTGATTGTGGATGAATACTCAAGATTCACATGAACTATGTTTATCAAGTCGAATTCTGAGATAATTGATGTGCTGATGATATTTCTTTAAAATGATCCAAACCAAGCTCAATAGCTTTATTTCTGGGATCAAGTCCGACCATGGAACTGAGCTTGAAAATGCGAAGCTTGATGTCTTTATCAAAACTTTTGGACTGAAGTTGTCAATCCTGCGTGTTATAGGACTTGCAGATGCTTGATCAGGTCTGTCTTGAGGAAAACACTATATGAATTGCATAACTACAAAACCAAAGCTAATTTACCTAAGGGCCTTTGGATGCAAGTGTTTTGTGCTGAACAGTGGCAAGAATGATCTCGGAAAGTTTGATCACAAAAGTGATGAAGGTGTCTTGTAGGATTTTCATCATCAAGCATAGCTTAAAGAGTTTTCAAAAAAAGAACACTATGGATTGATAAAAGCGTTCATGTAATCTTCAATGAAAGTGGTGATTTGAAGAACCTGGAGATGAAGAACGAGGAGGATCTCAGTGAGCTTTTCAAAATCCAGAATAGTGAATCTAGTAGGCCTGAAGCTGAAGGAAATCTAAAATTCGATGGTTCTGATCGTAGTACATCTGAGAACATGAAGGAGGATGATCAGTCAGCTATGGGACCTGTTTCGTCTCATGATGCAAGTCAAGAGGAAACTCATTCTTATGAAAATGATGATTCTAAAGATAAAGAAGAAAAAATGGATCAACCCAAACCCCTGGCCTTTAAACCAGGGTGGATGTATAGATTCATCTCACCCTCTTGAAAATCTCATTTCCCTATTGAATTTTGAGATGCAAACCAGGTACAAAATAAGAAATATAGTTGCATTCTCAGCCTTTATCTCTACAATTGAGCCTAAAAATTTGAAATAAGCCTTGAAGGATGCTGACTGGATCAAGTTAATGCAATATAAACTTCATCAGTTCGAGCGGAGCAATGTGTGGTACTTGGTCCCAAGACCTGGAAACAGAACCATATAGGAACCAGGTGTGTATTCAGGAATAAGCTTGAAGAAAATGGAGTTATCACAAGGAATAATTCGAGACTGGTTTTCCAAGGCAATAATCAAGAGGAAGGCATCGACTATGATGAGACATTTGCCCCCGTTGCTTGAATGGAGGCTATCAGAATCCTTATAACCTTTGCAACATTCATGGGGTTCAAGCTCTTGCAAATGCATGTCAAAAGTGCCTCATTGAATAAAGATATAAAGGAAGAAGTATATGTGAAACAACCACCTGGATTTGAGGATGTTGATTGCCCATATCATGTATTCAAACTCAACAAGGCCCTGTACGGCTTGAAGAAGACACCTAGATCATGTTATGAAAGTCTCTCTAAATCATTCTTCAGAATGGGTTCAAGAGGAGCAAGATAGACAACACCTGGATTCTAATGAACAGGGAACAAAAATTGCTCATCATCCAAGCGTATGTGTATGATATCATCTTCGAAGCCACCTCTGAATATCTGGGTGAAGAATTTTTGACTCTAATGGGGAATGTACTATATATGAGCATGATGGGGAGCTGAACTTCTTTCTAGGTCTACAGATTAGGCAAACCTCAACTAGGACCTCAATCTTTCAAGAGAAGTACACAAAGGAGCTGCTAAAGAAGTTTCACATGGTGGACCCAAAGCCTATTGATACCCCGAAGGTTACAAAGTCAAAAATGGGAGAAGATGAGGTTGATCCACTAGTAAATCAAACCATGTATAGAGACATAACTGGATCACTATTGTACATAACAACAAGTAAACCTAACATTGTCTTTAGTTTAGGAATGTGTGCATGATTCCAAGCATGTCAACGGGAATCACATGTGCAGTAACAAAAGAAGATATACAATCTGATCCTTTTTTATTCAAGCAGGTGACTCCTTTGAACTGGTAGGGTATACAGATGCTGAATTTGCACTATATCAGGCTGACAGGATGAGCACTTCTGAAATAGCTTATTTTCTTGGATAATAACACATCTCTTGGGGAACTAAGAAAAAAAATTCATTAGCTCCCTCAACAGTTGAGTTTGGCTATGTAGTTGTTTCATCTTGTTACTCCAAACTCCTCCAGATCAATCAATAAATGGAGGATTTTGGAATTCAGATCCTTACTTTTTCTCTCATTACAATACCAGTGCAGTCAAGATGGGAAAGAATTCAGTCCAACATAAAAGAACAAAGCACATTTATGTCATGCACTATTTCCTGGGAGACAATGTTGAAAAGGGGAACATCAGCATGTAATATGGAAAAACGGAAGATCTTAATACTGGTCTCCCTTTGACTTCAACAACCCAGCACCCTCACATCAACCTGTTCCCTGTTCTTCCATGTTATCTGACCATTGGTTTGAGAGAGATCTTCCCGAGAATAAGTTGTCTGAGTCTAATATTCTCAAAGCCAGTGCAACCTTAGTTATCGAGAATCACCATAGATGAGGTGAGGGGTAATGAATGAAGAAGGATAACATCTTGTGGTAGACTTGCTTGGGGGCTCTCAACTAGTTTCGATCAAACCCTTGAGATTGGTAGCTACCCTTAATCCTATTGTACTGCACTAATGAGGTAATCACCCTCTCATGTGGTTTTTTCAAAGGAAAATGGTTCCTATATACATAAAAAGAGATGAGAAGGTCATTGAAGAGAAATTTAAGAGAAGTTCTTTTACTAGATTAGATTCAAAGAAACTGATGGGAGATGCTATGAAATCCGGTGCAACAACTGCCGCAAAAAATCACAGGACAAAGAAATCTGGTGATGCACTCTTTCAGATGCCTACTACTGATGTGATGGATGTCTCCATTGAAGGTTCTGTTTATGAAGGTGTGGGAGAAGTTTCTGAAGAAAAAAGGGAAAAACAAATGAAGAGGGCTAGTAAGGGAAAGAGTAAATGAAAGTCTAAAACATATGTGGCCAAGAAGGGTGATTCTAAAAATGAGAAGGGTAAAGATTTACAAAAGAGAAGGGAGCCATCCAAGATAAAGAGAGATATCTCTTCTGATGTTCAGCAAACATCTTTACCGATAATAGGTCCCACAAGGAACAAGGATAACCATGCAGTAAACAAGCAGACCATCATCAGCAATCTGTGTTTACATATTGTTTTGGGTGGAAGGGTTTTTGACCTTGATATCATCCACAAGCCAGGGATGGACTCCTTGTATGATCTTGTGGAAATTCAGTCATGGAGTCACTTGTTTCAAACAAAATCTCATGTTCTACATGAGGAAGAGGTTAAAGAATTCTATTACAACATAAAATTTGAAGAGGATGGTAACATTAACTCCAGGGTAGGAGACAAGAGCTTATATTTAGATGAGGACATATTGAGATAAATACTCGAAGTACCTAAGTAAGGGATTAGGTCCTTTGTTGGAAAAATCTGCACAACAGAATTTATTAAAGAATGCTCCAAGATCTTTAATACTCATCGTGTTGGGGTTCAGAAAAAACTCATGAAAGAAGAGACCAACAAATAAATTTGAATCTGAGTGAGTGATTTCATGGTTGCAATGAATGGAGGGATCAAAAAATAAATTTATAAGAACGAGTTGAATGATTGAGTCTATTCATCACCTTGTATGGAAAGTTTCATGGATTTATGGAGCTATCAAGAGTTCAGGTTATAGAGTCCAAACAGATCAACATTTGATTTTTTGGTTGGTAGAAAGGTAGTGTTTTGAGACTAACATTTTTGTGTTTATGTAAGTGAAGCTACTGTTACTCTTGATGATATGATTATTTTGGAAGGCTTCTCTATTTTGGGTGACTCTGTTTTGTACCCCCTTCAATCCCCTTAGTTGGTAGAGATTGAGAAAATCTTGAAAATGCGCAAAGGGATCTTATCAAACTGAACAATAATAATCAAATTAGTCTTCAATCTGATAAGCTTGATTTGCGCAATTTCAAGATTTTCTTCAATCTCTACCAACCCAAGGGATTGAAGGGGGACACAAAACAGAGTTACTCAAAATAGCTAAGCCTCTAAAATAAACATAACTTCAAGAGTAATAGTAGTTTCACCCCATGAAAACCTAAAATTGTAAGTCTCACAACTTCACCTTGCAACCAACACAAAAATCAAATCTTGATCCTTTTGGACAATTTAATTTGACATCTTGATAGATCCATAAATACATGTAGCTTTTCATATATGGTTATGGATAGACTCCATCATTTTAACCTATTCTTTCCATCTTATATGTTGATCCCTCCATCCATTGAAACCATGAAAGGAGACTTTCAATGTCTACTCAGATTTGGATGAAAAATGAATGAAGGACTTATATAAACATCAGTCGTTTACTATGATCTGTACAAATAATGCCAAGTACTTGAAAAAGATTGGTTTATCTGTGTCCTCTCTAGATGATCGCTAGTTATCAAATCTTCGATTGATAATGGAGTAGTGGTGTAGATCTCAATAATCCCTCTCCAATTTAGGATTCATCAATAATTGGGGTATTTAAGGTTTAATGTCTATGGGCTTCAACAGTTAGGGTATTTAGGGTGAAAAATTGTGTAAGTTTCCATATGTGTATTTAGAGTAAAAATTTTAAGAGTTTTTTTAGGCGGCAAAGCTTTTCCATGGAAATTTAAGAAGTACCTTAATATCATTTCCTTTAGTTTTATTCTTCTATATCGATAATTTCCGTACATTTTTTAAAAAAAAAACTATAACAACGTATTTATCACCAATTATCATATAGTTGTGGGACAATTATAAAATTCATAGATCACTATAATTGATATATTGTTTGACTATCAAATCCAGAACTTAGAACCACACTATTTATGAAGGGAAAGAACAATATTTTGAGTTAATTATGAAGGTTTTCCTTTAATCTAGCTCCTTAATGATATATACTTGTACTAAATTCATGATTCTTATAAAAGGAAAATATATTGTGGTTTGTCAACGACCACATATATAATTGATAGGCCACACAGACATTTAAGAAGTTAGATGCTCATTCTACTCTTAATCCTGGAATTGAGCTTAAAGCAATAAGTTCCAATTCATATAAATTCCATGTGTGAAATGTCAAAATGATTAGAAAGAATTGTGAGGCTCGATTGATGACACCAGTCATTGGATAAGATTATAAAGTGTTTGCTAGTAAGGAATAGGATTCAATGATGAATTTAAAGTATATTGAAGGTCATAATTTTAGGCAGGAGATAACTTTAGAATTGCTTACAGAAAGACATACAAATTGTCTTATTCAGTCTTACCCTACATTTCTATAGGAAGTTCTTTCCACCTCTCAAATCCCGAACTGCTCCGTCACGTGGCAAAAACTGTACCAATCACGACAAATATTTCATTACATTAATGGAGCAAGTAATTAGATAATTTACACAATAAATATTTTTTTTCATTTATAGTTATGTAGAGCTTTCCTTGTACTTTGATCATATTTAATAATATTAGTATCTTCTATAGATTCAAAGATTCTATATTTAGAAAGAAAAAAGGCAATAGATATGAAGGATAGTAAATTCAAAGCATATTAATGTTAACACTTAAGAGTATTTATCATGATAACTACTAATCAATGCAAAACAAACTTTCAATCACTTTAGATATTCACTAACACCACTCTGATTTTTCATATTATCCTTAAGTTTGTGTTGAACACTCCTTTATTATTTTTGTGATCAACATATTAATATCCAGAAGGAATCAAACAGCAGAGAAATGCCATAAAGACTATACAAGCAAACTGGAAAGACGAGATTAGATATGGGCGAAGCTTGAGACAGAATTCTTTCCTTAATGCTAAACGTCATTTTGTATCCTAAGTTCCATATTTGATAGAGAAAAATGAATTGGATTTTTATATGTCTGTATGATCAAAGAATAAAGATTACTCGAGGGTTCTTCCAAAACATCTTTTGAGTGCAATTTTTATAATGGGCATCCCAATCAACAAAAGAAATTTTCTACATAACATCCATAGTTGGTTGTATGGCACCATAGGCTTTTATTACATAACTCACATTCAGTTTCATTCCCTATCACAGGTATAATTTATTGTTTTTTGCACCAGCAAATCTTATGGGGGTTGGCTAGTGTTGATTTTATAGTTATATATATAAATGGTTTAGACTTGACTATATATTCTTTCCTTTTGGTTTTAGCCTGGTTAGACTAGCCTCCTGTTCACAGTGAGGTGTTGTTGTGATTACCGATGTTGACGTATCTTTGGTTGGTTGGTGTCCATAATTAAACTTTGTAGTGGATAGGTTATTTGGATAACACCTCCAGTTATGTTCCTTTATTTATGTCTCTTGATTGTTCGATTCTTCTCCTTTATCTCTAATTATGGTAACTGTCCAAAATCTCTTCTTTTTCTTCTTATACTTTACTGGCTTTACTTTCCCATAATCTATGCTTTCTTTACCTTTTGAGCTCCGTCGTCCGATGCCTAATGAGTACGACTTTTTGGTATTCATAGTACACTTCTACACCTTGCATATCATAGTACAACTTCTATCCATTAAGGTATGCCTTGTGTGGAGCAACTTTTGGATTTAAAGACTATGGTGAACTCATGAATTTGAATTTTCCAATCTCCCTCTATTGTTACTTGTACTAGACTTTATTTGCATTTACATATGGTTCAATATATATTTTTATTTCTCCTTGTTCTCCTATTTTGATAAAAAGCTCGACAACCGAATGAAATGGACATATCTTTTGTCATATATATTCTTCATCATTCCTTCAATTTCCTCTATTATATTCTTGTAATGACCCTCATGGTAAAATATATTTTCTTGCATGTTTGTACTGTTTTTCCCCTACCCAGAGCTTTCTTGAAGCTTTTCGATCTTGCTTGATTGAGTGGGATGCTTCCTGAGGTGGTCGGGAAAGTTTTGAGCAAGTTTTTCCGTTTGAAAGGTTTTTTAAGTGAAAGAGTTGACTTTAGCCTACATCCAGAGAATCTGATGTCGTAAAAAAAAATTTAAAGCTCTGGAAGGTCCGTATTGATCTAGTAGAATGATTGGTTCTAGTTCTGAGGGCCTCGGTTTGAGTTTCTGTCATTATAAATTTGATTTTAAAAGTTTTTGTCAATGTTTGACTTCGGTCAATATTCTTGATAAAACCGCTCAGATGAGAATTTCATTAGTGTGGTTAGCTCTGGAATAACGATTGAGTTTGTTCTAGAGTGACCTTTGGATTGGATCTCGAGATGTTCGAGATAAGTTTTTTTAATACCCCTTTTTAACTCATGTCAAATAGTGCACAATCGATGATTCCTAAATTATTTGACTTAGGGAGTCACCACCTAATTATTTTTTAGGTAAATTAAGACATTTAATATTTAGTTAACTAATGCTAAAATTAACTTCAATTTATGGTATACTTAACTTATGTGATTCTAAATAAGGGTTCAACTTATCCTAAAGGGACAAGACTAAGCATCATTTACATATATATTAAAAAATGTTACCAACAAAACTTAGTTGATAAAAATATATGATTTGATTAAAAATATGATGTTAGTTAAAATAAAAAAATTACTTATAAGACATTATTATTTATTTAAGAGAAGTGCCATATAAAGAAAATCTTTAGGATTCAAAATTCACTAAGCAGATAAATAGTTTATATATGAGTACTTCTATTATAATTAATTAAAACCTTCATTCGGACTGTTATTGCATAAACTATTTTTCATGTAGTTGAGTTTATAAAATAACAAAATAATAAGTCAAACCATCCTTTATTAGTACCAAAACATTTACTAAAAGGTGAATTGCTTACATGTCTTGACCAAAAATAATGTGTAATTAGATACAAATTTAGCCTTAGAAAAATGTGAAAAAAGTAATAATCTTTCCAAATTTTAAGAATGGGCCAAATAATTTTAAAAGCTTATATTTTAAATGAAATATTTGAAAAAATAGTTGCACCCATTTATTTTCAATTGAAAGAAAATAGTCAAGTGTTTGAAAAAAATGATTCTCAAGGTCTGTAAGCTTTTGGAAGGCAAGCATGTAAAATAGATTGTGAATAATAGAACAAGACGCATTCAAATCACACAAGCTAGTTTAACATGTAAAGAAAACTAAGCAAGCAAATAAATGTCATAGTGACTCCATGTGCAGGTTTGATTTAATGTCGGATCTCTTAGACTCGACTTTTCTGCAAGATTCTTGAATCAAGACTCCATTTTGTCCCTAAGTGTATGTGTAGAAATAAAATATAAGTAAAGTATAGTTTTGATTTTTTTAAAAGTAAATGGGCAGTGGCTTTGAGCTATATATATAAATGACTTCGTACATGAAAATATAAATTAAAGGAAATTGAACAAGGTGAGTCATGTTTTTTTTCTGATTAAAGGATCATTCATGCTAGTCAAACATACATCTTGATTATAAATAAGATTCAAACAAATCATTCTTATTATATTTAAAGAAATGTATGTTTCTAGTTGAAATAAAAAATTTATTGAGAGAGTAATCTTAATTAAGCCCTAAAATCATTCAAGTTAGATACACATATGAATAAAACAAAAGAAATACATGATTTTTATATACAAAAGTGATTAGTTGTAGATAGAATGTAACTTCTGATAAAGAAAAAGATACATAATATGTTGTAAGTTTAAATGCATAATTCATCAACTTGCATTACATGAGTATATTTAATAAACCACACAAATACGTAAAAACAACTACGCATTGAAGAAAGAACGAAATATTGACACTGACCTTTTTGTATAGCAGTGAACCATGGCGAGGTTCCAGACCTATTGAAATCTGACTTTACTCACAAACAAAACAACACAATTAATCCAAAGAAAAGTTATACCAATGTTTTGATTTGGAGAGGATATGCCAAATTATTAAATGTAAAGAGTAGCTCAAAACACTGAAAACGAACTTGATAAAATAAGAATTTATAGTTGAAATTAGAGTTCTTGAATTGTTGAGCTAGAATTTAATGTCCTATATTGAAAATGGTCAAAGATAACCATTAAATCTTAAATGTTAAGATTTTTGGATGGACTCGATAGTCTTCACATGATTGGCATAGCCATAGCACGAATAAAGAGTGAGAACCTCTATCCATAGCTAAAGAACAATGGAGATTTTTTGAAAATAGAAGGAAAAGGGAGAGAAAGAGAGAGGGAGAGAGATGCTTCGACGACTTGTGACTTATATGGGACTTTGGGGGAGGGGATAAAACCCTAAACCATCTAAATGGACTTTGGTGGGAGGGGATAAAACCCTAAACAACCCAAATGGACTTTGGGGGGAGGGGATAAAGTGGGTAGTAGGGATTGTGAAGAGGACTGATGGGTTGATGTTTCGGCTGCAACATTTGGGCCCTTGTTTTTAGGGGTTCTTTTGGAATAAATGTCATATACATATATAACTGTTATGGAAAATTAGCAAAAAACAGCCCATAATTAAATAACATTTAATAGATAAAAGAAGAGCACAAATTAGCTCATATTAACCGATGGCATGCTAATAGGGTTTTTTTTTAAAACATTCCTTGTGAAACTAAATGCCACACACATCATTAATAACGAAACGTGGGAAACTCTATAAACTCTCCATAGATGATTAGCGATTCAGTATCCATAAACTCCATCAATTCATAAAAATTCATGTATTTAATATAAAAATCAACCGGGTTCTACTAAAAACATCAACAAATAGATGGTGGAATCTCTGATAGTGTCGATTCATCATAGCGGAGAGTAAGATAGCACAAAATAATTTTGTACATTATTCTATGAAGGGGGTGGTTATTACAACATACATTGATTTCAACGGATTCATTCACTTGATTTCAAGCCATCAAAATGTCGATACTTCCTTGAATTCATTTGATTTTCATTATGACAATTCTATGTTGATATGACACGAAACACCATGAAATTACGAGTATAGATCGAATTGAAGAAAGAGTCACAAAAGCTTAAAGAATATCCATTGAGGGGATAAGATGAAAGTGTTTTTGAGAAAAAAAGTTGGCGTAGTGGCTAATCTTGTCTCGACCATCCAATACGACCCAAATACCCCATTCATGATGTTAATTAGCCCAAATTCATGTAAGAACACCAACAAATTGGAAAAATTTAACCGATGTTAATTAACCCAAATTCATGACGTTGTGGCTAATCTTCTCCTATATTAGCAACCTTAAACTATAAATTAACTGATGCTAATTAGTCGATATTTATGTATAAACATCAACAATACGAAGCATAACACAATATGCACTACATTAAATCAAAACACAATCCCCATAATTGCACCCAAGATCTTAGGGTTGACCTCATGTTAATTAGGCCAAACACATCAATGAACATCCAACCCCATAATTGTGGCGGTAGGTCTTGGGGTTCACCTCATGCGAATTATCCCAAATAAATGTATGAACATCAACAACACAAATCATAACACAATATATACTACATTAAATCAACACCCGACCCCATAATTCTACCCCCTAGATCTTGGAATTTTAGTCACCCATCACAAAAAGCAAAAAAAATATTTTTCTATGAATTAAGTAATGGGTAATATGAAATTAAGAAATTACAAGTAAATCCACTTTGGATTTAACATCAATTTATCAAATTCAAGAGCGAAATTGAAAAACTCCACTCTACCCGAAACAGGATTTATAGTGGCAATATTTAGCGGCAAACCTATTTGTTGCTACAAAAGTTATTTATCTAGTGACGACATATGAAAGCGTCGCAATTGATAAATATTTAGTGGTGAGTTATGCTAATTTTCCGCTAATAGTCGTTGCTAATTCTCAATTATTTCTTCCCGCTAATACCAAAAGTTTTGCTCCATATTCTTCAGAGGCAAAATCTAACTTGTAGCATCTAAATGAAATTTGTGGTGACATGGACGCTCCAAATAAGTCAATTTAATTTAACATACATAAAAATTTAAAAAGAAAACAAAGGAAAAAATCAGATAAAAACGTACACACAACTCTTTCGCTCCATTAGCTCAATTTTTTTTCTCAAACACTCCTCTTCTCAAGTTTCCGCTTCATTTCTCTCCATTAGCTCAACTTTTCTTAGAAATTCTTCAAATTGTCACCCTCCAATCTGTTAAATCGCTTCGAATTTCATAGAATATTTTTTTCCCCAAATCTTACTTCTATTTCTTTAGCCCATTCATAAATCTGTAGCAGATTGAAGTGTTTTGAAGTTTTAAGGCAAAAGGTTCTCGAAAATCTAAAAAACTCAGAAGTTGCTGGAAGGTTTTAAGAAGGAAGGTTCGATGTTTTATTATCACTACAAGATTTTGATCTTTTTAAATTTTTTAAGCTGCTCAAAGCTTGTAAGGTGCCACTCATGTTAACATCTATTTATTTTTCATATTTTGTCGATTCTGAATCTTCACAGTTGTTTTTGAGCTATCTCTTTTTCTGGGTTTTATTGAAGATTTTTTTTTTTTGAAAAATGTACATAAATTGTTGTTTTAAAAGAAAATTTGTAGTTCTAAGTGTGTTGATTTTATTTCAATAGAAACTCGATTTGTGTATATAAATGTTAATTTTTTTTTGAAAACTTCTATTAAATTTTAAGAGTTTGTAATCTTTTCCAGACATTAGAGCTTGTTTGTGATTTGGTTTCCTGGAGTTCTTGAAGTGTTATTATTTCAGTTGAAGTATTAGGTTGGTCATATCTATACGTATGTTGAGCTCTTGATCTTACTGGATTAGATTAACTAAAGTTAAATATAGATATATCATATATTATTATAAGAGGGAACAAAAAAAGTTTAAAGTTGAATTAAAATTTTACCCTTACATTAAATTAAAATGTTATAAAAGCATTTAATTATTTAGTTTAAATGTTAAATTGTATCATTTTAATAAAAATGTAGATGACTTTTGCATTTCAATAAATTAATTCTTAATTAAAATATAAGCAAGTAATTAAATGTTTGGAATGTGCAAAGATATATTTTAATTGTACGTGTATATTCTATAATAATTACTGGCATATGAAAAGAGTGACCCCCCCCCCCCATTTATCCGATTAATGCCACTGATTTTATTTATTTGATTTATTATTACTAAGTTATTAAAAGTGTGTTATTATATATGAATGAATTAGTAATAGATTATTGAGATGACTTGTAATTGCCTCATTTATTACTAATTACAATGATTTGTGTTTTTCATCTTTTTAATTCTTCATTTAATCTAGACTAGATTTCATGTTCAAAGCAATAATTATTAGTTGTAATGTTAATTCTCTTATTAAGTCTAACTATGATTTGTATTTTTCATCTTTCCATCTATCTATATATTAAAGACTATTATTTAGAACTGAAAAATATAGAATCTAAACAGACATTGTTACTACTATTTGAGAACTAGGTGATAACCATTGAAAAATGAGAGAAATTGGAGTCCGAATCCTAAATAGGCCATAAAAATATGAAAGTGACCGAAATAAGCCACTATGTTAGTAAGTAACTAAAATAATCTTAGTGGAAGAAAAAATTTCACTTTATCTAATTTCCTAAACATTTTTAGTTAGTGTCGTAACGTGTATTTTAATATATAACGGAACTTTTTCTTCCACTTTATAAAGTATAAGTTTTTCTTACACTTTATAAAGTGGAACTTTTTCTTCCACTTTATATATTCCTATTTAGTCCATTTCAAAGTGTGAGGACTGACCAAAATAATTATTTAGTCCATAACTTATAGCAATATTTCTATCTTGCTGAGGTAAACCGCTACAAAATATATAAGAATAAGAATAATAAATCATATAAATTAATAAATAATTGTCAAAATCAACAAATAATAATTGAAATATAATTATTGAGCATTGCCAGTCACTTTCATTGATAGTTTCGTTTAAATCAAAATCATATCAGCCGGTAAGAATAATTTGATAATGAGTCATGTTAGGAAAATCAGTAGATTGGGTTATCGGAAATCTGCCAATGCTATTACAATTTTCTAATTGGGGATGGACATCGACTGATAAAGAAGAACGTTGTTGACTAATCTTAGGCTCCTTCCTAACATAGATTTCAAGTATTGTTAACTTGATTTGATCTATGTAGTCATTTAAAACCCTCAAAATGTCAGTCAATGATTCGTCATTATAGATTATAATCAAATTATAATCAGTAATGTTTATACCTATTCTTTTATAAATTGATGAAATAAATTTATGACATCAAACATTATTTAGCATTGTGTTTGGGAGGACAATTATAATAAACGGTATCTCCGTCATGTATAATTTCGCCATCCCAATAAATTGAAACTTTAACTTTAGGTGTAGAAGACATTTTTTTTTGAGATAGAAATGAACAAATATAGAAGATTTTATATTGTAGGTGCTATCAACTATGTTTAAACGTCCTTCAATAGAGATTGAAAGATTTTTCAAAATAAAAAAATAAAAATCTATAGTGTAATATTTTTTTCCATTTTTATGATATGTCAAATCAATATAATTGTATGACAATACTGAAAAAGCTTCTTCAAAACAAGAAAATATTCCTCTTATAAAGTGTAAGAAAAAGCTCATTTTATAAAGTATAAGAAAAACTTACACTTTATTATAGTGGAAGAAAAAGTTACACTTTATAAAGTGTAAGAAAAATTTACACTTTATAAGTGAAAGAAAAACTTACACTTTATATAGTGGAAGAAAAAGTACCACTTTTTAAAGTGTAAGAAAAATTTATACTTTATAAAGAGTAAGAAAAAGTTCCGTTATACGTTAAAAATATACATTATGACACTAACGGAAAACGTTTGAAAAATTGGATAAAGTGAAACTTTTTCTTCCACTAAGCTTATTTTAGTTACTTTAAAAAATTTTGGCTTATTTTGATCACTTCTATATTTTTGTGGCTTATTTAGGTTCCGGACTCAAGAAATTGTCATTCAATAATTCAACTGATAATCAAAAAATAATTCCATCTATGATAGGCAAAAAGACATGAAAAAATAGAATACATGAGGTGGGGAGAAGAACTTGAAGACTTCTTTTTAGACATAACTAAGTCCTCATATCTCTTTCGATATAAATTCTCCATCACGAAGATTATTGTTGTTTCTAAGTTCTTTTGCATTTCTATTAAACTCATTGTGGTGTTGTAATCTTTTAGCTATTATTATGAGTTTTTGAAATAGATGTATGTATGAAGTTCAATGTTTAAATTATATATCTGTCAGTTTTATATTTTAAATGTAATTGCTTTTAATCTTGTAAAATTTTGATAGTACTGTCTTTTAATTTTAGAACTTTAGTTAAATAATACACTCTATCGTTTCTCATTAAAATAAAATACACAATCTTCAATAAGTGTGCATGTATTTTAATATCCACTTATGGCTATAAAAGGTTATCACTGATATTTAGATCATAAAAAAAGACTTGTACAAAGTTAAAGGAGATTATATTAAACTAAATAATTTAACATACTTTTTGCTTGATGCCAAATGTGCGATCCCTTTTTATTTATTTTTGTTGATACATGAAATATAATTGGTAAAATTATTGTTGTTGATTTAAACATTCTATTTGATAGCACAATATTAAATTATATAACAATAGTAAAAAATAAACGTGCAACGCACGTTGTCAGAAACTAGTATGACTTAAAAGTATGAATCCATGGCTGGCTAAATCTACCTGTATGTAACTTTAGTAAATGGCCTTGAAATGAAGTTCTAATGGTTTTGTTAGTTCTGAAAAGTTGAGTTTGGTGTAGAATTACCTTTTGTTTGGGCCAAAAGCTAGAAAGTGTTTTTCACAAAGGTCAGTGTTCTCTCAAAACTCAAAATATTTCCTACTTTCTCTAATTTTCAAACCTATCTGGACGTTAACACGGGACCTAAGATCACGAGTGACCTCAAGCTAACCCTGCCAACATATCATAAACATACTTAAAGATTTTTTGAAAAATAGACATACTGTGTGGAAGCTTATAACATAGCATAAAATGAAATAAGGGGAATACCTATTTTAAGTCTGGATATATAACAATTGAGTTTATTGAAAATTAAAGGGTCAAACTCTATTAAAAACTTAATCTAACTATGTTTGAAAAAAATGACTAGAGATGTTGGGACATTCCCCAACTAAATCTAGCAGCTGAAACTAAAAGACTGAAAATACAAAAATTACATGTTAATCGTCCTCAAAGAATGAGGACTCGCTACTGATACTGCTGAACTATAGATTGGGAACAAATCTATGTGGTATCTAGATGTTGAGGACCTGAACCTACATCATGAGAAGATGTAGAACAGATTATGTGTTAGTGCTTGAATGTTTATGAGCATACAGGATAAGATAAAAATTGAACAATGTATATATAACTAAACAAAGCAATGATATAACAGAAACATTCCTAAAATTTATTAAAATACTGACATACTAACTGAAAATGCAATATTAGTATATTGATAATGAAAAATTCTTAACATGATCATGTAAAACTGAATAAACTGACCTACAGTGTACTTCGTGAACTAAATGAATATTCACAACTAGTGTTCTGAGTTTTATGCAAATAATTAATCAAAAATTCTACGAAAATATGATAATATGATTTGGATTATTCTAACAACTGAATAACAAGAATAATCTAAAGTGTAAGAAACCCTACGTCTAAACATTATATAGGGAATCAAAATTTGACAAAATTCTAGGGACCCAATGGGCGAAAGGAACCCACTAGTGAAATTCCACAAACTTGGCGAAATTCACGAAGAAATTGTTCAATTTTCGCGCTGATCTGAAGATAAATAGTTGTGTTCTTACACGGTTGGTCGACTCTTTCTCTTTCTTTTCGTTCAACTTGATAAATTTTTGGAGAATGAGTTGATTAGGGTGAGTTCTAATTATGTTATTGGGCTAAAACTGACCCAAATGACGTAGTTTAGGGGTCCAACACATAAAGACTAAAATAATCCATCTTAAAAGTTGTCGGGGCCAATCGACGGACTGGCCAACAGACCATCGACTGACCCACGGTCCATCCTGTCAACCGTCATTGGCTTTTAGAGAAGGGGGTTTTGCAGTCTCAATCCAGGGACCAGAACATGACCTTTGGTCTGACCTATGGTCTTTGGGTCCATCTATGGGTCGTGCCTTAATAATACTTTTATCCTTGGTTCTGGGAAGGAGCTGTAGGTGGCCATGCACGGAACCCACCTACGATCCGTGGGTGGTGCCCATCGGTGGCACCTGCAACTTCTGAAATGTGCATTCTACTTTGTCTACGATACGAGGTGCTACATTTTCATATTATACGCGTTATGTGATTTAACCTCAAATGGAAAACTCATTTAAGTGTTCTATTAGCCTCTTAAGTATTCATTTTTTCTCCTTGCATAGTATTTTTTGGCGACGTTCAGCAAGTTCATCTTTCTTCTTTGGTGCATCACTTTCTTTATTGGACTTAGACAATTTTTTACGAAAGAAACAAGCGTTGTGAATTATTGTTTTGACAGAGGTCATGATCACCGGCCGTTCTCCTTTCTCATTTGGCGATCAACAATGTATTGTTTGTAATTGTTTTTGCATTTTTTGCCATTCTTTAAAACATCAAACCTTGCCTTATCAATTTTTCTTCATACATGCAAACAATCAACATATCATAAGAATAGGACAAAATTAGACATTGAGCACACTCATTAATAAGCTAAATAGACCTCTAATAAGGCAAATCTACAAATTGTCAATACCCCCAGCTTAAACTTTTATTTGTCCTTGAGTATATCAAGAATACATTTAGCTCCGTAAAGGTGTCTACAACAGTATTCAATGACAGATAGCATGGAAGTGTTATAACAACATTACTCTCAACGACATGTTTCATTCAATCATGATCAAAACTCTTCAAATGATGCCTAGAACATCTCAACAAAAGCTCAAGCTCACTTTATGTTCTTATCTAATGCAATACCATATTTCAATAAATAGAGTCAAGTTCCCTCAAATCAAGAAAAACTCCATGCTCTCACTAAATAATCAACAAAGATATAATGAATCGATGCAACTCTCACACTCTCATAGGAGTAAAACATGCAAGCATTATCCTATAGTTGCCCATATTTTCAATCATCACACACCCTAGTTCATGAACGGTCTGAGGGGTCACTTAGGCTTGTAAAGGGGTTGAGGGTAATGTTCATGACCTTACCAAGAAATCACAACTCTTTGAAAAAGTCACAACTTATTGAAAAAATCACAATTCTTTGGAAAAGTCACAACTCCTCAAAAAATCACAACCCTTTGAAAAAAATCACAACCCATATGAACAAATGTTTTTGTGTCTTCTCTGAAAAGTCATGACCTTTCCGAGAATTCACAACCCTTAGGAAAAGTCATAACTTATTGAAAAAGTCAAAATTTTTTGGGAAAATCACAATACATCGAAAAATCACAAACCTTTGAGAAAAGTCACAAATATGAACAAATGTTTTTGTGTCTTATCTAAAAAGTCCCTTCCTGAGAAATCAAACCCTTTGAAAAAGTCACGACTTATTGAAAAAGGCACAACTTATTAGGTTTGGGTTATAATTACAGATGGTTTGTAGAAGGATTTTCATCCATTGTTTCTCTATTGACTAAGTTGACTCATTAAAAGGTTAAGTTTCAATGGTCAGATGCTTGTGATAAGAGCTTCTCAGAACTGAAAACAAGGTTTACGACAAGTCATGTTTTAAGTCTATCAGAGGGTTCAGACGGTTGTGTGATCTATTTTGATGCCTCCGGAGTTGATCTAGGTTGTGTTTTTATGCAGCGAGGTGAGGTTATAGCTTATTCTTCTAAACATCTTAAGGTGCATGAGAAGAACTATCCGACTCATGACCTCGAGCTTGCATCAGAGTGTTTCTACTTATGATTTAGAGACATATCTTGTATGGAGTTCACATTGATGTGCTCACGGACCATAAGAGTCTATAGTATGTATTCACCGAGAAAGAGTTGAATCTTCTCAGAGGGAGATGGCGTGAGTTTCTCAAGGACAATGATATGAATGTGCTTTACCATCATGGTAAGGACAATGAAGTAGCAGATGCTCTTAGCAGACTATCTATGGATAATGTAGCACATGTTAAGAAAGAAAGAAAAAAATTAGGAAAGGATGTTCATAGGCATGCTCTCTTGTGAGATCGCCTTATGAATATGTCAGATGGTGGTGTAATAGTTTAGAATGGACCAATATTCATTGGTAGTAAAGGTTATGGAAAAGCAAGACCGTGATCATATACAACTTCAACTAAAGGTGCAAATTCAGTAGAGAGTTAAGGTTTTCTCCTGAGGGGAGATGTTATGCTTCACTATAAAGGTTGTCTATGTGTTCATAAGGTGGGTGAACTGATATAGAAGATTCTTGAAAAAACCATAACTACAAGTATTCTATTCATCCAGGCGCCACTAAGATGTACCGTGATTTGCGGGAAATCTATTGGTGGAATGGTATGAAAAGAAATATGGCACATTTTGTGTCTTAGTGCCCTAACTGTAAGCAAGTGAAGGTAGAACATCCGAAACTCGGAGTACGACTCAAGAGATTGACATTACTACATGGAAGTGGGAAGTGATCAACATGGACGTCATTACATGTTCACCTCGTGCTCGCAAACAAAATGGCTCCATTTGGGTGATAGTTGATAAAGTTACTAAGTTGCACAATTTTTGGCTATTCAGATGACACATTCGGCAGATGAGTATGCCAATCTTTGCATTAATGAGATAGTCAGGTTTCATGGGGTTCCTTTCTCTATCCTCATAGATAGAGGTCCTTAGTTTACTTCTCATTTATGGAAGTATAGGTCTTGGTACTCAGGTAAATCTTAGCTCATATTTAATCTTCAGACGGATGGCCAAACAGAGTGTACCATTCGTACTTTAGAAGACATATTGAGAGCTTGTGTGATCGATTTCAAGGATAGTTGGGATAATCACCTTCCTCTTATAGAGTTCTCCTACAACAAAAGCTAGCATTATAATATTCAGATGCCCCCTTATAAGAAACTATATAGGCGTATATGTAAATCTCTAGCTTGTTGGTTTGAAGTCAGTGAAGCAGCCCCGATAAGGACAGATTTGGTTCATGATTCCATGGAAAAATTTTGCTCATTAAAGATAGACTTAAGAAAACCTACAATCACAAGAAGTCATATGCAGATCTAAGGAGAAGAGACATGGATTTCCAAATTGATGATTGGGTTTTCCTGAAAGTGTCACCTATGAAGGGGGTGATGAGACTTTACAATAAAGGAAAGATCAGTCTTAGATATATAGGCCCTTACAAGATGTTGAAAAGAGTTGGTAAAGTGTCTTATGAGTTAGAATTGACAGCAAAACTAGTGCATCCGGTCTTTCACAATTCGTTGTTTAAGAAGTGTGTAGGTGATCCAACATCTATAGTACCATTGGAAAGTCTGGCTGTGAAGGACAATCTTACTTACTAGGATGTGCCAATTAAGATTCTTGATCGTCAAGTTCGAAGGTTGAGAAAACAAAGAAGTCACTTTAAGATTTTGTGGAGGAGTCAGTCCGTGGAGATACTTGCGAAGCAGAAGAAGCCATGAAGGCCAAGTATCCTCATCTCTCTCCTTTTGACTCCATTCCATCATGATGTAGTACTTAATCTCTAGATTTTCAGTCATTCATGCATATATTCAGCCTTAGTATCATGTTCCTTCAGGAGTACTTGCATTTTCAGCGTATATGCATGTTCTTAGAACTTATTTCAGTCAGATTTTAGTTTCCAGTATTTAGTGGTAGGGTTGCAGCTCCTCCCCTCCAAATTAAACTATTTTAGTCTTCATTTAAGGACAAATGTTACTAAGGGGGAGATAGTGTTACACCATATATTCTAGATAAAAGTAATTGTAGAAATCAGAAGTTGCAGGTTACACTGACGGGCACCACCCATTGACCGTAGGGTGACCCACAAACTGTAGGTCGAGTCAGTGGGTGGCCACTTGCAACCCACCCAGAAACAATCCAAAAAATATATATAAGGGTTGGCCAATGGTCGGACCCATAGACCATAAGTCAGACCATGGGCCATGGTCCTGGTCCATGGATCAGACCCCTGAACATTCCCCCTCTGAATCCTGTCGGCGGTTGACAGGACTGTCAGTCCGTAGTTGGGCCGAACAACATTTTAAGTCAGGGGACGTTTGGTCTTTTTCTTATGTGTTAGACCCCTAAACTACATCGTTTAACCCATAAACTACGTTTTATTATTCATTTTATCCTAGTATTTAATTAGAACTTACCCTAGTCAATTCATTCTCTGAAAATTTATCAAGTTGAACAAAAATAAAGAGAAAGAGTCGACCAACCCTCTCCAAGAATGCAACAAGATTTTCTTCAGTTCCAGCCCCAATATCAAAAAAATTCTCCATGAATTTCGACATCAAGTATGTGGGATTTCACTAGTTGGTTCATTTCCTCCATTAGATCCATAGAAAATAGTTGATTTTTCATCTACAAGTCGTCACTATTTTAAAATTGCATATTTTGTAACTAAACAATGACTGTCACTGAATCCCATATTGATTAGAGACAATGAAATAATATTCACTAATTGCTTATTTAATACTGACAAAAACTAACGTCACAAATATGTATACAATTTTTGGCTAAATCTTACAACCTTTAACCACGAACTTTTATTTTTCGATTATGTAACACTTTATTTTTAAGGGAAAATGCACCAGTACCCCCTCAACCTATGCCCGAAATCCCAGAGACACACTTATACTATACTAAGGTCTTATTACCCCCCTGAATATATTTTATAAGTAATTTTCTACCCCTTTTTAGCCTACGTGGCACTAGTTTGAAAAAAAAGTCAACCATCATTGGGCCCAAAAGATAGTGCCACGTAGGCTAAAAAGGGGTAAAAATTATTAATAAAATAAGTTCCGGGGGGTAATAGGACCTTAGTATAGTATAAGTGTGTCTCTGAGATTTCGGGCACAGGTTGAGGGGGTATTTGGGCATTATCCCTATTTTTTATGACGAAACTGTTTTCGTATAAAAAATTATATCTATCTCAAGACAAACTAGTTTGTCACAAATTGAATGCATTATTAGCAACAATATACTATGTCAGTAATAACTAAAAATTTGTCTCTCATGACACTCAATAAATGGCACCAAATTATTTTTGGTGGAACATTTGAGTGGACAAAATTTTCTACGATATTATACGTTTTGAAAACTAACAATATATTGCTCATGCATTTAAATAAGAAATAAAGTTTTGTCACAAAAGATGAATAATTAGTAATGAATTTTGTGTCGCACCTAATAATTTTGAAGCTAATATCACATTTATTGTAGTGTCCAGCGAGGCCAGCCGCTCGCGAACGTGACAGCAAGCACGTGAGACCCAAGATGCTAGTCGTTCGTGCTTAAAATATTTTTGTTCCCAAAAGTGTTTGTGGCAACTTACCCATTGTCTCCACTATATTATAATTGGTTGAAACCATGTCCCTACTATGTTTAAATATGTATAAGATTGATTAAAAATTGCAAAAAAAGGAAAAACAAAATTAATATTTTGGTACTGCTTAAATTTCAATGGAAAAGTACTGCCGCATAAAAAAAACTCATACAATTTTCACTGTAATTATTCATATGCTCATACAATATATCATCCTACATACCCTAACTATTGAAGTTCATAGACATTTAACCTTAAAACCCCAACATTTGAAGAATCCAGTGTAACGGGTGGGTTTCGTTGTTATAGAAATGTTAATGGGGAAAAATCGGGGCCGGAAAAAACTTTTTCATACTACTAGGATTTTCCTAACCTTGTCCAGATTTGGAAGATTTTAAAGTCATCAAGGTATAAGGTAATCTGGTAGCAATCGTGTGGAGTAAATGCGGATTTGATTACATAATCGGTTCGATAACTCATTAAGGAATCTGTACGACTTTACGACAATAAATTTTTGATAAGTAGATCATCGGGAATCGATCTTGGCGTTCAAGTAACTTTCTGAGCATAGTGGGTTAAGAGTATGTTGTTAAAATGGGAAATGAAATTCATTTAAGGAGCTCGCTGCCTCGCTTCGTGCCATTGCATAGGGATTCTTACTACTGCAACAATGCCGCTACAGCGGGAGGGGTGTCACTGTAGCGAACGAGGCGGAGATGGAATTAAGGATCTTGGGATTTTTTCAAGACAAGCTCACTGGTTCCTTTTGTGCCGCTGCAACAGGATTAGTGTCACTGCAGAGATGCCACTACAACAGGATGGATGTCGCTGTAGTGGGATGACGAGTTTAAGATTCCTAAATAAAATCCTTAGACGACCTTATTTTGTATTTTTTGACCTTTTGAGTTAAGAGAAGACTCTTGGGCTATTCTAACTCGCTATCCATCATTTTTGAAGCTAGATAAGCTTTGTTACTCCGCGAACTCATTTTTGATCCATATAACGTTTTAGAATGGATAAAATATTGATGAGGAAGGATTTTTTTTGAAGAATCCTATGTTGGAATTACCCTAATTGACTAGTTGGGGTTATGGGTTTTGAACTAGGGTTCATAGATTGTGAGTTTTCCTAGAATTTAGTGTTTCTTTGTTGATTTCTATGTATAAACTGTTGATTATAGACCACGAACAAGCGGAACGAATCTGAAAATTGAAGGATAAGGTTGTCTAGGGTTTCAAGCTAGTTCCGAGGTAAGTGATGGTTGTGATTCTAGAGTTGTGTGATATACAGTTGCTTTTCTTCGTTGTGATACTTATATATGTATGCATGTTGCAATATTGATCATAGATGTTGAAAAGGGAGATATGAATATTTATACGATGAAATTGAAAATTGAATGCTTGATCTTGATGTTTGATAGGGATTCGCTGTCATATTTCAGCACTCTAACTTGGATCGGATTGCCAGATTCCGGCATGCTAATTGGGATCGACTGCCACGTTTTGACATAAAAATGGGATTGGATTGCCATGTTCCGGCACGATTAAAGTTTGCGTTGGGTTCTGTGAGAGTGCGAACTATGTGATGAAGCATGCGAATTGTGATATTGGTTTTTATGATGATATTGAATATGTTGTTATTTATGCATGTGTTGTAATGTTGTAATTGCTTGTTTGTATTACACTTGTAAGATAGTCGTGTGATCCTATCAGTACACTGTGGTTGCGTACTTATTCTACACTTGCTCTTATTTTTGTTGAGTACAAGGCATCTTCACGCGACTGTTGACAGACCTTGCTTATGAGATCGGTGATCTCTTCAAGTTCAAGGGTGAGCCACATTATTCGAGCTGCCATGTAATTCTCTTTAGTCTATGTCCACCATTTTAGACATAGACCTTGCTTTAGTTAGTTGATAGTTCGTTAGTAATCTCTTGTTAGATATTGATATTGTTATAGTTATGGTACATTGCCTTTCAGATTCTAGGTTTATCGTCCACATTGTTAGTTAATTACTAGATCATTATTCAATAAAGGAACCTTGCCTTTAGCTATTTAACTTGCTTCAGTAACTTAAATACCATAGTTTTAGATTTTTTGCTTTAGTTGGTTGTTAGTAGTGGTTCTCCCACCGAGTTGTAGTGTGAGTTCAATCACATTAATCTGGATCGTCACAAAGCTGATATCAGAGCCTAGGTTCGTTGATCTCGATGTACCTAAATGAGTCTAATAGAGTCTCGCGAAATGTTACGGGGATGCCTTTGCTTTTCTTCAAGAGGCTATAGGACTTTAGGAAATCTCCAGTTCTTTCTTGTCTACTTCGTGCTATGACTTGATTCCAATTGGTATTGGGCGATTCAAATTGGTAGCTAACTTCTTTCACCGTTCAATCTGAAGATGGTTAATACTAGGTATAATGGTGTTAGGCCCGTAGATCCTGCTGATACTCCAGTTGAAGAACCCACAAAGAAAGGTTGCGGTCGAGGCATAGGTAGAGGAAGATCTAAGGGTAGAGGTTGCGGGAGAGTGGCGCCTGTTGTGGATGACGTACTAAACGATTATGATTCGGTGAATGAGAACCCTCCGACACATGAGAAAGTCAATGGAGAAGATGGGGACGTTGATAATGTTGAAGAGGTTGAGCAAGGTGAAGAAGGGCAAGCTGAATCCATAGGAATTTCTCTCATTGATCCGGTGTTAGCTCAACAGATCATGTCTTTTTTTGAAAGGGTTGGCTGGTCCGGGGATGATTTCACCTACTCAAGCACCCGTGAATCCCCATGTTGCTAACAATGAGCCCAAGCTAGTTGGGGATAGAGGTAACGATGCCTTCTTCCGTCCTTTGTTGGGTTCCTTGATGACCGGCAATGAGCGTGATGTGTTGATCGGTAACGAGCGTGATATGTTGACCAAGTTCTTAAAGCTCAAGCCCCCGATAATTCTTGGTTCGAAGGTAGAGGGTGGTTATGAGTTCATAGTGTATTGTTATGAGAGGTTGCATAAGTTTGGTATCATTCACCAACATAGAGTTGAGTCTGTGTCCTTTAAACTTCAAGGTGAGGCCAATCAATGGTGGAGAGCTTACATGGAATGCAGAGCCTTTACATTACCTCCACTTACTTGGACCCAATTTCATGTCTTATTTTCAGAAAAATATGTGCTTAGGACTTTGAGAGATCGCAAGAAGACTGACTTTGTGACGCTAGAGCAGGGTAGTATGTTTGTGGCTGCTTATGAATCAAAGTTTGACCCTTTATCTAGATATTCTACACAGCTGGTTACCACAGAACAGGAGAGGATCCTGTTGTTTATTCGAGGTTTGGATTATAAGCTACAAGTGTTATCTGTTCACATGACTTCTGCAGGAAGGAGTTTCAATGAAGTGACCGATTATGTCATGAAAGTTGTGAGGGTGAAGAGAGACGTCAAGCTAAGGTGTAGGCTAAGACAGCCAAGAATTTTTGAAATTTTGAGGGCTCCTATGCTAGAGGATCTGGTCGACCTACACTCAAGGCCAAGACAATGTAGTCCGACATGCCTGCCTCTACCGGTAACTATTCGGGAACTCCTTCTAATAATTTTTTACCTTATTAGAATGTTGGGCACGTGGCTGTCAGCATACCATCTCGAGGGCGCACATGCTTTAGTTGTGGAAAACTTGGACACATAATGAGGAGCTGCCCCTAGTCGCATCCGCTTGAGCCTGGACAACAACTTTCTTGAGCAGTTGTACCCGCGGAAAATGGTAATAAAGGTAGGGGATGTCCACAAGTAGGACGAGGAGGAAATCAGAGATGTCGTGGAGCTAGAGGAAATGGTAACAAAGGTAGAGGCTATGTGCAACTAGGCGGGGAGGTAGCTCGAGTGGATAATATAGCTCAATGTTATACCTTTCCAGGCAAAAATGAGGCAGAGGCGTCTGATGCATTAATCACATGAACTATTCTTGTTTTCAACCGAATGGCTAATGTATTATTTGATCCGGTTTCAACGTAATCTTATGTGTCTGTGAGATTCACCTCTGATTTTGAGATGTTTTGTGATATGCTTGATGTTTCTATACATGTTTCTACCCCGGTTGGTGAGTCCGTCATAGTCACCCATGTTTATCGTGCTTGCCCTATTTTGTTTATGGGATTTTAGACTTGGGCCGATTAGGTGATTTTGGATATGGCTGACTTCAACATAATCTTAGGCGTGACTTGGTTGTCTCCCTATTATGATGTTCTTAATTGTAATACTAAGTTTGTGACTCTAGAAATTCCGGGAAGGGAAAAATTAGAATTGGAAGAGGTGTACAAGCCTAACCAAGTTAAGATTATATTCTCCATCCTGGCTAGTAAAGTAGTAGAGCAAGGTTGTTTAGCTTATTCGGCTCATGTCATGGATATTAAGATGGATGTTCCATCCATTAGGTCTATTATGGTGGTGTCTGAATTTAGTGAAGTGTTTCCAAATGATTTGTCCGGCATGTCTCCTGATAGAGACATTGATTTTTGTATTGACTTAGATCCTGGTATGCGACTCATTTCTATCAATCCATATCGCATGACTCCAACGGAGTTAAGAGAGCTTAAGGCTCAATTCCAAGAGCTTCTTGATAAAGGTTTTATTCGACCTAGTGCTTCCTCATGGGGTGCTCTGGTTTATTTGTTAAGAAAAATGATGGTGGCATGAGGATGTTCATAGATTACCAATAACTAAATAAGGTCACTATTCGGAATAAGTACCCCTTGCTTTGGATAGATGATCTTTTTGACAAATTACAAAGTGCAGAGGTCTTCTCTAAGATTTATTTAAGATCCGGATACCATCAATTGAACATTAAGCCCAAAGATATACCCAAGATGGTTTTAGGACTCGTTATGGGCACTATGAATTTTCGGTTATGTCGTTCATGAGCTTGATGAATGTAGAATTCAAGCCCTTTATTGACTCTTTTGTGATAGTTTTTATTGATGATATTTTTGTTTATACGTAAAGTGAAGAAGAGCACGCTAACCATCTTCGTACTATTTTGCGTATCCTTGGAATGCAAAAGTTATATGAAAATTTTTCCAAGTGTGAATTTTGGTTGAAGTCGGTTGCATTTTTTGGGCATGTGGTGTCAAAATAAGGGGTAAGGGTAGATCCCCAAAAGGTTGAAACAATTGAGAATTGGATACGACCTAGTTCGTTGACGGAAGTAGGAATTTTGTGGGACTTGCTAGTTACAATCGTCATTTCGTTAGTGTTATGCCGTAATTTTACTATTTAAAAAAATCACTTTTTGAAATGTTTCTAAGTATAAAACAATTTGAGAAAAATACTTAGAAAAGAGTTGCCACTTAATTTTTTAAAGGACATACGAAAACTTAATTTAAAAAGATTTTGACATATTAAATCTTAATAAATTTAGAGAAAATGAGTAAGAGGTTCTTATTTACGCTTTAAGAAGGTTTTTTAGGCATTTGAAGTGTGCGCTAACACGCAATTATCCTATGACTTAGGTTAATTATTTTTTACTATTCTTAGGAATATGATTTAATATAATGTAATAATTAACAATATTCGATAAACTTTAAGAAAATATTTAAACAAAATATAATTTTTATTTTATTTTAAGAAAATGAAACCATAATTAGAATTTTTGAAATTGATTATAAGTGAATAGAATTTAACAAAATTAGATTATTATTATTATTATTATTATTATTATTATTATTATTATTATTATTATTTTGAATCATTTTAAAAGATAATAACTCAAACCAAATTGATCAATTTAAGCATGAAGACCAATTTCAAATTAATAAAAGAATAAAAGCTTCGCCTAGCTTAAATCAATTTTTAAAAGGAAAAAGGGTCAAAAATATCCTCTAACTTTGATTTATTGCTTAAATTTACCCTTGTCGTTAAAATGAAGTTAATTTTACCCCTTTCTTTACTAATTTCACCAAATTTATCCCTCATTTGACGGATTGACCCAAATTGACCCGATTTTTTTTTGAAAAAAACTTATTCCTTATTTAACCCAATAACCCGACTCCATTTAAAATAACCCAACTCATTTTTCCAAATCTCCTATTCCCATTTACCCATTCTCCGAAATTTCCTTCAATTTTTGTAGTACATCTATATGAGTCTTCCCTTTGTTGTTGTGTTCTCAGTCGTCTCTTCTGCTTTTTTTTTATGTGGTGGGATTTATATATTCTACTCTATGTAAGTATATGGATGTGCAGTTGGTATATGCAGGCTACCTAATGAATAATATAGAATGGTTTTTGAGGGGGCTTGCATCTCCATGCTCTATGAATGTGCCGAGTACCAGAATGGTGGCTTGCTACTTGATGACCAAGATTCCACTGTTACCAATCAAGCGTTGTCCTCTTCTCTCTTCTTAGTTTTTGGAGAATGGAATATCGTTTTTTTTTTAAAAAAAATCGAGTCAATTTGGATCGATCAATCAAATCAGGGGTAAATTTGGTGAAATTAGTAACGGAAGAGGTAAAATGAACTTCATTTTAACTGATTTAAACAATAGATCAAAGTTGGAGGATATTTTTGATCATTTTCCCTTTTTAAAAATAGTAAACTGTGGTTAAGTGAAAAACATTAAAGAATATATTTTTTAAGGACATAGATTTGACTTAACTAAAGATATTAATTCTACTAATATACATGACATAAAAATAAATTATTGCAAAAGATGTTGAAATAGTAAACCAACATAAAGAAAAATAACTCATCTTTTGGGGGATTTAAGTAAGTTAATTATCAGTTCTAAAGTTAGAGTAAAATAAAATTAGTCAACATAATCAAAACAATTAGGAGAGTGAAAGAGATGATGAAATTGGGCCCCTATTGGGCCAATTTCGCTGCATTTTTTTGGGTTTTAACCCAATCCCATTTTTGTATATATCGTCTGTATACAAGTGTATATCGGCATGTATACCAGCTCTTTCCATGTATTTCTTACTTCCGAACACCTGTATTTTTCCTCAGACCTATAATTTCACATTTTTCGATTTTTATATCGATGTATAATGAACGTATACAACCATTTATGGGTGTTTTTGGGACCTGTCTCAGCTTCCAATTTCTTTGAACATTGAAGAGGCTGACTCAAAGAAAAATCACTCCTCTATGTCTCAACTCGAGAATGCAAGAGAGAAGTCCTCCATGGACTCGGAAGGAGTAAGGTCATACAAACAAAAGAAAGAAAAAATATGAATCAATGCCAAACCAAACTGCTGGAACTAACAAATGTAAAATCCAAACCAAATACACCATGCAAAGAAAAGTAACAACTTATGTCTTGCTTGGAAAGATACACAAAATATTATTATGAAATAAAAGAAGATAATCACTTAAGATAATAGTATATATAAGCTATGTTCAAGTTGTATTTGAGCTTTTGAAAACATGAACAATTCTAGGAAATTTGCTATTCACCAAGAGATACAGAAAACTCTAAATACTAGGAAAATAGGAACTCACGGCTAAGATAAGAAAGAGGCAACAAACTACCGAACTAAACAAAATAAACTTAGAGAAATGATCACATTTTTTACAATCAAAGGCACCAAGATGAACAAATAAGCATGTATTTAGCATAATTAGGCTATCTGACTAGTTAAATACAAAGTAGAAAACGAAAGAAGTTAAAGAAGTCACGTTTGACTAGTGAAACAACGAGATTAGATTTAAAACAAGACAATCATCTTCCAAGTCTCATTTTTGAAGCCAAAACGATTCTAGCATGTAAATGACTAGACACATATAAGAATAAGCTAACAATGAGCATACGGGTCAAGCCAAAATTAGATTATGACGAGTTATGAACATGATAATAACAACTGAAAAATAAGAGAAACACGACCAACATTTAGGTTGTCCAGAGCATGAATTAATACTACGAGGTTTGGCTGACAGATAGGCATTTAAAAACTACGGAGAGGATAACTCAGAACACAAGAAAACAAAGAAGAAACTGAACTACATAGTTAATAATCTTGGAATGGAAACTAAATAAACTTCAAATCCATTTTTAGAGACAATAAAGCATAGATTTAAATAAAGTATAGATACAAATCTAATTAATGAACATAGCGACCAGATATCATCAATGCAAAACTCATTGATATGGGATTCAAACTCGCTGCCCAAAACTCACAAGAAAACAAGATTATGGACAAGCTAACCACATAACCAACATACTCTCGTTGACAATCCTTGCATAGAGTATCGAATACACAAAATATGCTACATTGAAACGGAGTATAAAAGGAAACGAGGATACCTTTCTTGGAACAACGTTCTGGGACGATGAGCTTAACCTTGAAGAACTTCCACCACCTGAATCGATTCCAATGAGCAAAATAGCTCCGAGTTAGAGGAGAAAAAACTGAAAATTCCTCTCTATTTTGGAAAGAATATTCCACCTAAAATGCTCTTGTTTTTGAGTAACAAAGATCAATACTTCAAAATCCCCCTGTTTTCTGTCTCTACTTTTTCCCACAACGAATTCTTTTTTGCCCCCGATTTTCTCCCCTCAACACTAAAGAAGATGGATGTTTATACAGAGGAATTTGAGGTTAGTTTAGGGGGAAAACTCGTTTGATTTTTGAATTTATTCGTTCTTTTTCGAGGCAACAGTAAAGAGGGATGGAGAGTTGTATTTTTCCCTGAAACTCAGCGAAAAAAGGGGGAAAAGGGGATGGGACGAGTATGGGGATTGGGGCGTTGCAGCAAAAGGAGGCGTGGATTTTTTCGAGTTTTCCGGATTGATGCGGCGTTTCTGAATGATTGACGATGGAGAAGAAGAACAGGGTCGGTCGGGTCGGGTCGGCTACTGTATGTTGTATGCATATGGGATCGGTATTGTTAATGGGCTGATAAGAATAATTGGATTGTAGGGAAAATGAATGAAAAAATTACTAAAATACACTAGTTTAATTTATTTAATTTCATTAATTCCCTACTGATGTATTAAATTACAAAAATCCCTTTTTTTTTATCTCAAATGATACTAATTAAATTTTATACATTAAAATATTAAAAAGGCAATATTTACCTTACCAAGGTAAAGCAGAAATTACCTTCCCAATGCATGACTCCTTTCCCCCAAAAAATCACCTTCCCAAAATTACCTTACCAAGATTTCCGCCTCCCCCCAAAAACTTCTCCTAATTTTTTCCCACTAATTTTTTCGTTTATATATAGATTCAAATAGTATTTTGTAAGTATCACGTGATAGAATGATTCTTTGTTTTCTTTTTACTTATATTTCGTATATATTAAGGTATCAAATAATAGTATATGTATATAAAAATTTAAGTATCTAATTTAAATTGTGAATTTGAGTATCTTTTTATGTGTTTGACATGAAATTTAATGTATCAAAAAAATATATTTAAATTTAATATTTCGTTTATATATAGTTTCAAATAGTATTTGTAAGTGTCATGTTAACCTGTTTATTTATATTTAGTATCAGCATTATGCAATTTTTAGTACAATTTAAAACATTAATATTATTATATGCGCTCAATACTTTATAAACTTTTTATATATTTTACAATTTGAAATATTCATATTTGAAAAATCAGAATTGGCCTTTCAGAATTTTTTTTAAAGCAGAATAGTGTTGTTTTTTTTTTTGTTTTGAATGACTATTTTAAAATTTTTAAATTGAATAAAATTGAATGTAGTAATTTGGAAGCAGTTTTCACGGTGATTTGGTTTCAAAATTAACTTAAATAAAGGGAAGGAAAATCATTAAATTAAATGATTATTTAATGTAGTAATTTCTGAAGCAATTTTCACGGTCAATTAGTTACAAGATTAACATAAATCAATTGAATGGAAATCAGTTACCCTTGATTTTAGCTATAACAGTTACAGAAAAAAAAATTCATTCATTTATATTCATTTATATTTAAGTATCATTTCTGTTTTATAAAGTATCCAGAATTCTTAAAAATAAGGGATTTTTGATAAATATTGATATTATAGGGATAGAATGTAATTTATCACTTACAGTATGTCATTTGCCTAATTTTTACAAAATGAATTGGGTTGGACTTGGTAAAGGTATAACATACATAAATTTCATAGTGTAAAATTTAATTATTTTTTTATCTCTATTTTTTTTCTTATTACACAAATTTTATATTGTTTAGGTATTTTAGATACATAATTAAAAATCTAGATACATTATTATTGATAAATTATGTATTAATTTGTTGCACTTATTAGGAAAAAAACTGAAAAGTCAAATTAAGGTCTCTAGTATTTACACTAAAAAAAAGATGAAAAAACTGCAAAATAAATTAAAATCCCATAAATTTCTCTATTTCATTCCAAATTATTGTCAAGAATTTAATGTTGTAACAAATCAAAACAATCACAAATTAAATTCTTATTCTTATTCGTTGTTCTCTCTATTCCATTCATTAGCTAAAAAAATCATACGATACATAATGAGTATTTTAATTTTCTTACGTATATTCTTACTTTCAATCATACATAGATAAATATATGAGAATGCACACATGATATTGTTCGTAACAGATTGTATTGCTTGATAAAATATGTCTTGTTTGATGCAGGAAACATTCTCAAGTTTCATGCTCCTAACCAGTTATTGAAAAAAAAAATTCTGCATTTCCAATTCTGGTGGCAGAATTCTTCATCCATGGGCTTTACCTAAAAGCATGCACATGAGATAGTGCGTTTAGTTTAGATCCTCTGAAAGTACATTTCTTATATTTGCCAACGAAAGGTGACATGAAACCTGCTTGATATGTACAGTATCAATTCTTAATCCCTAATTATCCAGCAAAAAAAACTATCAGATTTGATTCAAAAAAAATTTGTTGTAATTTTGGATAAACAAGGTAAGTTGTGAAGGATAAAAAAGTGATGAAATTGTTGTTGGACAAATGATATCTTTTGTGGATCTTTAAGTTTATCGAACATCCTTTCGATTTTGATTCAAGATTGTTGAAAATTTTGAGATTCAAACTTTTTCTTCCAATTTATTGAAGATCCTTTTAATTTGATTCAAACAATTTGAAAAATTTTGAGCTTCAAAATTATTCTCCTAATTCATCGAAGATCCTTTTATTTTGATTCAAAATTTAGAAAAGATACATCATGAAGATTCTTTCAATTTAAATTGATAAGTGTTGTATATCTATTGATACATTAAATAAGAAATTTTTGTCCATAAGATTTTATGTTTGAAATTGATACGTTATTGTTTGATAATAGTTCTATGCATGTATCAGATACATTTAGTATGTATTCAAATTTACATATCATGCCTAAAAGATTAGTGCATGATACATTATTATTTATGTACCGTATTTTGTTTGAAAAATACTATATATCTTTTTAGAAAGACATTATACCTGTAATTGCTCGAAATAGTATGTTTTTTGGTGTGTGATACATAATACAAAGTCTATGTATCAAGTACAATTTATATTGAACATGATAAACACTAATTAAAGATTCAACAACATTATAGTTATGTATTAATACCTTAAAAATCAACATGGGACACGGAATAAAACAAAGGTTATTGTAGCAGTGACGTACCGAATAAGTGATAAAGACTAATTTATTAATCGAAAGAGGCGAGATAACATTGAAAGTAAGTCCAAAAAATTAAAAGATCGAACCAGCGGAATGAAGTGTATCAAGATCTCCATTAGAAATTCCTGAAACCATTCCAAATACACTCCAAGATGAACTCTATGTATTAGCAATGTTTTTTCACCTCTATTCCATAAAGATACTGGAGTAAAAGATTTCAGTAATTTTTTAAATGACTTTTTTTAAAAAAATTATTGAAAACTGAAGGATTGAAGTAAAAATCAACTTCTTGAATAACTTGAAATCATTAATTGGAAAGAGAAACAATTTAAAATTAAAAAAATGATTAATGAAAGTAACTAAGAAGAGATTTGTGGAGTGAAAAAAGGAAGAAAAATCATGAGTAGGAGATTTCAAATTAATGTGATTAGAAAGTATCTTAATATTTAGATGATACATAATGATAAAAAAAGAGTAATTATGCTCAATATAAATTGATAATCTATAAAATCTTACAGATATACATATTTGATACCAAATGCCGACTAGTTGAATATAATATAAAAATTGTCCAACACTTAAACATGATATAAAAATTAACCAACACTTAAACATTATATAAATAATAGATTACAGTTATATTAGTAACTTCCAATGTATACTTTGTGTGTATTTGATACATTTTAGTAAATTTTGTATATCTGATACACACTCTAATAGTGTAAATTAGTACAACAATAAATATTATTTTTGTATCAATAACTTCACATATAATTACAAAAACTCCACATATGATACAAAATTGCTCGCTACTATTGAACATTATTTTTGTAATTTATCATAATGTTGAAATGAAACATTACACATTAATTTAATAAAAATAAAAAATAACTAGATACATTAAAAATTTGAATCCATATATATATATATAAAAAAAGATGAATAAGAAAAAATCGAAAAAAAGCCAAAAATCTGATCTGCTTCTCTTTAACCTTCTCAACATATCGATAATGTATCAAATTGTTGTTGCATTTGTGGTTGTCCATTGGTTTCAATAAAAGGTTTGTCAATACATTGTTATAGAAAGTCTACCATCATCGACATTTTGGAGGAGGACAGATGGACCCCAAGATCTCATATGAATATTAGAAGAATTTAGTAGATTAACCCCAACACTAAATGAAGGGGACTATCCCATTTGTATTAGGAAAAAATTCTTGAAAAAAATGGATCTACCCATTCACATGTTGAATGATTGACTTGAGAGAGAGAATTCTTTTGAAAAATAAATTAATTTGAAAATTGTAACGTCTAAGAATGTGGAGTGAATTTAGGGAGAGAAAAGACAAGTGAAAAGGGGATAACAAACGTGGGTTTTGGCTGGTGAATCTTATGTATCTGAAAATTTTATGAATTATAAGAAATAAGGGATTTATGAAATATTTCAAAAAGGTAGGAAAAAATGGAGAATAAGATGAATAAAATTGTGTATATAAGTAATTTATCCATTAAAAAGGGGGAACTGGGCTGAGAATAATAAAGTGGGCTGGAAATTGGCCCAACTTTGGTCAAGTAGAGCAAAATATTGGTTAAAATGATTTTAAAAAATAACCAAATAAATTTCAAATCAGTCAAGTTGGATAAGACGAATTAATATCAATTAATTAACGAGCTACTTAATCTTAACAGAATAAAATAATTAACTCAATTATAAAGTAATAACTAAAAAAATATATGCCAACTTAAAATAAATTGATTTAATAAAATATTCAACTAAAAAGTAAAATCTTTTGAGATGGATTTCGAATGTTCATAAAATATATTAATTATATATAATTATATAGAACATATAAATTATTTAAAATTATGAAAAAGCGATGAAACTATTTGATATAACTTGCACACTATATTTATTATTTTATTTTTATTTTAAAATTCTTATAAAACTAATTATTATACATCGTTTGAAATTTATGAAGCTCTATGATTAATTTATATATTGGAGGTCCAAAATTTGGTGTCAACAGTTAGGAATTTTCCTTCAATCGCTATTCACTTTGCAAATCTGACCAAAAAGCAGGTACCGTTTAAATGGACTGAAAAATGTGAGGGAACTTCCAAAATCTTAAGACTTTTTTGACCACCGCGCCCATTCTAGCATTACCGATTGAGGGTAAGGACTTCATTGTTTATTGTGATGCTTCACATTCTGGATTGGGTGCTATGTTGATGCAGGATAAGAATGTCATATCTTATGTCTCGTGTCAATTGAAGGTGCACGAGAGGAATTATCCCACTCATGATTTGGAGTTGACAACAGTGTTATTTGCTCTTAAGTTATGGTGACATTATTTGTATGGAGTTAAGTGAGGTATTTACTAATGATCGTAGTTTACAACATGTATTCACCCAAAGGGATCTAAATTTGAGGCAGCGAAGATGGATGGAATTCTCAAGGATTATGATGTAACTATCAAATACCATCCTGGTAAGGCAAATGCTGTGGTAGACGCTTTGATTTAAAAAAACGATAAGTATGGGTAGTCTAGCTCACTTAAGTGGAACAAAGAGACTGTTGTCCAAGGGTATTAGAGTGTATGTTTGTCCAGTTTGGCATTTCTGAAAGTGGTGGGTTGTTAGCTAGCGTTGAAGCTAAGTCCATGTTCATAGAGGAAATCAAGGACAAACAATTTGAAGACGGAGAATTAGATGAGATTAGAACAAAAAATGCAACAGGTAAGTCTCAAAGAACAACTCTAGATGCTAATGGTGTGCTCAACTATAAGGGTAGAATGTGTGTTCCAAGAGTTGAGAATTTGATTCTTAGGTTATTGGCGGAGGCTCATGGCTCGCGCTATTCTATTCATTCGAGCGTGACCAAGATGTATAGAGATCTGAAACGAGTGTATTAGTTGTCGGGTAAGAGATAAAACATTGAGAATTTATGGCGAAGTGTAAGAATTGTCAACAAATGAAATATGAACATCAAAGACCTGCAAGGCTACTTCAAAGGATGCCAATCCCGGAATGGAAGTGGGAAATTATATCAATGGATTTTGTGGTTGGTCTTCCCAAGGCTTTAGGGAAATTTGATTCTATTTGGGTTGTAGTTGATAGGTTTACCAAGTTGGCCCATTTCACTACAGTAAGGGTGGATTATAACGTTGAACATTTAGCTAGGATTTATGTAAAGGAAATAATAAGGCTTCATGGTGTGCCCCTTTCCATCATCTCAGATAGTGGAACCCTTTTCACTTCCAAGTTTTAGCGAAAGTTGCATGATGAATTGGGAACACAACTCACTTTTAGTACAACCCTCCTTCCCTAGATGGATGGACAATCAGATATGACTATACAAGTGTTGGAGAACATATTGAGAGCTTGTGTAATTCCCTTTTTAGGGCATTGGGATAAGTTCCTAACCCTATGTGAGTTCTCATATAATAATAGTTATAACTCGAGAATTGATATGACACAATTTGAGGCGTTATATGGAGGGGATGTACGTCATCCATAGGTGTTTGAATCTGGAAATGTAAAACCTTTGGGGGTTGACTTAGTGAAGGACGTTCAAGATTAGGTGAGGATTATTCAAGCAAAATGTCAAGACCGGAATCTAGACCCCAGGTGAGACCGGCGTCGTTGACCTCTCAGAGGTCGGAGACAAGCCTACTTACGTCATTCTTACTTTACATAGGTTAATTTTTGCGGCAAATTTGAAAATTTTTGTTTCTTAACATACTTATAAAAAGACATTCTCATTAATACGTAATTGTTCACCATCAACCATCTAACATTAAGAGATAAGCAACTGAAAGAAACAGTCCAATTCTTATTAAGTGTATAATTGCCAAAATGGCACCAATACATAGTCTGAATAAAAACAGGAAAGAAACGCTAGTGGAACATGGTCCACTAGCTCAACTCTAAAACTAAACTAGAATATAAAACACCAGCATCCTTGAAAGCATGAGGACCTACCAAAGCCGGATAAATGATGAATGTCCGGATAACTGCAGCGATAATCCTGTAGCTCTATCGTCCACCTGTGCCTGCACCTAAAATAGTAAAGTTTGTATAGGGTTAGTAAACACTTGTACTAAGTATGGGTATATGCAAGCACACACCACGGACATGCACGAGGAAAAAATAGCTTTCCTAACAACATGATTTTTGGAAGTCAAGTCAGTAGACTTGCCAAATCGAGATTAGGAAAGTTAGTGAACTTTCCAAATTGGGTTAGGAAGGTCATGAAATAATAGTAACATGCATCATCATATGTATCATATTGCACACAGCACGTAACATCTTCATATAGGACATACCATAGCACATAACATATAACACATAGTTTCTTTCATATCATTCATTCATATTCCATGAGACCTTGGAAGTCATGGACTTGACATTAAGACTTTCCAAAATGAAGGCTCAACATTTGGGACCTCAACTAGGGAGTCTTCATTAGCAAACACAGAGTCTGCTTCATCCATTCATATGTACTTCATTTTATTTCATTCATAGGCCAGTGTGAACACCAGCTATACCTAGGATCTAGTTTAAGACTTTCATCGGGTTTGTTGTGCAATGATTAGGAACAACCTCATATCATTACCTGAGTCTAGCTCACGTCTTGATTATCCTATCCTAACACCTTCGGTATCATTCATTTCTTTATATGCTTCATTTGAGGCTGGCCTGATTCATTCATTGGAAATTTTAACTTTAACCAACATAGATCATGTGAGCATCATGATATCCACTGTCTCCCCCACACAGAAAAGAGGTGGAATCACCGGCCAAAGTGACTCAATATCATGCTAGCGTATATGGGAATTTAACCCCGCCAGATCCCTATATTGGAAGTATAGGTTCAAAGACTAGGAGATGTATGGATACCCATACCCGCCAAGCCGGACAGTCTCATCTCATGAGAGTTACGTGAACCTTCGCCCTTCCTGAAAGAAGGCATCACCGCTCATAGCTAGCCTATCAGTGCTCATTATAAAGTTCCATTACATTCAACTCATACGTAATGGAAGTTGGCTTCTAGTATGAGGACAACATAGCTCATTAGATAATTTCTCATCTCATCATTAGTATTAAGTGTGTTAAACTCAACACTTTCATTAGAGTGTTCATAGAGACTGGTCTCTTCTTTATGTTACACTCTCCTTGGTGAGTACGTATTGGTAACATTTATTTAGGCTCACTTGAGATTGCTCTCATCATATCCATTAGCCTCATGTCATGTTGTCACCGTATTCTTCATTATTAGCACCCTTGCTTTTCATAGTTACTCACCTCTAATTACGTGAATGCTTATTTCATCATTTCATAGTTTATCTCATCATATGCCAATGCACTTGGCAACTTAGTGTATATTACACTCATACTTTACCCTCCTAGGGTTCATCATTTCATTATATACATCTTAGGTTCACTTATTTTTGAATGTATGTTAGACTTATTTGACTATACATACAAGCCATGGGGCTTCATTCGTAGTTTGCTAAGTGATTATTACTTTCCTAAGATTATATAGTACAAGACTTATATATCTTGTATATATGCCAATATCTTAATTTTTGATCTAAGTAGATGGTATTATTCTTGGATATTTTACTCACGTATAACTTATGCATCAATACGGAAATTTGGGCAAGGGAACCCAAATCTTGGATCACTTGGATATCAGTTATATATTTTCATTAATTTTATTTCTAATATTCATAACATTAGAAGTCTAAATTAAATCTCAACATTTACATTGAAGGATTAATTTTTTCTATTTTAATTTCACTCTTAGAGTACCAAATGGTTGGGGGTTCGAGCCCCCACAACCCCTTTGATTTTTAGAGTTAAATTCGCTACAATAGGGAGGTTGTGGGTTCGAACCCCCACAGCCCCGCCTTATTATTTTTTTTTCAAATTTCGCTGAGGAGGCTGTGAGGTGGTGGGTTCAAACCCCACAGCCCCTGTATCTTTATTTTATTTAAATGGGCGAGTGGCAATGAGGTTTGTGGGATCGAATCCCCACTGCGTCACTTTATTTCCTTGTTATTTCGCCTCTCCCTTCAGCGCTGAGGTCGTGGGTTAGATCCCCACGCCTCGTATTTTCTTTTTCATTATTTTCTCTCCCTTCGCGCGTACTAGGAGGTCGTGGGTTTGAATTCCACGCCTCCCATTTACTTGCTTACTTAATTTTTTTCTCCTTCTCCTCCCCATGGGTCGCGAGTTCGATTCCCCACCAGCCCCATTTCACTTTTTTTTTTTTCGCGAAAACAGGAGCTAGGATCGAATCCCCCAGCCCCCGTTTTCCTTTTTCTTTGCCTCATGAAACAAGTAGCTAAGGGGTTCGATTCCCCTTAGCTCCTTCACGTTTTTCTCTTTTTTTTCAACCTTCTCAACATGTGAGGTCTTGGGTTCAATTCCCATTGAACTCACTTATTTATTTCTCTTTTTAAAAAACCCAAAATTTAACCTTATGGGAAAGTATGCAATCTGGAATTTTTTTTTCTTATCATTCTTCACTCATTTTTAGTCACCTCTTTCATGAGTTTACTTAGCTAAAAGAGTGTTATTCAACCCAAAATTTTTCATTATAATGAACACTACATTTCACACACATTACACACATAAAATACACCAAAAAAACATGAATATTCGACCCCAAAACAGTGGCTAAAGCCACTGCCCACGATGCACACACAACACCAATTTTTGGTTACACTTCGAATATCATTTTCATAATTTCCCTCACATAAAATGTGTTCACACTTAATATAAATACGTCAATCATGCCTAAGTCTAGCAGCACAACATACCCATCCTACGAATTCGTTTGGGAGCTAAGGACAAGGACATACAAAGGGGAACAACCTTAGTTTTCAAGAGCTTGAGAAACGTTCGAAAGAAAGTACTCTTGGAGAAATAATTCCAGGCGAAAAAACCCATACCTTTTGATGTTGTTCAAGTGTGAAGCTTCTCCCCGGAAACTCGTCCAAACCATGCCCAATTCACTTCAACGTACACCCCACTCGACGAACCTCTCTTAGCCTTCACGTTTTGATTACTTTGTCTTTTACTTAAAAATTCTTGTGAGTTCTTCAAGTGTGAAGAACTCTTGATGTATTTTCTGGTTTTTGTTGTGTTTGGCAGAATAACGTGACAGAGAGAGATTGAGAACATGAGAGAGAGTTGAGAAACGTGAGGGACAGAGAGTTATTAGGAATAGGAGACTAAATTCAAGACTTAGTCAAAATAGGATTTAATTAACTTGATAAAAATCTAATTTATTTTAATTAATACGTGAAAGGACCATTTTACCCTTAATGAATAGATTTTAATTGATGATTTAATCATCAATTAAAATCTATTCATTAAGGGTAAAATGGTCCTTTCACGTATTAATTAAAATAAATTAGATTTTTATTAAGTTAATTAAATCCTATTTTGACTAAGTCTTGAATTTAGTCTCATCAATTCCTTGCTCCTAGTGGGGCTCGAACCCGAGTGGCAACCCATTTGCGAAATAGGTCACTCTGGGTCGCCCCAAATTTGAAAAGCTCTATTAGTTAAATTAAATAATTTATGTATTAATTCCTCAGGGTAATTACAATATTACCCTTGGCCTGGAAATGACCATTGTACCCCTGGACCCTCAAAACATAACATTTCTTCTTTTAAGTTCAGTAAAGACTCCTTCGATTAAATCTTCGTTTTCGCGAGCCTTACTTGGTTGGTTCCAACCTTTCCAAGCCTAACTAACTCCCCAAGTTAGTTAACTTGATCGTGGTAAGGCTTCTAAGGTATGGTTCTACGTTTATCAATCCGTGTGAACCTTGGTTTAATCGCAAGCATTCTTGACATCCTAAGCCTTGATCCTATTCATAACACTAGGATTTTATTCACTAATTGAACCTTGCCTTTAGATATTTAACTTGCTTCTGTAACTTAAATACCTTAGTAGTTTTAGATTTCTTGCTTTAGTTGGTTGTTAGTAGTGGTTTTCCCACAGAGTTGTAGTCTAGGTTCTAGTCACGACGGTCTGGGTTGTGACATCCAGAATGGGAGGGGAAAATTGAGATTTGCACCAACTGCATTGTTATTAATCGAAGATTTGATAATCAGAGATTACCTAGACATAGACAAATATAACCCCAATTTTTTTCAAGTACTTGGCATGATTTATCCAGATCATAGTGAATGAGTGATATTTGTATGAATTTCTTGGGTTATTTCCTTTTTAAAATCAATTAATTTGAGTCTGTAATTTAATAACTAATGTAGCATATAATTATTATGTAGAAGGTCCTTCAATTCCTTTTCCATTTGAATCTGAATGGCCATTAAAAGACTCATTTCATTGTTTCAATAAATGGAGGTATCAACAAATAAAATTATAAGAATGAGTTCAAATGATTGGAGTCTATCCATCACCTTGTATGCAAAGCAACATGTATTTATAAAGCTATCAAGAGTTCAGTTTATAGAGACAGATCGACATTTGATATTTTTGGTTGGTAGAAAGGTGAGTGAGATTAACATTTTTGTGTTTTCGTGGGCTGAAGCTACTGTTACTCTTTAAGATATGATTATTTGGGAGGCTTCTTTATTTTGGGTTACCCTGTTTTGTACCCCCTACAATCCCCTTAGTTGGTAGAGATTGACAAAAATCTTGAAAATGCGTAAAGGGAGCTTATTGAACTAAAGACTAATAATCAAAGTACATTGTTGGTTATCAAGTTTTTCCTTCCAAGTAACAAAGGTGCTCATGTTTTCTCAATAGCATTAACCAAGCTAGAGGGATGCGACTAGCGCTAGTCACATACCTTTTGGCAGAGTAAAAGCTATTGAGAAAACAAAATAATGTATTTCACTTGAAAGCACATATCTTAATAACCAAATAGAAAGAAAAGCTTCATGCTCAAAATCCGAGCAACTGTTCATGAATAAATTGAACAATTTAGTTTGATTATTGGTCTTCAATCTGATAAGCTTGATTTGCCCACTTTCAAGATTATCTCCAATCTCTGCCAACTCAAGGGATTGTAGGGGGGGCACAAAATAGAGATACTCAGAATAGAGAAGTCTCTAAATATAAATCTCTTCAAGATTAATAGTATGTAATTCACCCCACGAAACACAAAATCGTTAGTCTCAAAAACTTCACCTTTCTACCAACCCAAAAATCAAATCTTGATCCTTCTAGCGTATATAAATTCAGCTATTTATAGCTCCATAAATACATGTAGCTTTTCATATATGGTGATTGATAGACTCATCGTTTGAACCTATTCTTTCCATTTTATTTGTTGATCCCTCAATCCATTGCAACCATAAAAGGAGACTTTCAATGGCCACTCAGATTCGAATGAAAAATGAACTGAAGGATTTTTACAAACATCATTCATTTACTATGATATGCACAAATCATGGTTATGATGGGAAAGAATTGCAAGGCTCGATTGATGACACCAACCATTAGATAAGATTATAAAGTGTGTGTTAGTAGGGAATGAGACTCAATGATGCAATTGGAAGTGTCGTGAGGGTCATGTTGTTAGGTAGGAGATAACTTTAGAATTCCTTACAGAAAAAACATACAAACTGTCTTATGTAGTTTCACCCTACATTTCTATAGGAGTTTGTTTCCACCACTCAAACCCCCCAACCTCCTTGTCACGTGGACTAAAATTTACTGATCATTCTAAGTATTCCATTATATTAATGGATCAGGTAATTAGATAATTAACAAAATAATTTTTTTTTCATTTATAGTTATGTAGAGCCTTCCTGGTACACTGGTCATATTTAATAATATCAGTATCTTCTACAAATTCAAAGAATCTATATTTAGAAAGAAAAGAGGCAATTGATATGAAGGTTGGTAAATTTAAAACATATTAAAGTTAACTAAAGAGTATTTATCATGATAACTACTAATCAATGCAAATGAAACTTTCAAACACTATACTCACTAAGCTTCATTTTGTGTTGAACATTTCTTTATTATTTTTGTGATCAGCATATCAATATCCTGAAGAAATCAAACAGTAGAGAAATACCATAAAGACTGTACAAGCAAAGTAGAAAGAAGAGATTAGATATGGGCGAAGTATGAGACAAAATTCCTTCCTTAAAGCTCGACATCATTTTGTATCTTAAGTTTCATATTTCATAGAGAAGAATGAATTGGACTTTCAATGTACTCAAGGTTTCTTCCAGAACATCTTTTAAGTACAATTTTTATACTGGACATCCCAATCAACAACAGAAATTTTCTTAATCAGATCCATACTTGGTTGTATGGAACCATATGCCTCTATGTATAACACACATTCCTATGCATTTCCTGTCACGTGTATAATTTATTGTTGATTTCACCAGCCAATCATATGGGGGTTGACTGGGGTATGTTTGTTGTTGTGTACCTTTCCGACTTATGGGGTCTGATTAGGTTATTGTTTGCTTATATAATTATTTATCTTGTGTTGATTAAATATTTAGATATGTAAATGGTTTAGACTCTATATATTGGTTCGTTTGATAATTATCCACGTTAGATTAGCCTCTTTTCCTAAGTGAGGTGTTGTGGTGGTTATCGATGTTGTATCTTCAGATAGTTGGCTTCCATAATGAACCTTTTGTTAGGACCGAAAATAAGCAGGTGTAAACGCGGAAGCTAGCAATGCAAACCTCGAAAGACCACGAGTAATAAGACAACGAGAAATATACCAAAAGACACAGATTTAACGTGGTTCGATCAATCGACCTACGTCTACAAAGGAGATGAGCAATCCACTATAAATATGAGAGTACAAAATACAGAGAGAAACAACCTCAACCAATTCACTCGGAATACATGGGAGGTTCACACAAGTGATAACGTATCAAGCTTGTGACCCACAAATTCTCCCTCTAACCAAAACTCTCAAAGCCCTTAAAACTACATTGTGAATGCTGATTAAGTTAGAAGGAACATGCCTCTATTTATAGAGTCCTAAACCTTTTCCTACAAGAAAAGGATTAGTCAATCCAAAACCTTTTCCTACAAGGAAAACCTATTTATGGTAAGAAATTTAGGGCAAATAAAACCCAACAAATCTCCCCCTTGGCCTGAATTTCTGACAAAATAAATTTGTCCACCTTCTTCACTTAATCTTCAACAACTTGCTTCTCCTCTCCATAATCTCCTTTGCAAAATTTATGTCTCAACACAGAGAACCTCTCTGAAACAATTTCTCCAACAAAATCTTCATTACCGTCAAAAAAGGTTGCGGCTAGAACTACACCCATCAAGATAAACACCTCTTTCTAACCTGGTTCAATCATCGATTATCGAACCACTAAAACTGACTCCATCATTGAATCTGGCTCTGATACTACTTGTTGTGACGAAAAGATGAAACCGAAAATCTAACAATAAAGAACACCAAGTTTAACGTGGAAAAACCCTTCAAACCGAAGGTAAACACCACGGGATCGACAAGATCCGAATTGCTTCACTATAACAATAAGGGGGTTTCAAATATTCTTCTAATGTCTACACAACAAGTGCCAAAAGAGAACAAACAATAGCTACACCAACAAAAGATAAATAGAAAGAAACACCACCCAAACCCAGCTTATGTTCGGGACCTAAAACAACATCTTGCTGACCTCCGAATCCGATCTCCACCGTTCAAATCAACCACCAAGATGTCAGGGACACTCAGTCTAAATTTCAGCGCGATCCAACGGTTAGTTAATCGGGAACACGATCTGAATGTGACTGGTTGGAGAAAAGACTGCAGCAAAAGAACCCTTTTCTTTCTCTCTTTTTCTCTTGTTGAAAGCTCTCTCAAAACCTCTCTTATGTTCTAATGTCTTTCAAAGACAATACCAATGAGCAATTAATTATTCTCTCAAAACCATCCTCTATTTATAGAGTTGTGCTTTTCCTTATAAAGCCAAAACCAACTACAAATAGGATTACTATTCCAATCCTTTTCCTAATAGAATTGGAAAACAATTAAGGAGAATAATTCCAATCCTTTTCCAAGTAGGATTAGGCCATGGGCCTTTGGCTGGAACATGGGCAATAGCCCAACAAACTCCCCCTCCAGCCCAGTGGCCAAATGGACTTCAAGTAGATGATCTCTTGACAGGCTTCCTGCCTGCCACACTTCTACAAAACTCATGATTGTCTACGATGAGTTCTTTCCACTTATCTCTATGAGTATCTAACACGACTTCATCATAACCTTCATCATAACCTTCATCATAACCTGGTTCAATCATCGATTATCGAACCACTGAACCTGACTGCATCATTGAATCTGGCTCTGATACCACTTGTTAGGACCGAAAATAAGCAGGTGTAAACGCGGAAGCTAGCAATGCAAACCTCGAAAGATCACGAGTAATAAGACAACGAGAAATATACCAAAAGACACACATTTAACGTGGTTCGATCAATCGACCTACGTCCACAAAGGAGATGAGCAATCCACTATATATATGAGAGTACAAAATACAGAGAGAAACAACCTCAACCAATTCACTCGGAATACATGGGAGGTTCACACAAGTGATAACGTATCAAGCTTGTGACCCATAAATTCTCCCCCTAACCAAAACTCTCAAAGCCCTTAAGACTACATTGTGAATGCCGATTAAGTTAGAAGGAACATGCCTCTATTTATAGAGTCCTAAACCTTTTCCTACAAGAAAAGGATTAGTCAATCCAAAACCTTTTCCTAAAAGGAAAACCTATTTATGGTAAGAAATTTAGGGCAAATAAAACCCAACAAATCTCCCCCTTGGCCTGAATTTCTGACAAAATAAATTTGTCCACCTTCTTTACTTAATCTTCAACAACTTGCTTCTCCTCTCCATAATCTCCTTTGCAAAATTTATGTCTCAACACAGAGAACCTCTCTGAAACAATTTCTCCAACAAAATCTTCATTACTGTCAAAAAGGTTGCGGCTAGAACTACACCCGTCAAGATGAACACCTCTTTCTAACCTGGTTCAATCATCGATTATCGAACCACTAAACCTGACTCCATCATTGAATCTGGCTCTGATACCACTTGTTAGGACCCAAAATAAGCAGGTGTAAACGCGGAAGCTAGCAAAGCAAACCTCGAAAGACCACGAGTAAGAAGACAACGAGAAATATACCAAAAGACACAAAGATTTAACGTGGTTCGGTCAATCGACCTACGTCCACAAAGGAGATGAGCAATCCACTATAAATATGAGAGTACAAAATACAGAGAGAAACAACCTCAACCAATTCACTCGGAATACATGGGAGGTTCACACAAGTGATAACGTATCAAGCTTGTGACCCACAAATTCTCCCTCTAACCAAAACTCTCAAAGCCCTTAAGACTACATTGTGAATGCTGATTAAGTTAGAAGGAACATTCCTCTATTTATGGAGTCCTAAACCTTTTCCTACCTAT
>NC_028637.1:15000065-15032568 GCF_001406875.1 Solanum pennellii | reverse complement strand
GTCCACAAAGGAGATGAGCAATCCACTATAAATATGAGAGTACAAAATACAGAGAGAAACAACCTCAACCAATTCACTCGGAATACATGGGAGGTTCACACAAGTGATAACGTATCAAGCTTGTGACCCACAAATTCTCCCTCTAACCAAAACTCTCAAAGCCCTTAAGACTACATTGTGAATACTGATTAAGTTAGAAGGAACATGCCTCTATTTATAGAGTCCTAAACCTTTTCCTACAAGAAAAGGATTAGTCAGTCCAAAACTTTTTCCTACAAGGAAAACCTATTTATGGTAAGAAATTTAGGGCAAATAAAACCCAACGCCTTTATAGGGGATACATTTATTTGGATAGCACCTACAATTATGTTCCTTCGTCAATGTCTCTTGCTTATTCTATTCTTCTCCTTTATCTCTATATACGTTAATTGTGCAATATCTTTTGTTTTGCTTCTTATACTATACTTGCTTTACTTTCTCATAATTTATGTTTGCTTTAATTTATGTTTTGAGCTCTGTCGTCTTGTGCCTACTGAGTACCTCTTATTGATATTCATAGTACACTTCTACACCCTGCATATCATAGTAAAACTTTTATCCATTTAGGTATGCCTTGTGTGGAGCAACTTTTGGATTTTGAGACTACATTGACCACAGAAATTTGGATTTGCTAATCTCCCTCTATTTTTACTAGCACTAATCTTTATTTTGCATTCACATATGGTTTGGTATATATTTTTATTTGTCCTTGTTCTCCTATTTTGATTAGAGGCTCGACTACCGAATGAAACCATATCTTTTGTATTATATATATTCTTCATCATTCCTTGTATTCCCTCGATGTATTATATTCTTGTAATGACCGTCATGGTAAAAATCCATTTTCTTGCATGTTTTTACTGATTTTCCCCTACCCATAGCTTACATGAAGCTTTTGTGTCTTGCTGATTGAGTGGGATGCTTCGTAAGGTGGTCGGGAAAGTTTTGACCCAGTTTTTCCCTTTGAAAGGCTTTTTAAGTGAAAGAGTTGACTTTAGTCAAAATCCGGAGAATCTGATGTCGTATAAAAATTTTGAAAGCTCCGGAAGGTCCATATTGGTCTAGCAGAATGGTTTGTTATGGTTCTGAGGCCCTCAGATTGAGTTTGTGTCGTTAGAAATTTTATTTTTAACGTTTTGGGCATCCAATATTGTCTTACTTCGGTCAATATTGTTGGTAAAAGTGCACGGATGAGAAATTTATAGTGTGGTTGGCTCTGAAATGCCGAGTTTGTTCTAAGGTGGCCATTGGTTTGGATCTCGAGGTGTTTGGGATGAGTTTGTTGTCATACGACATTTTAAGTCATGTCAAATAGTGTACAACCAAAGATTCATAAATTATTTAACTTATCAAGTCACCACCTAATTGTTTTTAGGTATATTAGGACACTTAAATATTTAGTTAAGTAATGCTAAAATTAACTTCAATTAATGGTCTACTTAACTTATGTGATTCTAAATATGAGTTCAAGTTATCCCAAAGGGACGAGATTAAGAATCATATAAGATCTATTAAAAATTGTAACCAACAAAACTTAGGTTGACAAAAATATATGATTTGATTAAAATTATGAGTTAAGTGAAAATTAAAATATAACTTAAGAAGACATTACTAGTATGTTAAGAGAAGTACCATATAAAAAAAATGTTTAGGCTTCGAAAATTTACTAAGTAGATAAATAGTATACATATGAATACTTCTAATCTAAGTTAATAAAAACTCTCATTCGGACAATTAATAGCAGAAACTATTTGTCATCAGTTAAATTTATAAAATAACTAAATAATAAGTCAAACCATCCTTTAATTATTACTACCAAAACATTTACTAATAGGTTGAATTGCTTACATGCATTGATACACATTTAGCCTTAGAAATATGAGAAAACAGTAATAGCTTACTCAAGATTTAAAAATGTTGTACACTTGAAGATGGAACCCCAAGCATAATAAAGTAATAATCTTTCCAAATTTTAAGAATGGGCCAAAATAATTTTTAAAACTTATAGTTTAAAAGAAATATTTTAAAAAATAGTTGCACCCATTTGTTTTCAATTGAAAGAACATAGTCAAGTGTTTTAAAAAATGATTCTCAAGGTTTGAAGGCTTTCTGAAGGTAAGCATGTGAAAGCTTGGTTCTAAAATAGAATGTTGATTCATTTTATATTAAAAAAATAATTATTAAAATGTCTATCTTATGTTAGAGATTGTGAATACAAGAACAAGACGCTTTCAATACACAAGCTACTTTAACATGTAATATAAATACTAAAAAATATAAGTAGCCATGAGGGACTTCAAGTGAGTACCGTTTCTTTTGCTTGCTATTTCGGATTGTGTGTAAAAATGTCGTACTGACTCCATGTGCTGGTTTGATTTAATGTCGAATCTATGAGACTCAACTTTTTTGTAAGATTCTTGAATCAAGACTCCATCTTGTCCCTAGGTGTACATGTAGAAATAATAATAGAGAACAATTTAGACAAACTCTGCTTTGTAAAAGTGAATGCAAACCAAAGCAAAATATAAAAATATGATATACGCAAATCCAACAATATGAATTAACATTTAGAAACAACACCAAACCATATCAAAATGAAGTAAAGTATAGTTTTGATATTAAAAATAAATAAATGGGCAGTAGCTTTGAGCTATAGATAAATGACATCGTACATGAAATTATAAATTAAAGGAAATTGAACGAGGTGAGTCATGTTTATTTTTCTGATTAAAGGATCATTCATGCTAGTTCAAACATACATCTTGATTATAAAAAAGATTCAAACAAATCATTCTTTATTATATTTAAAGAAATATATTTTTCTAGTTAATATAAAAATTCTTATTGAGAGAGTAATCTTAACTAAGCCCTAAAATCATTCAAGTTAGATACACATATGACATAAAACCAAAGAAATACATAATTCTTATATACAAAAATGATTAGTTGCAGATAGAATGTAACTTCCTGATAAAGAAAAAGATTCATAATATGTTACAACTTTAAATGCTTAATTCATCAACTTGCATTACATGAGTATATTTAATAAACCACATAAATACGTAAAAACGACTACGTTGAAGAAAGATCAGAATATTGACACTGACCTTTTGTATGACAGTGAACCATGGCGAGGTTTCAGATCTATTGAAATCTGACTTAGCTCACCAACAAAACAACACGATTAATCAAAAGCAAAGCTCTGCGAATGTTTTGATTCGGATAGGAGATTCCAAATTTGTAAGTGTAAAGAGTAGCTCAAAACCCTCTGAAAACGAACTTGATCAAGTAAGCATTTATAGTTGAAATTAGAGTTCCTGAATTGTTGAGCAGAATTTTAATGTCCTTCATTGAAATCGGTCAAAGATAACCATTAAAGCACAAATGTTGAGATTTTGGATGGACTCGACAGTCTTCACATGATTGACATAGCCATAGCACGAATAAAGAGTGAAATCCTCTATCTATAGAATAAGAACAATGGATAGAGATTTTTTGAAAAATAATAGGAAAGGGGAGAGAGAGAGAGAGAGAGAGGGCGGGGACTTTGGTAATTTGTGACTTATCNTGATTAGTGACTTATGGGGGACTTTGGAGGGAGGGGGCTCCGGTGATTTGTGACATATGGGGGACTTTGGGGGGGGGGGATAAAACCCTAAACAATCAAAATGGACTTTTGGTCGAGGGGATGCATTTGGTAGTAGGGATTGTGAAGAGGGATGTTAGGTTGATGTTTGGGCTGTTGTATTTGGGCCCTTGTTTTTAGGGTTTCGTTCTTTATCAGATTTGGGTATTATTTTGTAGAGGAATAGTTGAAGTATTTCTTGGGTCTTTTCGTTGTTTATATTAATTCATTTGAGTTTCTAATTTAATAACTAGTGCATTATGTAATTTGTATGTAGAAGTACGAATATTTAAAATGTTCCTTGATGATTCATATTAATTTAGTAAGTATGAAATCAGAAATAAAATAAAGATAATCTATTAAAATGAAACACAGAGTGATAGAAGGGATTTTTTTTATGAAAAAAATATATTTTATTAGTAATTCTATAAATGTGACAACGATAGTATCATAATGATATTAATATTGATGGATAACATAATATTTTTTTAATATCTTAGAAGATCAATCAAATGTAATTTAATGAAAGCAATATCAAAATTGTGTGTCAAGAGTTTTCCCTCTTTGGCCGTAGATATGAAAGTGCTTTTGACAAAAAAAGTTAACGTAATGGCTAATCTTGTCCCGGACATCTGTCACGACCCGACTACCCAATTCATGATGGCACCTACTAAAACCCACCAGTAGGTAAGACGAACCATATCCAAAATGAGAAGTAGTGGGTATTAGGGTGGAACTAGACATAAAGTAATACTAAAAATAAGGAAAGACAAAAAAAAAAAACAGAAAGCAAACCAAAAAGTATAAACAAAGGAAACCCTTGCAAAACCTGGAAGTCACGAGCACAAAGTAGTCTTGCACGATAAATACAAGTCCACAAGTGGATCACAACAAGTAATCTCAAAGGCAAAAGATAAATTAACATATCTACAAAAGGAGACATGTTGGTCATACTAGGACCTACATCACGAAAAGAAGCATAGTGTAACATAAGTACCCTCCGACCAATCAAAAAAGGTAAAAACCATCAAAAAAGAGAGAGTCTAGACATAAACAAAGGTCGAGGAGAATATGAAAAGAAAGAACACGAGCATACCAAAAGTAAATCTAAGTACATCTACACAAAGCATAATCGGACCCCCATGATCCCAAAAGGTACACTCGTATGAAAGTTAATAAAATCCGAACAGACCCTCATAAGCCTAACAGGTTCGAAGAATAACTAAGTCCATAAGAAAGAAGAATAACCCATATCATAATACATAAACATTAGCCAGGTTCCGAGACAAAGTAACCAAGAACCAGTAAACTCCCAGCCCAGGTTGAATGACAATCAACCCACCTAGCGAACTCCCAGCCCCGCTAGGAAAACTGACAATCAACCCTAGCCGCCCAATCTTACAGTCCATTCCTAGGGGCATAAATCACCCAACTAGAAAGAGTGACTCAGGGGAGTGTCAACTCCGTAGAGGATCTCAATTATCAAGGTCGCCCAGCTAGTCTACTCCCGGGGGCGTAAGATCTGCAACTACAAAGAGTGTCCGAGGGCATATTGAGTCCAAAGATAATCTCACATAGGTTCCAATGAGATTAAAAAATTCTCCAACCTGGAAACACTTCAATACCAACAAGGTAAATAACCTGTAGTAAAGCCTCAGAGTCGCAAAAGTAGGGAGAGAAAATAAAAGGACTAACAAGTAGGGTATCATCCTAAACTAATGCTTTTCCTATGTGATCCAAGTATGTCATTCCAGTCAACAAAGAGCTAGTCCATCAAATTACATCATAGACGTACAAAAGTCACAAAGTGTATGGGTCTAAGGAAACACTAGTCTATCCTATAATAAGCCCACAACATGATGATAATGCTCAAATATCCTCTTTAAAACAAAAGCAAAAGGGACAACGGTCATGGCAAATAAAACCCGAACGACATGGTAGGGTCGAATCCCATAGAAAATGATATATCTTATAGATTTCTTATCAGAAAATTAAGATTGTAAAATTGCTCATTTGAAATAGTAAGAATAGTTGGATTGATGATTCCACCAATAAAAATATTTGGTCATCAATTGTCACAGTTAATCTAAAACTTCGAAGAATCAAGATAAGAAATCTAGAGGTGCGGGGACGAGAAATAAATTTTACATGTGGGTAATTGTGCTACTCTATAGTGATGAACATTCATGAATAAGCTAGGTCATCTTCAATGACTATAATCATCGTTCCATCTCAAAGCATCTATGCATAGAATTTAAATTTGGTCTTATCAAAATGACAACCTAAACAATCTGATATCTTACTCTATCTCTCTATTGATCTATAAATAGGCAAAATAGATCCGACACACAACTTCTATTTTTAAGCAAGTTACAGATATTGAACCTAAATTTCTGGTATTTGACTAATTACTCACTCTAATAAAACTCTTTCGAGCATAGACTAGTTATTGGAAGTAGGAATTAAGTTAAATACCTTACCCTATAAATTAACCGATGATAATTAGTCGATATTCATGTATGAACATCAATAATACAAAGCATAACACAATATTCACACATTAAATCAACACTCAATCCTCGAAATCGCACCCCTAGATCTTAGGGTTGATCTCATGCTAATTATCCATAACTCATGTATGAACACCAACCCCATAATTGCGCCCCTAGGTCTGGGGGTTCACCTCATGCTAATTAGCCTAAATTCATGTATAAATATCAACAATATGAAGCATAACACAATACATACTACATTAAATCAACACCCAACCCCATAATTCCACCCCTAGATCTTGGGGTTTTAGCCACCTATCACAAAAAGTGAAGAAAATATATCTTCCATGAAATAAGCAACGGGTAACATAAAATTAAAAATTTACAAGCAAACCCACTTTGGATTTAACTTCAATTTATAAAATCAAGATCAAAGTTGAAAAAGTGCAAAACCTAAAAAATGTTCTTCACAAAGGTCAAGTGTTATCTCAAAAGTAAAAATATATTTCTTGCTTTTTCTGATTTTGAGTACTATATCATTTCTCTCTCCTTTAGTTTTCCAAAGTTTGATTCAAATATCAATGAACATTTCTTTTGGCGACATTAGTCGGGCTAGCCGAGCTTGCTCGGTGAATCTCCTCTTATTTTCAGCTCACTTTTTCTGTCACGCCCCGAGGCTACCCCTAGACGTTAACATGGGACTTAAGATCCCGAGTGACCTGAATCTAACCATCCTAGCATATCATAAGCACACTTAAAGATTTTTTTTCAAAAATAGACATAATGTGTGGAAGCTTATAACATAGCATAGAATGAAATGATGGGGAATACCTATTCAAAGGCTGAATATATAATAACTGAGTTTAGTGAAAACTAAAGGATCAAACTCACTTAAAAAATAAATTGACTATGTCTGAATAAAATGACTAGAGATGCTAGGACATTCCTCAACTAACTCTAAAAAAATTGAAATTGAAAGACTCAAAATACAATGATTACATGTCAATCGTCCTCGAAGAATGAGGACATACCACTGGTACTGTTGAAGTGGAGATTGGGAACCGATCTATGCGTGATCTGGATGATGAGGGCATGAACCTACATTACGAAAAGATGTAGCACAGAGTATGCGTTAATACTTCAAAGGTACTGAGCATGCAAGATAGGACAAAGTTTAACAATGTATATATTACTAAACAAAGCAATAAAAAGCAATGGCATAATATGAACATGATGGAAATACTGAAACATACTGATATTTAGCTAATTGAATGCAATGACCAAGTTTAAATATGTTCAAAATGAAGAGTGAACTATAATTGATTACATGGTCAATAAATACACTAGAATATGAATGTCGAAGCTACTATTAACTAACATAAAACCACAAGAGATATATGTGGAGTTCGATGTATCATTCAATTGAGAGGATCTAATATACCTTGATGGGGGTATAAAGTCTTGACTGATGCAATACTAAATATTTTCCCCATAAAGGGGACTATCCTACGGGGGCACGTATATTTAGGACTATGAGGGTGACTAACCCTTTGTCCACTAGGTGGTAAGCCTACTCCCAATTGTAATACTGAATAGCCTAAAATATTGACATATTAACTAAAAATGCAACATTAATTTTCTGATAATGAAACATTCTTAACCTAAGCATGTAAAACTGAATAAACTAACCTAGCAAGTGTAATTCATAAGCTAAATGAATCAACATACCTAGGGTTCTGAGTTTCATGCAAAGAATTAACAAACAATTCTACGAAAAAAATGATAATGTGATTTGGATTATTCTAACAACTGAATCACAACTATAATTTGAAGTTCCAGAAACCCTAGTTCTAAACATCATATAGTGAATAAAATTTTAACTAAAATTCTAGGGACCCAATTGGTGAAAGGAACCCACTAGTGAAATCCCACATACTTGGCAAAATTCACGAAGAAATATTATGATTTTGGGGATGATTTGAAGATAACTTGTTGTGTTTTTAGAGGGCTTGGTCGACTCTTTCTCTTTCTTTTTGTTCAACTTGATGAATTTTATTAGAATAAGTTGACTAGGGTAAGTTCTAATTAAGTTACTAGGCTAAAACTGACCAAAATGACATAATTTAGGGGTTGAGCAAAGTAGTTTAGGGTCCAACACATAAGTACTAAAACGATCCTGACTTTAAAGTTGTCGGGGCCAAATGAAGGACTGACAACGGACCGTCGACCGACCCACGGTCCGTCCTATTAACCTTCATTGGCTTTTAGAGAAAGGGGTTTTGAGGTCACGATCCACGGACCAGAACTACGACTTTTGGTCTGACCTATGGTCCATGGGTCGTGCCTTAGAATTATTTTCTCCTTGTTTCTGGGTGGGACCTGCAGGTGGACATGCACAGAACCCACCTACGGTCCATGGGTGGTGCCCGTTGGTGGCACTTACAACTTATGAAGTATGTATTCTACTCTCTCTAGGATACGGGGTGTTACATTATTATGTTGTACGTGTTACGTAATTTAAACTTAATCGACAAACTCGTTTGAATCTGCTTTTCACATTTATTGAATCACTCATTGCCATATTGGTTAGCCTCTCAAGCATTCATTTTTTTTTCTTGCATTCTCACTTTTGGACACGTTCAGCAAGGTCATCTTTCTTCTTTGGCGCATTTTTGCTTTATTGGACTTAGACAATATGTTTCGATAGACACAAGTGTTGTGCACTGTCAATTTGACAGAGGTCATGCTCACTAGTCGTTGTGCACTGTCAATTTGACAGAGGTCATGCTCACTAGTCGTTCTCCTTTCTCGTTGGGCGATCAACAATGTATATTTTGAAATTCTTTTTGAATTTTTGGCCATTCTTTGAAACATCAATACTTGCCTTGTCCATTTTTTTCATAGATGCAAATAATCAATATATCATTAGAATAAGAAAAATTAGACATTGAGTATACCCATTAGTAAGCTACACAGACCTTAAATAAGGCAAATCTACAAATCGTCAATACCCTCAATTTAAACTTTATTTGTCCTCGAGTAAATCAAGAATACAATTAGCTCAATAAGGGTATTTACAACACTATTCAATGAGAGATAGCATGGAAGTGTTATAACAACATTACTCTCAACAACATGCTTCACTCAATCATGATCAAAAAGCTTCAAATGATGCCTAAAACATCTCAAAACAAGCTCAAGCTCACTTTATGTTCTTATCTAATGTAAAACCATATTTCGATAAATATTTCGAGTTCTCTCAAATCAAGGATAATTCCAAGCTCTCACTGAAAATCAATTAAGATATGATGAATCAATACAACTCTCAAACTCTCATAAGAGGAAAACATGGAAGAATTATCCTATAGTTGCCCATATATTAAATAATCATACAACGTAGTTCATGTAAGATCCGAGGGGTCATTTAGGCTTGTAAAGGGGCTGAGGGTAAAGTTCATGACCTTTTCGAGAAATCACAAATCTTTGAAAAAGTCACAACTTATTGAAAAAATCACAGTTCTTTGGAAAAGTCATAATTAATCAAAAAATTTAAAACCTTTGAGAAAAGTCACAACTCGTATGAACAAATATTTTTGAGGTCTTATCTGAAAATTCATGACCTTTCCGAAAAATCATAACCCTTTGGAAAAGGCATAACTTATTGAAAAAGTCACAATTCTTTGGAACCACAACTCATCAAAAAATCACAAACCTTTGAGAAAATTCACAACTCATATGAACAAATGTTTTTGTATCTTATCTGAAAAGTCATGACCTTTTCGAGAAATCACAACCCTTTGGAAAAGAAACAACTTATTAGGTTTGGGTTGTTATTACAGATAGTTCGTAGAAGGATTTTCATCCATGGCTTCTCTATTGAGTAATTGACTCATAAAATGGTTAAGTTTCAGTGGTCAGATGCTTGTGGGAAGAGATTCTCAGTACTGAAAACTAGGTTTATGAAAAATTATGTTTTGATTCTACTAGATGGTTTAGATGATTGTGTGATCTATTGTGATGCCTCCAGAATCGGCCTAGGTTGTGTGTTCATGCAGTGAGGTAAGCTTATAGCTTATTCTTATAAACATCTTAAGGTTCATGAGAATAACTATTCGGATCATGACCTCGAGCTTGCAGCAGTAGTGTTTACACTTGAGATTTAGAGACATTACTCGTATAGAGTTCTGTAGATATGCTTACGAACCATAAGAGCCTTTAGTATTTGTTCACCGAGAACAGTTAAATATTATCCAAGGGACATGGCTTGAGTTCCTCATGGACAATGATATGAATGTGTTTTACCATCCTAGTATTGCCAATGTAGTAGCAGATGCTCTTACTATACTATCTATGGATAATGTAGCATATGTTGAGAAAGAAAGAAAAAAACTAGCAAAGGATGTTCATAGGCTTGCTTGCTTTTGAGATCGCCTTATAAGTATGTCAGATGGTGGTGTAATAGTTTAGAATGGACCATCATGTTCATTAGTAGTGAAGGTTAAGGAAAATCAAGACCGTGATTCTATATTGCTTCAACTGAAGGGTGCAAATTCAGTAGAGAGTTAACATTTTCTCCTACGAGGGACATGTACTTTTTCGCTATTAGGGTCGTTTATGTGTTCATAAGGTGGGTGAGTTGAGATAGAAGATTCTTGTAAAAGATCAGAACTAAGAGTATTCAATTTATCCAGGCGGCACTAAGATTTATCGTGATTTGCGGGAAGTTTTTTGGTGGAATGGTATGAATAGGGATATAAAAGATTTTTTGTCTTAGTGCCCTAATTGTCAGCAAGTGAAGGTATAACATCAGAAACCCCCAGTACGACTCAAGAGATTGACATTACTACACGGAAGTGGGAAGTGATCAACATGTACTTCATTACAGGTTTACCTCGTACTTGTCACACCCAAGATGCGACCGGCGTCGTCGTCCTCTCAGAGGACTCAGACAAGCCTCTTAGCATTTATCATAACATGTCATCAGTTAAAATTTGCAGAATATTAAAAACTTTTATAGAAATATGTGAAGTGTACTTAGACTTCATACTTAAGATTCATAATAGCATACAATATTCTAAAACTTTGTCTCACATGTATAAAACCATCTAAAGAGTGCAAATCTAGACTTAGCCAATAAATTGTCAATATTCCATATAGGCCTTACTACAAAAGAATCCAAAGAAACATAATCGGAAGTAGAATAGTCTTAAAACTACTAAAAATCTGTGTAAGCTAGAATGTTGAAAAGATAGCATCCCCGAACATTGGGGAGCTATCAATACTTGGAGAAAGAGTTCCAAGCTTCTTCAAATCGACCTCATTAAACTTCAATGAACGGAACCTACAGCAGTAGTAATTAAAGTAATGGGGTTAGTACACCACATGTACTAAATATGGGTATATGCACATAACACTTAACGATATGCATGAAAAGGATTATTTATCATCTCTTTAGAAAACATTCTAAGTCATATGAAAGTATTAAATGCACATACCATATAACATATACAAGATAAGGATTCCATCAGCTTAAAGTCTGATCATAATCAGAGACATATTATCATAGATCATGTTAATATCTCATGTTCAAAATATCATATAAAAATAACATACAAAACACTTACCAATGATCCCATCCGCAACCTACAAGTGAAATGGTCATGTGAAGCCCCATAACCCCACACAACCAAGTAGATAAGATAGGAGACCATAAGTAAAGCTTTGCTTCATATAACTTGTAACATAAGTAGTCATCACTTCATTTAACAATATAACCCAATAACATATTCATCATAATGACCAACATCATATAAGAGTAACATCATGTATCATAAAAATATATGTTCCATGTTATCATATTACATAAGAACAATCTCCTAGGACTTCCTTTAGAGTCAACTTGTGAAATGTCTAGGTAGAGTCTCATACCCCTACCTCTACTAAGTAGACTCCTCAAGTCACCCTAGTCAACGTTCATTTACTTGTCTTTAATTTTACATGAGGGAACATACTCCTTAACAGACATAAACTATGTGAGCTAAACATGAAATCCGGTGTCATAAAACCTCACACCGAAAGAAGGTGGTCTACTGGTCAAAGTAGAACCAAACATGACATACCTTTCTAAGTGGATCCACTAGCTAATATCCTATTGTGGCAACATAGTTAAAGAAGTAGGAGATGTATTAGAGACCCATAGTTCCACATTACATGGTAGCCTTTGTCTCATGAGAGTCATTATGAACCTACCTAACAACTAGGGAAGGGACACCTCTCATATCTAGTTCATCGGTGTTTAGCTTAAGTCCTTTTCATGATTAACCTTTAAGTTTTATTTTATCATAAACTTATCATAGGTCATAGGATATTAAATCCTTGTATAAACATGATCATGAGCTTTTTATGATTAGATGATAATTTCCATTCATCATAACCCTTCGTATGTGAGATTAACATAACATAGTCATCTTGTGTAAAGCATACAAGAGAATATCGCAACTTGCATTTATCGTATTCTTTTCATGATCTCACAAATAAAATTGTCATAACCCAACATATCAACATAGCAACATCATACATACTTCCACAACATAGAATCATGATTTATAGGCTAACATAAAAATGGTAGAGTAATTACAACTTTAGAAGACTTACCTCTTGCTTCCAAGAACCTTATTCAAGAACATAGTTCAACTTACAAAATTCATAATCATAACATAGTGAAACACTCAATAGCATAACCAAGAACAACTCTTCAAATCATACACAAGATCAATGCATAATGTAGGGTAAAGAAAAGGGTAATTTAAGAGTTCATTCTAGTCTTAGTTCCAATCCCTACGTTTTCGTATTATCAAGTAGAGAAACAATCATACGAAACCATTGTCTAGATAAGAACATGCTTCACATGAAATTCAAACATAACTATCCTCATACTCATCAATTCGTGTGAAATAGATCATAGAAAACACTTACTTTTCATTGAAAATCATAAATCTAGAGTTAGGAATAAAATCCATTTTGTAGAGTAAAAACCCTAGAATTGAAGTTCTTGAAAGCTTATGTTTGAAAGGACCTCTTGGGGAAAGGAATCCAAAGAGTGAAAAACTCATACCTTATAGATGAAGAATCCACGAAAAGTGGATGAACAACTTGAAGTCTTCGTCTTCTTCCTTAAGGTTTTCTTGTTCTTCAATGGAGTTTGGAAAATAAAGCGTTCTTGAGAGATATGGGAATTTTCATTTGAATCTGATTTGGACGTGTAAAAGTGGTCTAAAATGACCTAATATCCATATATAGTATTCCTATGAATTACCCAAAAGACCCTCCATTTAATTGGGTCTTCTTATGAAGTTAAATTACTAAAAATACGACTTTATTGATTCTGCAAAGTAGCTGCACGTCGTGAGGCACGCTTTGCCTCCACTTCTGCCTGCTCGCAGGCTGCCAGGCAGCCTGCCCGCCCATGTTTGGGTCCTCCTAAAGGACCCTCGGGTGGTACTTGGGGTGTCGTTACCAGAAGTTTGAACCCTTTGTACTACATACTACATATCCAAGGTATCTTTACAAGTCTTGAACTTCATTCGACACTTCAAAACCTTCACCAAACATAGGGACATCAACTAGTTCGAATTAGCTAGTTTTCGGACGTCAAGATCTTTCTTTATCGTTTTGGCTCTAGCCTTTTCCAAATGGACTTATTACATTAATATAAGTCTAGAAACATCATTTTAAAATTAATCTCTAGTCTAAGTCATGACATTTCCGGAGAGAATGGCTAGGAAGAGTGTACCATTCAAACCTTAGAATATATGTTGAGAACTTGCCTGATCGATTCAAGGGTAATCGGGATGATCACCTTCCTCTAGTATAGTTATCCTACAACACTATCTACCATTCTAAAATTTAAATGGCCTCTTTACAAGGAAATATATGGGCGTATATGTAAATCTACAGCTAATTGGTTTGAAGTTAGTGAAGCAGCCTTGATAAGGACAGATTCGGTTCATGATGCCATGAAAAAAGTTCATCTCATTAGAGATAGACTTAACCTACAGTCACAAAAAGTCATATGTAGATGTAAAGAGAAGAGACTTGGAGTTCCAAATTGATGATTGGGTTTACCGTGTCAACTGTGAAGGAGGTGAAGAGATTTTGCAAGAAGGGAAGATTAGTCTTAGATATGCAGGCCCTTACAAGATCTTGAAAAGAGTTGGTAACGTGTCTTAATAGTTAGAATTGTCTATAAAAAATAGTGCATCCGATCTTTCACATTTCGTTGTTTAAAAAGTGTATAGGTGATCCAACATCTATAGCACCATAGGAAAGTGCGGTTGTGAAGGACAATCTTACTTAATAGTATGTGACAATTAGGATTCTTGATCGTTAGTTTTGAAGTTTAAGAAACAAACAAGTCATTTTGAGGTTTTGTGGAGGAGTCGGTCAGTAAAGAGAGCTACTTGTGAAGCAGAAGCAGCCATGAAGGCCAAGTATCCTCATCTATCTCCTTCCAACTCCATTCCAGCCTAAGGTAATAGTTCCTCTCTGTTTTTTCAGTCATTCATTCACACATTTAGTCTTAGTATTATGTTCCTTCAGGAGTACTTGCATTTTTAGCGTATTCGCATCTTCATAGAACTTAGTTCAGTCATATTTCAGTTTCTAGTATTTTGTGATAGGGTTGCAGCTCTTCCCCTCCAAATTCAACTATTTTTATTTTTATTCGAGGACGAATGTTCCCAAAGGGGAGATAATATAACACCCCTTATCCTTGATAGCATAGATTGTAGAAATAAGAAGTGCCAGGGTGCCACTGACGGGCACCACCACTGTATGTCGGGGGACCCACAAAGTGTAGGTGGGGTCCTAGGTGGCCACGTGCATCCCACCCAAAAACAATCCAAAAAAGTATCTACGGGTCAACCAATGGTCGGACACACATATCGTAGGTCGGAACACGGGCCATGGTCCTGGTCCATGGATCAGACCCCTCAACATCCCCCCTCTGAAGTCAGTCGGCGGTTGCAGGACTGTCAATCTGTCAGTTAGCCCCAACAACTTTTAAGTCAAGGGTGGTTTGGTATTTTCTTATGTGTTAGACCTTTAAGCTATGTCGTTTAACCCCGAAACTACATTGTTTTATCCATTATTAGCCTAGTAACTTAATTAGAACTTACCCTAGTCAACTCATCCTCCAAAAATTCATCAAGTTGAACAAAAAGAAGGAGAAAGAGTTGACCAACCCTCTCCAAAAATGTGTAATACCCCCAAAAAAAACTGAGGTAAGACTCGAACCGTCCTTCGTAGTGAGTGAGATTTTTGCAAGGAATATAAATTTTTCAGTGTTAAGGTCACTAGATGTAACACCTTTAGTTCTAACAGAACTAAATTGGAAATTAAAAAAATCTGAAATTTAGACAGTTAAGCTAAGTATGAATTTTTCTAATGACAATAACTCCTAGCACAAGATGAGTTTGGTGTGCTAAAAGATATCTTAGGAAATATATTTGAATTATCTTTCTAACCCCATTGATTTTGGTAAGCTTAGAGTTCAGATCAGTGAGATATGACCTTCTGAAGTTACGTATTCCAGTTAAGGAAAGTTAGCCGAATATAGTGAGGGATATTTTGGTCTTTTCCTTACCCAATAAGATTTAATTCATTTTTAGTGATATTTTAGGAGTATAATCCTATTACCTTTAGTTTTATAATTCTAATATATTCCTAGGGTTTTATTGAGAGCTAAAGAAGTATAAAAAAGAAGAGAAAAGAGGAGAAAGGAGGAAATGATCAAAGCGTTCATTCATGGAATTCAAGATTTTGCCAAAAACCTAGTTCTTCGAGGTATGTAAGCTTTCATAGTGTTGGGTTTGTTCACCCACATGCCAATCATGTTATTTTCATTGCAATTTCATTCTTAAAGTTGAAGGATTACAGTTCTTGATAAGTGTTCTTGAAGTTAAGATTCTGCTTGGGTCAACTTTAAACAACCATATCTCTTAGAATATATAGAGTTAAGTCAGTAATAACCTATCCAATTAAAGGTAATTGATTTCCAATGCCACAAATTTCGCGTGAATCCAATTTCTAAGTAAAAAGTTATGACTAGTTTAGTAACCTGTACAGTGCTGTTACGAATTAGCCGATGGAAAAATATGAAAAATAATTGTTTTTGTCTTTTTACCACCAAGAAAACCGTAAACAAATTTCTTGACAAATAAAAGACTAAAAGCAATCAGATCATGTTCACTAATGAAAATCATAATCCTTGGTCATAGAGATTTCAAGAAACTAATTCAACAATCTCTAGAAAGGTTTTCTTGATTTTTTACCTTCAAGCTAGGTTTAAAGGCTTCTAATCAAGTTCTTCTTCAATATTCTTAAACATTATTAAAGATTCTTTAAAAATCTTGTTCTTATAGGTATGTAAGTCTATCATAGTGTTGGACTAGTTAGTCCTCATGCCCTACATCTACTTTTTGATAAGTAAAAGAAAAATCTAGGATTCCACCCCTAAATTTGAGTATTGTTGAGATAAGTTGATTTTGAGTTCTTGAGTTCATGTTTCTTTTAAAAGTTCTATTCCTAGTTATCGAATTTCTATATTGTTATTGAGATCTTTCATATCATGAACCATAAATCTTGAATTCATAATTAACATTCAAGAGAGAGTTAAGAGTAGAATTCAAAAAAATATTTGAGTTCAATTGTGAATCCTTGAGATCAACTATCAATTTGAACTAAGTTTTAAGGAAGTAAGTAAGGGAATGAGAAATGTCATATACATGAGTTCCACGTAGTATGTAGACCTTCGATTCAAGTTGTTCATGCCTATAAATTCTGCATGGACTCTACAAATTGAGTATCTTTGAATTTATATTTCTCATCATGAGACTATAACATGTTACCCATGGAGTCCATGAGTTGAATTGTTCATGCCCATAATTCCTCATGAACCCTATAAGTCAAACAGTCTTGAGATGAGAAGAATCTTTGTGTCCTTGAGTTGAGTAGTCCATGCTCATAATTCTTCATGACTTCTCCAAGTTGAAAATCATGAAATCTTCCATAAACATGATTTCATTAACCTTGAACCACACTTCCATTCAAGTAAAGTTAAGAGTCAAATTTAGAAGTTAAGAAGCAAGTCAAAGAAAATTTTATAAAGTTCTCAATTTTTTTTAAAAAAAAAACGTCTTAACTTTGTTTTAAGACTAAAAGTTTCAAGTTAAGTTAAGAGTAAAGAGTTGAGTTCAGTTCTCAAAAAGTTATACTACGTATTCCCAAAGAATTTACAAATGTTTTCACATTTAAGATAAGAGGAAAATAAGATTTCCAAAAGACTTTTGAGCAAGAAAAGGAAGCATCGATTCCAAGAGAGCTTTTAAAGCTAAGTGTTGAGAAATTATCTCAACCTAAAGAAAGAAGTTATTTTAAAAACACATGATCTAAGTATATTTTTGGGAGTAGTATTGAGCACGAATATGGGGATACAAGTTCATAATAACTCAAGTCTCCATAAACCATGTAGCCATCATGGGATTAATGAGTCATACTTTTTAGATGATCACATAAGTCAAGCTAGAGGATCTACTAAGTTAAGTTAGCTTCCTATACTGATGGCAAGGTATAGGTCGGTCCTTGGTAGCGTGAGGTTAAGTGTTGTATCATCACTATACCTCTTAAGTGATGGTTGTCATTTAGAGAAACCCCTACAGTAGTATTTGCATGGTTTCTCAAGGGGTTCTGCTTAATATGAATGGGGGTATGGGACTTCATTCATGCATTGAACAATTAGACTTTAAGAGGGATCATGTATGTCTTTTATGATATTATAATTATGAGCTGATATCATGTTTTTAAATAATTATTCTTTATATTTCACTTGTTTTAAACTGCTTTATATCAAAAGGAGTTTAGTTAAGTATCAAGAGTTAAGTATTTCGAGTTAAGTATCTTGAGTTGATATGTGCTTTATTGAGTCGAGTATCATATCATTGAAGTTGAGTATCTAATCTTTGAGTTGAATATCTAATCTTTGAGTTGAGTATCTTATTCTTGATTTGAGTTGAGTTGAAAAGAGGCAAGTGTTTCATTTTTATCAAGTTCAAGCCTATGCTTTATGATTTAGAAATCCCCTTACACGCTCGTACATTCCACGTACTGAGTCATTTGGATTGCATCTTTTGATGATGCATACACATGTATTCAAGATCATCAACAGGAGCTTCGGTTGATACATCTGAGAGTTCAGGTTAGTTATGGTGAGCATGCTTGCTTCTAGATGATTTCATTTACTTTTAAGTTTAGTCAGGAGGTCATGGGTCTTGTCCCGACTTCCATCATTATCAGTTAGAGGATTCATAGATAGTCAGTATAGTTGAGAAGTGTTTATGATTCATTTATTTTGTTAAATGTTTTAAAGACTAAAGTTGCCTATTTATGGCAAGTTAAATATTTTGATTATTTCAGAGTTTTCTTTTGACTTAAAGTTTGTATTTAAGTTTTGTGAACTTTTATTTAAGTTTTTAAGCTTTTGCATGCTTAAGTTACTCTTCTGCTTGTAGTCAGCCAGGATTAGGGTTCGCTAAGGACCAACAATGGTTCTTGAGTTCCGTCCACGTCCAGGGTGTAGACTCGGGTCGTGACAGAATGCAACAAGGTTTTCTTCAGTTCTAACCCTAATATTAAAAAAATCATTGAGAATTTTGTCACCATGTATGTGGGATTTCACTAGTGGGTTCCTTTTACCCATTAGATCATTAGAATTCTGTCAGATTCGTTATTCCCTCCAAACTATTCAGACCGAAGGTTTCTAGAATTTTAGCATATTACTATGATTTAGTTATTGTAACGTTCTCAATCATATTACCATGTCTTAGTATTGCTTTTGCGTAGATTCTACAATAAATACAGAACCCTAGTCATTTAGTTATTTTAGTTCATGAATTACACTAGCTAGGATAGATAAACAGAGATATATGCCTCGGTTTTCAAATGTTTCTTTATCAGAAATAAATATTGCATTTCTAATTTGCATGTCAGATTATTGAGTTATTCATTTTACTTCAGTTATTCTATAAGTTACACATATTCAGTTGGGAATAGGCTTTATACCAAATTAAACTAGGGTCAGTCACCATAAAATCCCTAAACAACGTGCCTCCGCTGGTTTATATTTCCCTTTTGTGGGCATCAGTTTGATGATCACGCCAATCAACCCTATATAACTCTGTCGATATATTGGGTCCTCTCAATGGGGAGCATATATCAGACTCCACATTTAGCTTACGTGGTTTTATGTTGGTTATAAGTAGCTCCGACAGTCAGTCTATAGTGCATTGTCCAGGTTATTAGTTACAACTTAACATTCCATTTCAGTATGTTATAAACTTCGCCATTGCATTAAATTTAGTTCATATTCAATATTTTCATTATAGTTATCATGCTTATATTATATAATTTCTAAGTATTCTATTTTCAATTATGTATATTTTTTTTTATTCTATCCTGCATGCTCACTACCTTTCAAGTATTGGTGCATACTCTGTGCTACATCTTCTTGTGATGTAGGTTCAGGTCCTCAACATTCATATCACATATAGATCAATTCCTGATCTTCAGCTCAACAGTATCAGTGGTGAGTCCTCCTACTCCAATGACGAGAGACATATTTCTTTTACTTTCGGTGTTTGAGTTTAAGTTTTCCTAGAATTAGTCGTGGCATGTCCCATCGTCTCTAGTCAGTTACAAGCTTTATTTCAGATATAGTTTGATTCAGTTTTATCTTGGAGTTTGATCTTTTACTTGTCATTTAACGCATAGTTTATTTATGTGGATAGTAATGTGTATTCCCCATAATTTTATATGATATTTTAAATTTTCACATAGTATTTTCTTACTTCACATTATATAGTGTGCTTATGATATGCCATTTCAGGGTTAGCTTGGGGTCATTCGTGATCCTACGTCTGGTGCAAACGTCCAGGTAGCAAAGGAAACATGTTGGTGCAATAGGTGAAGTGCTCACCCTTGTCTCTAATATCCAAAAGTTGCAAAAGACAACATGAAGGATCACCATTGATAGCTTGTACTAGGACATGAATCACTAAAAGGTGCAGAGTGTAGCATAAGTACTCAAAAAGGTACTCATTTTTAAAACACCTGTTCCGCCAAGACTGCAATTATCAATCGATTTAATCAATCAAAAATAATTGATACAAAAAAAATACAAATCAATTGATACTAACCAACTTATACAAATACAGAAGACAATGAATCAACTATACAAATATATGTGAATTATATAAATGTACCCATGAATTGAATAAATGAGGTATGAATTATAAAAACAAGGTCTCTCATTGCAGCTTATACATAGCTACAACTCATAAATATGCAAACTATACTGAGGAGCCTAATTAAGTTTATTATAATGGCTATCTGCCTATTTTTTTTAACTTTCATCTTTTATAAGTGACCCCACAGAGAGTATTAGGGACTAGTTTTTTCTATTCAATTTAAGGAACATATTCCCTTCCTTGAGTTATTCAAAAATCAAATAATTCATAACCATAATAAGAACTTGTATTTAAAAGGGTAAATTTACAGTAAGATTTCAACTCATCGCTAAATGTTGGTAGTTGTTAACTCTTTTTCTTGTAGTGTTGTAAATCATAAAAAAGTATAGCAAAAATAACTTTATTTTTAGCTATGATTTCTTTCATAGCAAATAGTTGATTTTTCGTCTACAAGTCGTCACTATTTTAATATTGCATATTTTGTGACAAAACAATGGTCGTGACGTAATTCCATGTTGATTAGGAACAATAATATAATCTTCACTAATTGCTTATTTCTCAATGACAAAAACTAACGTCACAAATAAGTATAAAATTTTTTTGGCTAAAGCTTACAATCTTTAACTACGAACTTTTACTTTTCGCTGCTGTAACATGTTATTTTTTATGACGAAATTTTTTTCGTATAAAAATTATATCTATCTTAAGAAAAACAAGTTTGTCACAAATTGAATGCATTATTAGTGCAATATACTATGTCACTAATAACTAAAAGTTTGTCACTGATGACACTTAATAAATGGCACCAAATTATTTATGGTGGAAAATTTGAGTGGACAAAAATTTGCTACGATATTATACGTTTCATCACTAACAATATATTGCTCGTGGATTTAAATAAGAAATAAATTTCTGTCACCAAAGATGAATAATTAGTAACGAATTTTGTGTTATACCGAATAATTTTGAAACTAAATATCAAATTGTTGTAGTTCCCCCACGAGGCCAGCCGCTCGGGAACGCTACAGAAAGCACATGAACGTGCATACCTAAGATGCCAATCATTCGCGCTTAAGAGATTTTTGTCTTCAAAAGTGTTTGTGGCAACGTACACATTATCTCCACTATATTATAATTGGTGGAAAACATGTCCGTACTATTTTTAAATATGCATAAGATTATTTAAAATTTTCAAAAAAGGAAAAACAAAAACTAATATTTTGTTACTACTTAGATTTCAATGGAAAAGTTCTGCCGCATAAGAAAAAACACATAGAATTTTCACTCTAACTACCCATATGGAAACTCATACAATTTTTCATCCTACATACCCTAACTATTGAAGCCCATAGACATTGAACCTTAAAACCCCAACTTCTGAAGAATCTAGTGTAATGGTCGCGTTTCGTTGTTATAGAAATATCAATGGGGGAAAACTGTGGCCGAATTTTTTTCCAGAGTATTAGGATTTATCCAACCTGTCCAGATTTGAAGGAACTTAGAGTCATCAAGGTGTAAGAAAATCTGGTAGCAATTGGGTGTTGTAAATGCGGATTTGACTACATAATTGGTTGGATAACTCGTTAAGAATCCGTACAACTTTACGAAATTGAATTTGGATAAGTAGATCATCGGAAATCGATATTAGCATTAAGGCACTTTCTGATTGTAGTGGGTTAAGAGGATGTTGTTTAAAGGGAGAAGTGAAATTCACTTAAGAAACTCATTGCCTCGCTTCGTACCATTGCAGTGGGATTCTTGCGCTGCAGCAACGCCACTAAAACGACAGGGGTGTGGTTGTAGCGGGCGAGGCAGAGGTGGAATTAAGGATTTTAGGATTTTTTTTAAGACAAGCTCATTGGTTTATTTTGTGCCATTGCGATGAGATTAGTGCCGCTACAGCGGGATGGATGCCACTATAGTAGGATGAAGGCTTTAAAATTCGTGAATAACGAGACGACTCCTGGTCCAACACGTTTTCCACCATTTTTGAAGCTAGAGGTAAGTTTTTTCCTCCCCGAACTCATTTTCTGATCCGTAGAACGTTTTAGAATGAGTTAATATTGATGGGGAAAGATTTTTTGAAGAATCCTATGGTGGAATTAACCCTCATTGACTAGTTAGGGGCATGGGTTTTGAACTAGGGTTCATAAATTGTGAGTTTCCCAAGAATTTAGTGTTTTTTTTAATTGTTTTCCATATATAAGTTGTTGATGTCTAGGGTTGCAAGCTTGTTTCTAGGTAGGTGATGGTTGTGATTCTATAATTGTGTGATATACACTTGATTTGCTTCATTTTGATGTTGCAATATTGATCATAGATGTTGACATGGGATATATGAATATTGATGCAATGAAATCATGACTTGAATGTATGATCTTGATGTGTTATTAATGTGTGATTGGGATCGCCTGCAACGTTCTAGCACTCTAACTTGGATCAGATTGCCACATTCTGACATGCTAACTGGATTGATTGTCAAATTTCGGCATGTGAACAGTTTGACTTTGGGTTCCGTGAGAGGACCAACTATGTGATGAATTATGTGAACTGTGATATTGATTTTTATGATAATATTGAATATGTTTATATTTATGCATGTGTTATAATGTTGTAGTTGTTTGTTTGTATTACACTAATGGGTTAGTCGCGTGATCCTACCATTACACTGTGGTTGTGTACTGATTATGCACTTGCTTTTATTTTTGTTGAGTACATGGAATCTTCATGTGACTGTGGACGGACCTTGTGTAGGAAATTGGTGATCGCTTCGAGTTTAAGGGTGATCCACATTATTCGAGCTGCCATAGAATTCTCTTTAGTCTATGTCCACCATTTCAGACATAGACCTTGCTTTAGTTAGTTTATAGTTTGTTAGTAATCTATTGTTAGATATGGATATCGTTATAGTTTTGGTACAGTAACTTTCATATTCTAGGTTTATCTTTCCCATTGTTAGTTAGATACTAGATATTTATTCAGTAATGGAACCTTGCATTTAGTTATTTAACTTGCTTCCATAACTTAAATGCCTAAGTTTTAGAGTTCTTGCTTTAGTTGGTTGTTAGTAGTGGTTCTCCCACCGAGTTGTAGTGTGGGTGCCAATAATGATGATCTGGATCGTCACAAGTTGATATCAGAGTCTAGGTTCGTTAATCTGGATATACCATAATGAGTCTGATAATGTCTCGTGAAACAGTAGGGGGACACCTTTACTTTTTTGTTGAGAGGTTATAGGAATTTAGGTCCATTTCTTTCTTGTCTCCTTTGTTCTATGACTTGATTCCAATTGGTATCGGGCAATTAAAATTGGTATCTAACTTATTTCACTCTTCTACCGCAGATGGTTAATACTAGGTATAATCGCGTAAGGATCGTAGCTCCTGCTAATGCTCCAACTGAGGAACCCGTAGTGAGAGGTTGCGGTCGAGGCAGAGGTAGAGTAAAATCTATGGGTAGAGGTCGTGGGAGAGTGGAGCCTATCATGGATAATGTACCAAACGATTATGTTTCGGTTAATGAGAACCCTTTGGCACATGAGAAAGTGATAGGAGAAGATAAGGACGTTGAGAATGTTTAAGAGGTTGAGAATGTTGAAGAGGAAGGAGGGAAAGCTGAAGCCATAGGAATCCCTCCCATTGATCCGGTGTTAGCTTAACAGATCATGTCTTTTTTTGAAAGAGCTGGCTGGTCGGGGGATGATTTCACCTACTCAAACCCCTATGAATCCTCCTGTTGCTAACAATATGCCCAAGCCGGTTGGGTAGGGAGGTAATGATGCCTTCTTCTATCCTTTGGTTGGTGCTGTGACGATCAATAATAAGCATGATATGTTGACCAAGTTCTTGAAGCTCAAACCCCCGATATTTATTGGTTTGGAGATAGAGGATAATTATGAGTTCATAGTGGATTGTTATGAGAGGTTGCATAGGTTGGGTATCATTTACCAACATGGAGTTGAGTTCGTGTCCTTTGAACTTCAAGATGAGGCCAAGCAATGGTGGTGAGTTTACATGGAATGTAGAGTCTCTTCATTACCTGCAGTTACTAGGACCCAAGTTCATGCCTTATTCTTAGAGAAGTATGTGCCTAGGACTTTGAGAGATCTAAATAAGGATGAGTTCATGGAACTAGACCAGGGTAGTATTTAAATGGCAGCTTATGAAGCCAAGTTCCACCCTTTATCCATATATCCTAAACAGTTGGTTACCATGGAATAGGAGAAGATCTGGTTGTTCAATAAAGGTTTGGATTTTAAGCTACAAATGTTATCTGTTCACATAACTTCTGTAGGAAGGTGTCTTAATGAAGTGACTAATTATGTCATGAAAGTGGACGGGGTGAAGCAAGACGGTCAAGCTAAGGGTTGTCTAAGACGGCCAAGAATACTAGAACTTTTAGGGCTCCTATGCTAGAGGATCGGCTGACCTACACTCGGGGCCAAGCCAATTCAGTCTACTGGTTGACCTACTGGAACTCCTTCTAATAATTTTTCTGCTGATCAGAGTGTTGGGCACGTGGTGAGTAGCATACCCTCTCGAGGACGCACATGCTTTAGTTATGGGGAACTTGGACACATGATGAGGAACTGCCCACAGCCGTGTCCTCTTGAGTCTGGACAGCAACCTTCTTGAGCAATTGTACCTGGGGAAAATGGTAATAATAGTAGGGAACTTCCACAAGTAGGATGATGAGGAAATTAGAGAGGTCATAGAGGTAGAGAAAATGGTAACGAAGGTAGAGGTAACGCGCAACCAGGCAGGGAGGTAGCTCAAGTGGATAATAGAGCTCAATGTTATGCCTTGGCGAGCAAGAATGAGGCAAAGGTGTCTGATGCATTTTTCATAGGAACAATTCTTGTCTGCGACGAATGGCTAATGTATTATTTGATCCGGGTTCAACCTATTCTTATGTGTCTATGAGATTCACCTCTGATTTTTAGATGTTGTGTGATATTCTTGATGTTTCTATACATGTTTCTACCCCGGTTGGTGAGTCCGTCATAGTCACACATGTTTATCGTGCTTTCCCTATTGTGTTTATGGGATTTCAGACTTAGGCCGATTTGGTGATATTTGATATGGCTGACTTCAACATAATCTTAGGAATGACGTTGTTGTCTCCACATTATGTTATTCTTTATTGTAATACTAAGTTTGTGACTCTAGAAATTTCGGGAAGGGAAAAATTAGAGTGGGAAGGGGTGTACAAGCCTAAGAAAGTTAAGATTAAATCCTTCATGCGGGCAGTAAATTAGTAGAGCAAGGTTTTTAGCTTATTTGGCTCATATTAGGGATGTTGAGATGGAAGCTCCATCCATTGGGTCTCTTCCGGTGGTGTCCGAATTTAGTGAAGTGTTTCCAAATGATTTGTCTGGCATGCCTCTGATAGAGACATAGATTTTTGTATTGTCTTAGAGCCTGGTATGCGCCCCTTTTCTATCCCCCATCTTATGGCTATGGAGGAGTTGAGAAAGCTTAAGTCTCAAATCAAAGAGCTTCTTAATAAAGGTTTTATTCGACCTAGTGCTTCCCATGGGGTGATCCGGTTTTATTTGTTAAGAAGATGGATGGTAGAATGAGGATGTTCATAGATTAGCGGCAATTGAGTAAGGTCACAATTTGAAATAGGTACCTCTTGCCTAGGATAGATGATTTTTTGACCAATTATAAGGTGCACTAGTCTTCTCTAATATTTATCTAAGATCCAGGTACAATCAATTGAAGATTAGGCCCAAATATATACCCAAGACGGCGTTTATGACTCGTTATGGGCACTATGAATTTTTGGTTATGTTGTTTGGATTGACTAATGCACCTGCAGCTTTCATGAGCTTGATGAATGGAGTATTCAATCACTTTCTTGACTCTTTTGTGATAGTTTGTATTAATGAAATTTTTGGTCTATTTGAAAAGTGAAGAAGAGCATGTTAACGATCTTCGTACTGTTTTGGGTATTCTTGGAAAGCAAAAGTTATATGAAAAATTTCCAAGTGTGAATTTTGGTTAAAGTCAGTTACATTTTTGGGGCATGTGGTGTCAAAAGAAGGGGTAAAGGTATACTCCCAAAAGCACTAAACGGTTGAGAATGAGGTACGACCTAGTTCGGTGATGGAAGTTAGGAGTTTGTGGGAGTTACTAGTTACTATCATCATTTCGTTAGGAATTTTGCTTCAATTGCTACTCACTTGACCAATCTTACAAAAAACAAGGTACCGTTTGAATGGACCGGAAAATGTGAAGGGAGCTTCCAAAAGTTTAAGACTTTTTTTTACCATGTGCCCATTTTATCATTACCAATTGAGGGTAAGGACTTTATTGTTTATTGTGATGCTTCACATTCTAGATTGGGTGTTGCGTTAATATCGGATAAGAATGTCATAGCTTATCTCTCGCGTCAATTAGAGGTGCATGAGAGGACTTATCCCACTCATGATTTAGAGTTGGATGCGGTGGTATTTTCTCTTAATATCTGGCGACGTTACTTTTATGGAGTTAAGTATGAGGTATTTAGTGATGATCGTAGTTTGCATCATGTATTCACCCAAAATGATTTGAATTTGAGGCAGCGAAGATGGATGAAATTACTCAAGGATTATGATGTGACTATCCAATACCATCCATGTAAGGAAAATGTTGTGGTTGACGCTTTGAGTCAAAAAGCGATAAGTATGGGTAGTTTAGCTCACTTGAGTGGAACCAAGCGACTGTGGGTGAAGGAGACTCAGACCTTAGATTCTAAGTTCGTGCAGTTGGGAAATTCTGAAAGATGTGGGTTGTTAGCTAGCATTGAAGCTAAGTCCATGTTCATCGAGGAAATCAAGGCCAAGCAATTAGAAGAGGAGATTTAGATGAGCTTAGAACAAAAAATGCAATAGGTAAGTCTCAAGGAACCACTCTAGATGTTAATGGTGTTCTTAACTATAAGGGTAGAACGTGTGTTCCAAGAGTTGATGATTTTATTCTAAGGTTACTGGAGGAGGCTCCTAACTCGCACTATTCTATTCATTCAGGTGTGACCAAGATGTATAGAGATCTGAAACGAGTGTATTGGTAGTCGGGTATGAGACAAGACATTGAGAAGTTTGTGGCGAAGTGTAAGAATTTTCAACAAATGAAGTATGAACATCAAAGGCCGGAGGGGCTACTTAAAAAGGATTCCAATTCCGAAATGGAAGTGGGAAAGGATAGGAATGGATTTTATGGTTGTTCTTTGGAAGACTTTGGGAAATTCGATTCTATTTGGGTTGTAGTTGATAGGTTGACCAAGTCATCCTATTTCATTCCATTAAGGGTGGATTACAACGCTAAACATTTTGCTAGCACATATGTAAAAGAAATAGTGAGGTTGCATGGTATGCCCCTTTCCATCATCTAAGATAGTGGAACCCTTTTCACTTCAAAGTTTTGGAGGAATTTGCAATTTTGAATTGGGCACACAACTCACTTCTAGTAAAGCCTTCCATCCCTAGATGGATGGACAATAACAGAGGACTATACAAGTGTTGGAGGACATGTTGAGAGCTTGTGTAATTGACTTTGGAGGGCATTGGGATAAGTTTCTACCCCTATGTGAGTTCTCATATAATAATAGTTATCACTCAAGCATTGATATGGCACCATTTGAGGAGTTATATGGGAGGGGATGTAGATCGTCCATAGGTTGGTTTGAATCCAGAGATGTAAAATCGTTGGGGGTTGACTTAGTGAAGGATGGTCAAGATAAGGTGAGGAGCATTCAAGCTTAACTTCTAACCAAGCAGAGTAGACAAAAGAAGTATGCGGATCAGAAGGGGAGAGATATAGAATACCAGACATACGAGAATATTCTCCTCAAGGTATCACTCATGAAGGGGTGATGAGATTTGGCAAGAGGAGTAAGTTGAGTCCTCGCTATATTGGTCCCTTTTAGATCCTTGAACGTGTAGGGCTGGTGGCGTATTGATTGGCGTTACCGCCAAATTTGTCCGGTTTACATCCTATATTTCATATGTCTATGTTGAAGAGATATCACGGGAATGGTGGCTATATCACTAAGTGGGACTCAATAATGATAGACAAGGACATCCAATATGAGGAGGAACCGATTCTTATTCTTGATCATAATGTTCGGAAGTTGAGGACCAAAGATATTAAGTCCGTGAAAGTTAAATGGAAGCATCGTCAAGTTGAGGAAGATATTTGAGAGACTGAGAAGGATATGCGAGAGATCATGTACTACCTTGTTCCTTTTCAAGCCTACCTTTCCTTAGTTGATCACTCGGGGAGTGATGGGTAAATTGGTATCTGTTGTAATGATCGGATTTCATCGTTATAGAAATATAAAGGGGGAAAATCGGGGCCGAAAAACTTTTTCATATAACTAGGATTTATATTCAGTAATGGAACCTTGCCTTTAGTTATTTAACTTGCTTCCGTAACTTAAATATCTTAGTTTTAAATTTCTTACTTTAGTTGGTTGTTAGTAGTGATTCTCCCCCGAGTTATAGTGTGGGTTCCAATCACGACGGTCTGGATTGTGACATCCAGAATGGGAGAGGGAAAATTGAGATCTTCACCTACTGCTTTGTTATTAATCAAAGATTTGATAAGTAGAGATTACCTAGATGGAGACAAAGATAACTCAATCTTTTTCAAGTACTTGGCATTATTTGTGCAGATCATAGTGAATGAGTGATATTTGTATGAAATTACTGGGTCTTTCTCTTTTTAAAATCAATTCATTTGAGCCTGTAATTTAATAACTAGTGTAAATATGTAGGAGGTCTGTCAATTCCTTTTCCATTTGAATCTGAGTGGCCATTGAAGGACTCATTCATGGTTGCAATGGACGGAGGTATCAAAAAATAAAATTATAAGAACGAGTTCAAATAATGGAGTCTATCCATCACCTTGTATGGAAAGCAGCATGGATTTATAGAGCTATTAAGAGTTCAGTTTATGGAGTCAAATCAACACTTGATTTTTTTGGTTGGTAGAAAGGTGGTGTTGTGAGACTAACATTTTTGTGTTTCCATGGGCTGAAGCTACTGTTACTCTTGAAGATATGATGATTTTGGGAGGCTTCTTTATTTTGGGTTACCCTGTTTTGTACCCCCTATAATCACCATAGTTGGTAGAGATTGACGAAAATCTTAAAAATGCGCAAAGGGGGTTTATTGGACCGAAGACTAATAATCAAAGCATATTGTTGGTTATCAAGTTTTTTCTTCCAAGTAAAATAGGTTCTCATGTTTTCCCAATAGCTATTAACCTGGCTAGAGGTATGCAACAAGCGCTAGTCACATACCTTTTGCCAAAGTAAAGCTATTGAGAAAACAAAAAAACTAATTTCACTTGAAAGCACAGATCTTAATAACCAAACAAAAAGAAAAGCTTCATGCTCAAAATCCCAACAACTGTTCATGAAAAAATTCAACCATCTATTTGATTATCGGTCTTCAATCTGATAAGCTTGATTTTCGCACTTTCAAGATTTTCTTTGATCTCTTTCAACTCAAGGGATTGACGGGGGGCACAAAAAAGAGCTACTCAAAATATAGAATCCTCTAAAAATAAACATCTCTTCAAGAGTATGTAGCTTCACTCCACAAAAACATAAAATTGTTAGTCTCACAACTTCACCTTTCTACTAACTCAAAAATCAAATCTTGATCCTTCTGGAGTATATAAATTGAACTATTGATAGCTCCATAAATACATGTAGCATTTCATATATGGTGATGGATACACTCCATCTTATGAACCTATTCTTTCCATTTTATTTCTTGATCCCTCAATCCATTGCAACAATAAAAGGAAACTTTCAATGGTCACTCAGATTTGGATGAAAAATGAATTGAAGATTTGAACAAACATCACTCATTTACTATGCACAAATCAAGCCAAGTACTTGAAAAAATTTGGGTTAACTGTTTCCTCTCAAGATGATCTCTAGTTATCAAATCTTCGATTGATAATGGAGCAGAGGGTGTGGACTTCATAGATAACTATAACTTATATATTGTTTGACGATCAAATCCAAAACTTGGCACCACACTATTTATGAAGGGAAAGAACTCATGCTTTTTAGGAAAGGAAAACATACTATGGTTTGTTAACGACCACGTTTATAATTGATAGGCCACACAGACATTTAAGAAGTTAGATGTTCATTCTACTCTTAATCCTGGAATTGAGCTTAAAGAAATAAGTTCCAATTCCTATTAAATTCCATATGTACGGAATGTCTAATGATGAGAAAGAATTGTGAGGCTCAATTGATGACACCAGCTATTAGATAAGATTACAAGGTGTTAGTTAGTAAGGAATGAAACACAATGGTGAAATTGGAAGTGTACTGAGGGGCATGTTGTTAGGCAGGACATAACTTTAAAATTGCTTATAGAAAGACATACAAATTGTCTTATGCATTCTTACCCTACATTTCTATAGGAGGTTGTTTCCACCACTCAAACCCCAACCTCCTTTTCATATGGCAGAAACTTTAATAATCATGCCAAGTATTTCATACATTAATGGAGCAAGTAATTCGATAGTTTACACAATAATTTTTTTTTATTTATAGTTATGTAGAGTCTTTCTTGTACTATGATCATATTTAATAATATCAGTATCTTCTACAAATTCAAAGAATCCATATTTAGAAAGAAAAAAGGCAATAGATATGAAGGTTGGTAATTTAAAACATATTAAAGTTGACACTCAAGAGTATTTATCATGACAACAACTAATCAATGCAAATGAAACTTTCAAACACTATACTCACTAAGATGTCCCATATTATCCTTTATTTTGTGTTGAACACTCCATTATTATTTTTCTGATCAACATATTAATATCCTTAAGAAATCAAACAGTAGAGAAATACCACAAAGATGTACAAGCACTACAAAAAATCCTCAAATTGCCAACATATTTTACTAACAACTTAAGTTGGTTAGTATTCTACTAAAAAATTACCAACATATTTCTAACCGAATAATATTTTAAAACTTAACAACGAAATTCTAATAGATTACCAACATAAATCTTACTAACTAAGTATTTTAGTTGGTACGTATGGTGGGAAAAAATGGCGCCAAATTTAGCAACCTTCTATCAATGGATTACCAACAGAAATATTACTAAAACACACCTTTTATTGGTAATATTACCAAAGAAGTATATATCGGTTGGTAAATATGAAAAAAAAATATTTGTATAAATTTATTATCATATTACCAATGAATTACTAACCAAATATTTACCAACGACAAGATTTTGTTGCTAAATTTACCAACCAAATATAAATGTGTTGGTAAACTAGTAACGAAATGTAATTTGTTGGTAAACTTTTCAACCAATATCAAATTAGTTGGAAATTTTGCCGACGAATAAAGATGTTAGTTTTTAAATTACTAAAATCATTAAAATAGTTGGTAATATACCAACCGATCACTAATCCATTGGTAAAATTTACCAACATATTAATTATTAGTTAGTAATATTACATATGAATGTATAGTTGAATAGTAACTATTACCAACTCTGATAAAATTTATGGTAAATAATTATTTACTAACTTATATTTTAATTGTTGGTAAATTTAGCAGTTGGAGTTAAATTTTTTGGTAAATCAGTGTCTAGTGTTGAGACTTTCATATTTGGTTTGTGTCACTGTCACGACCCAAAACGAGTCGTGAGTGGCACCCACACTTATCCTACTATGTGAGCGAACCAACCGATCTAAACCCCAACATTTCAACCATAAATAACATAATATAACGCGGAAGACTTAAAACTCATTAATGAAAATCAATTAAATAACTTCTAAAAACTCAATACTTATTGTTCCCAAAAACTGGAAGTCATCACCACAAGAACATCTATCCTCAAAATACTAAATCTAGGAATATCTAGGAAGCTAAAATAATAACAGCTAGTCCATGCCGGAACTTCAAGGCATCAAGACATGAAGGAGAAGATCCAGTCCAAGCTAGAAGCATTAGCTCACCCTGAGATCCGACGTGATGAAGACTGGCTAGAGTTGCGGTTGAGTTGAAGACG
>NC_028637.1:14986976-14999610 GCF_001406875.1 Solanum pennellii | reverse complement strand
GATCAAACAAGCTATCTTCCCAAAACCTTTGCTTTCCTCTGCGTTCTTCTCTTTCTCTCGTTCGTTTGTCCCTTCTCTCTCTGTTCTTTCTATTTTTCTTATTTCAAAACCCTCTTTCTTGAACCCTAATTAGCATATAATTAAGTATAAAAGATGATAAAATACCTCACTATTTGTTTCAAGGTTATCTCTTTTAACCCCCAAGTAATTGAATTATTAACATTAAACCACTAACTTTATAATTATAAGCAGGAATAGTCCAAAACGCCCCTTAAAATATTTAACAGAAATCCGACCCAGTCAGGGTCACGCAGCCTGTGACGGCCCGTCGTGCCTGCGACGGGCCGTCCTGCTGCTTTCGTCACAAAGTTCAGAGACTCAATTCATTAAAGAGTCTGTGACGGCCCGTCATGTCGGCGACGGTCCGTCCTGCCATTTCGTCGCGAAGTTCAGAGAGTCGATCTCAGTACCCAAATTTCTAAATTCTAAGTGTTTTGGAACGAGACCCCCTCGACGGTCCGTCGTGGGATCCGTCGACCCAGACAGTGATTTCCAGAAATTAACTCTGCTGCTTGAAACGACTAAACAGGTCGTTACAGTCACTAGGAGTTATAACTTTTAAATTTTAATCAAAACTTGACTTTGTTTAATTTTTTGGTAAACGTGCTCATATTAGAACTTCATCACTATCATTAGCTTTGAAATGTCGTTTTTTATTTAACGAGAAGGTTGATTCATGTTTTGAGGCTTTCGTTTTTTGTTTGTGCCATTAGGTGTTTTAAATTTTATGTTTAGGCCAAAATTTGACTTTGGTTAATATTTTTGTGAACGTGCTCAGATGAGAATTTTGTTAGCATAATTAACTCCAAAAGTCATTTTTTATCTAGTAGGATGGTTGGTTTGGGTTTTGAGGCTTTCATTTTTACTGTGTGCCATTAGGTTTTTTAACATATAAATTTGAAAAAAAATTAACTTTGGTAATTTGATAACATGCCCAGATAAGAAATTCTTCAGTGCAGTTAGATGCCAAAAGTCATTTTTGATGTAATAAGATAAATGATTTGGGTTTTGAGGCTTCTGTTTTTAGGTTATGTCGTTAGGCATTTTGCTTTTATGTTTTGGCCAAATTTTCACTTTAGTCAATATTTTTGGTAATCATGCTCGAATTGAAATTTTGTCACCGTAATTAGCCATATAAATTAAGTTTTGATCTCATAGGATGGTTGGTTCGAGATTTGAGAATCTTATTTTCAGTTTGTGTCGTTAAGCGTTTTAACTTTTAACTTTTGACTAAATTTTGAATTAGGTCAATTTTTTTGGGAAACATGCTCAAGTTTGAATTTTGTCATCACGCTTAGCTATGGAAGGTCATTTTTTCGCTTTATAGAATGGTTGGTTTGGATTTTTAGATTTGCATATTTGTTAGGCGATTTAACTTTTAACTTTTGGCAAAAATTTGATTTTGCTTAGTATTTTTTGTAAATGTGCTCAGATGAAAATTATGTCAGCTCGATTAGCTTCGAAAAGTCATTTTTATATCTAACAAGATGGTTGTTTCAGGTTTTGAGGCTTTCATTTTTAGTTTGTGTTGTTAGGCGTTTCAACTTTTAAGTTTTCGCCAAAATTTAGATTTGGTTAATATTTTTGGTAAACGTGCTCAAATTAAATTTTTTGATGTAATGATATGTGTGATATGAGATTAGTTTAACTTGTTTATCATAGATTTTGCATTGTTTAATTCACATATGATTTATAAAAGTGATTAATATTTTTGGATTTATATTCGTGTTCTTAGATTTTTAAATGTAATAAATTAATAAATATTTTACTATCGAATAATCATTTAGTTAATAATATTTTGAACATATTGTCAATCAATGACTAACCTAACATTGAACTTGAATGATATATTACAAATAAATTAACAATCAATTAGTAAATTTATTAGAAAAATAAATAATCATTCTAACATATTTAAAATTTATCACAAACAAGGGTTGTGGTGTAGTGGTAAATACTCCAGATTTAGTTGGGCTCCACGTGGGTACGGAACACCGGATAGAAAACCAAAAAAAAAATAAAAAGTATTTAAAATTCATTGGCATATTACCAACACAAATTTTTTGTTACTAAAATTACCAACCAATTAACAATGTATGAATCGAAAAATGAAGAAAAAAATTTACTAACTCCTTTCAATTCGTTAGTGAAGGTACTAACGATATACTAATAAAAAATTAGTTGGTAACTTTACCAACAGAAATTTCAGAGCCATATTTCAAAATTTTGTAACAACATCTTCGGGTGTTTACTAACTGATTTTTTGATTGGTAAGTTTACATACAAATTAAATTCAGTTGGTAATATTTACCGACGAGCTTTTTAGCAACGGATTAATATAAGTTGACATTTGATGGGTAACTTAATTTTCCAACCGATTTGATCAATTTACCAGCATATTTTTTGGTTGGCAATTGAGGTTCCTTTTGTAGTGAAGCAAAGTAGAAAGAAGAGATTAGATATGGGCGAAGTATGACACAAAATTCCTTCCTTGAAGCTCAACATCATTTGTATCTTAAGTGTCATATTTCATAGAGAAGAATGAATTGGACTTTTAATGTACTCAATGGTTCTTCAAGAACATCTTTTAAGTACAATTTTTATACTGGACATCCCAATCAACAATAGAAATTTTTTTAATCAGATCAATACTTGGTTGTATGGCACCATAGGTCTCTATGTATAACTCACATTCCTATGCATTTCCTGTCACGTGTATAATTTATTGTTGCACCAGCCAATCTTATGGGAGTTGATTGGGGAGTGTTTGTTGTTGTGTACCTCTGGGACTTATGGGGTCTGATTAGGTTATTGTTTGCTCATTTAATTGTTTATCTTGTGTTGATTTAATACTTAGATCTATAAATAGTTTAGACTCTATATATTGGTCCGTTTGATTAGCCTGGTTAGATTAGCCTCTTGTCTACAGTGAGGTGTTGTGGTGGTTACCGATGTTGTATCTTCGGATAGTTGGCTTCCGTAATGAACCTTTGTAGGGGATACATTTATTTGGATAGAACCTTCAATTATGTTCCTTTGTATGTGTCTCTTGCTTATTCTATTCTTCTTCTTTATCTCTATTTATGTTAATTGTGCAATATCTCTTCTTTTGCTTCTTATACTATATACTTATGCTTGCTTTAATTTATCTTTTAAGCTCTGTCATCTTATGCCTACTGAGTACCTCCTATTGATATTCATACTACACTTCTACACCCTGCATATCATTGTAAAACTTCTATGCATTAAGGTATGCCTTGTGTGGAGCAACTTTTGGATTTAGAGACTACATTGAACCCCAGAAATTTGGATTTGCTAATCTCCCTCTATTTTTACTAGTATTAATCTTTATTTTGCATTCACACATGATTTGGTATATATTTTTATTTGTCCTTGTTCTCCTATTTTGATTAAAAGCTTGACTACCGAATAAAACCATATCTTTTGTATTATATGTTCTTCATCGTTCCTTCTATTCCCTCGATCTATCATATTCTTGTAATGACCCTCATGGTAAAAATCCATTTTCTTGCAGGTTTTTACTGATTTTCCCCTACCCATAGCTTCCATGAAGCTTTTGTGTCTTGCTGGTTTAGTGGGATGCTTCATGAGGTGGTCGGGAAAGTTTTGAGCAAGTTTTTCCCTGTGAAAGGCTTTTTAAGCGAAAGAGTTGACTTTAGTCAAAATTCGGAGAATTTGATGTCGTATAAAAAAATTTGAAAGCTCCGAAAGGTCCATATTGGTCTAGCAGAATGTTTGTTCTGGTTATGAGGCCCTCGGATTGAGTTTGTGTCATTAGAAATTTAATTTTTAAAGTTTTGGACAGCCAATATTGTTTTACTTTGGTCAATATATTGGTAAAAGCACACGGATGAGAATTTCATTAGTGTGGTTAGCTCTAAAATACTGAGTTTGTTCCAGAGTGGCCTTTGGTTAGGATCTCGAGGTGTTTGGGATGAGTTTGTTGTCATACCACATTATAACTCATGTCAAATAGTGTACAACCAATGATTCCTAAATTATTTAACTTAGGGAGTAACCACCTAATTGTTTTTTAGGTAAATAAGGACACTTAAATATTTACTTAAGTAATGCTAAAATTAACTTCAATTAATGGTCTGCTTAACTTACGTGATTCTAAATAAGGGTTCAAGTTATTCCAAAGGACGAGATTAAGCATCATTTAAGATCTATTAAAAATTGTAATCAACAAAACTTAGGTTGACAAAAATATGTGATTTGATTAAAAATATGACGTAAGTCAAAATAAAAATATAACTTAGGAAGATATTATTAGTATGCTAAGAGAAGTACCATAGAAAGAAAATATTTAGGCTTCGAAAACTCACTAAGTAGATAAGTAGTTTATATATGAATACTTCTAATATAAGTTAATGAAAACCCTCATTCGGAAAATTAATTGCGGAAACTATTTTTCATCAGTTAAGTTTGTAAAATAACGAAATAATAAGTCAAATCATCCTTTTTTAGTACCAAAACATTCACTAATAGGGTGAATTAATTACATGTCTTTGATACAAATTTAGCCTTAGATAGATGAGAAAACTGTAATAGCTTACTCAAGATTTAAAAATATTGTACACTTGAAGATGGAAACCCAAGCATAATAAAGTAATAATCTTTTCAAATTTTAAGAATGGGCCAAATTAATTTTAAAGACTTATATTTTAAATGAAACATTTTAAAAAATAGTTGCACCCATTTGTTTTCAATTGAAAGAAAATAGTCAAGTGTTTTAAAAAATGATTCTCAAGGTTTGAACGCTTTCTGAAGGTAACCATGTAAAAACTTGGTTCTAAAATAGAATGTTGATTCCTTTTATATTAAAAAATAATTATTAAAAGCTCTATGTTTTGTTAGCGATTGTGAATACAAGAACAAGACGCATTCAAACCACATAAGTTAGTTTAACATGTAAAGAAAATTAAGGAAGCAAATAAATACTAAAAATATAAGTAGCGAGTGACTTCAAGTGAGTACCGTTTGCTATTTCAGATTGTGTAAATTGTTGTAGTGACTCCATGTGCAGGTTTGATTTTAATGCCAAATCTATGAGACTCGACCTTTTTGCAAAATTCTTGAATCAAGACTCCATTTTTATCCCAAAGTGTACATGTAGAAATAAAATAGAGAATAAAATTAGACAAACTGTGTTTTGTAACAGTTAATGCAAACCCAAGCAAAAAATAAAAAATGATATACTCAAATTTAAGAATATGAATTAACATGAAGCAACAACACCAAACCATATCAAAATGAAGTAAAGTATAGTTTTGAAACTATAAATTAAAGGGAATCGAACAAGATGAGTCATGATTTTTTTTCCTGATTAAAGGATCATTCATGCTAGTTCAAACATACAATTTAATTTTAAAAAAAGATTCAAATAAATCATGCTTTATTATACTTACAGAAATGTATGTTTCTACTTAATAAAAAATTCTTATTGAGAGAGTAATTTTAACTAAGCCCTAAAAAGTTAGATACACATATGATATAAAACCAAAGAAATACAAGATATGTACAAAAATGATTAGTTGCAGATAGAATGTAACTTCTGATAATGAAAAAGATTTACAAAATGTTATAAATTTAAATGCATAATTTATCAACTTGCATTTCATATTAACCGTCGGCATGCTAATAGTTTTTTTTTTTAATTTTTCTTGTGAAACTAACCGCCACACACATCATTAAAAATGAAACGTGGGACCATCCCATAGATAATTAGCGATTCAGTATCCATAAACTCCATCTTTTCACAAAAAATCATGTATTTAATATAACAAATCAACAAGGTTCTACTACAAACATGAACAAATAGATGGCCTCTCTGATAGTGTTGATTCACAGAAATAATTTTGTATATTATTCCACGGAGGGGGTGGTTACTACGACATACATTGATTTCAATGGATTCACTCGCTTGATTTCAAGCAATCAAAATGTCAATACTTCCTTTAATTCGTTTGATTTTCATTATGACAATTCTATATCTATATTGATGCGAAACACCAACGGATTACGAGTATACAATCGAATTGAAGAAAGAGTCACAAAATTCAAAGACTATCCGTTGTGCATAACTGAAAAGCTATATATATTAATCATACACTTCCAATTAATGGAGAAGAATATGGGGAGGTGAATATCGAGATAATAGCTCATGGTAACACCAACACATATAATTTGAATGTAAGTGAATATAACGACATGGCTTCTTGGGAAATTACATATTTTCAACAATGCAATATTATTGAAAGTGATGTTGCTTACGTACCATCAAAAGGTCAACTATACAAGGATAAAAAGATTTTGAAGTTTATCATTGAAAATTATGCAATTTGAAAGAAGTTTCAGTTTAAAGTGAACAGATCAAGAGCGTCAATGTGTTATTCAATTCAGTTAGTATAACTAGACATATAAAATCTATGTTATCCAATACAATGTATACCTTTTCAAAAATGGAAAAGGGCCTAAAATACCCTTGAAGTATTGAAAATGGTACAAAATTATCCTCCATCCACCTATTAGCTCCAAAATGCCCTTCTCATCTACCTATTGGCTCCAAAATACCCTTGTCATCCACCTTTGAATTCAAAATTGACCACTTATTTAATTTTTTAAAAATTAAACTCTTTAAATATTTTTAAAAATACTTGGTGTTCAACTATTGGTTATAGTTTAATTTATTAATATAATTCGTAAACTAACCCACTACTCACTCATTACTAACTAAACCCCACTCAATTAATCATCCAATTATAATATCAAAATCGCCATAAACACTACTAAAATACGATGAAATTATAGATTATTGAAAAATGACATCCAAAATTATTCGAGTCCGAATTGAAGCCCCAATTAAATTTAGGTTGAGCCGCTTATTTAGGAGGACACTTTTAATAGAATTGTCTTTCAAGATTTGATTAGAAATTTATGATTAAAGGTAAAGAAGTATACATCCCGAATTAATTCATGCATTTTGTTAAATATAAAATTATAAATATTTATGATTTGTTTTATAACCTTTAATATATTATTTTGAAAAAAATTTACCTACGAAGTAACATCACATAATTGAGACGTAAGAATAATTAAGATGAACATAGTCAGACTCTTAAGTTTATCGGTAATTTTTGTTTAGAAACTTGAATGTATGATAATTTACTTCTATAGATATTTTTACCTCAAATTTTTAAAAACACTCAATTGGCAGTAGCTTTTTTGTTGTTGCATTAATAATGTGACGGGTTTATTAATTTGGAAGGGTTTAATTAATAATGGGTGAGTAGTGGATTGACTTATAAATTATACTAATAAGTTAAATTATAACAAATAGTTTTGCGCCATGTATTTAAAAAAAAATTAAATAGTTTAAATTTAAAACTGTTAAATAAGTGGTCAATTTTGAACCAAAAGATGGATGACAAGTGTATTTTGGAGCCAATAGGTGGGTGGGAAGGATATTTTGGAGACAATAGATGGATGAAGGGCAGTGTTATATCATTTCCAATACTTTGAGAATTTTAGGCCATTTTTCGTTTCAAAATTATATATTTTATGTATCTAATCACTTATAATAGGTAAACAGTTTATTAAATTATCTTTTATCATATGATTGGATATTTATCACGTGAATGAACAATCATGTATACAATGCATTCAATGTATACATATTCATGTATTCACTCACTAAAAATATAAACACTGAATTGCATAGTCTTTTATCACATGAGTTGTTATCATTTGAATGATCATGTACACAAAGTTCATGTCTGGATATCTTTGTATTCATTCACAAAAAAATTGTATACATTCCAAATTTTCCCTTCAGTGTGTATATGAGGATGACATTTGGAAATTAAAATACTCAGCATTACACAAGTCAGAAATATTCAAAGTTAGACGATTCAACACTTTCTATAAACCTTTTCCTTCTAGCAACCTCAACTGAAGTAACTTTTTTCTGAATTTTTTTATCAACAACACCAACCGATTCACATTGTTTACCTTCAAAATTATCCTTACCACGAATCAGATACAGTGAAGAACTCGGATGACTAAAATTTGAAATTTTGGATAAAGATTCAACAAAATCAGAATCAAGAATTTCCTTTTTTAGGAATATTTTCTTAACCATGACAATTGATATTCACAATCAATTATCATCACCTTAATTTTTGCCCTAATAGAAAACTTTCAACTCGAAAAATAAAAAAAAAAACAAGAAAAAAGATAACAACAATATAAAAAGTGAAGACATTCAAATATTCTAGAGAATATATAACATTTACTTTTAACTTTTTTGTTTAAAAGGATTGAAGGAATGATATAAATGTTTACATTATCAAAAAAATATTCACCAATCAAAGAAAACGTGCATATGAGGAAAGAGGAGAAAAAAAAGTGAACAAAGTCCCACTTCCTAATATAACTGCAACATGCTGCAATCAACTTAAAAAATAATTAATTTAAATATAAATTATTTTCCATATATTAATATGGGCCAAAAGGTCCAAAATATGCCAATTTTAATTTTTAAAAAACTTTTTTTGTTATAAAAATAAAAAGGGGCTATATGTTGCCAATTAGTAAAAAGAGAGTACATGTTGTGCCATTTTTCGTTCGTTTGCATAATTGGGTTATTATTTGATAGCAAAATAGTTGAAGTATTTCTTGGGTTTTTTCGTTGTCATGTCAATGCATTTGAGCTTCTAATTTTATAAAAAGTGTAATATGTAATTTGTAAGTAGAAGTACTAATATTTAGAATTTTCCTTGATGATTTATATTGATTTAGTAAGTATGAAATTAGAAATAAAATAAAGAGAGTCAATTAAAATTAAACACAAAGAGATAGAAGTGACTTTTTTATGAAAAAAAATGTATTTTATTAGTAATTCAATAAATGTGACAATGATAGTATCATAATGATACTAATAATGATGGATAACATAAATTTTTTATAACTTAGAAGATCAATCAAATGTAATTTAATGAAAGCAAGATTAAAACTGAATTTCAAGAGTTTTCCCTCGTTGACCGGAGACGAAGAAAGTGTTTTTGAGAAAAAAAAAGTTGGCGCAATGGCTAATCTTGTCTCAACCATCTGTCAAGACCCGACTACCCAATTCATGATGCTAATTAGCCCAAATTCATATATGAACACCAACAAGAGAGTGAAAATTAACCGATGTTAATTAACCCAAATTCATGACGTGCTGACTAATCTTCTCCTAAGTTAGCAACCAAAATTAACCGATGTTAATTAGTCAATATTCATGTCTGAACATCAACAATACGAAGAATAACACAATATGCACTACATTAAATCAACACTCAATCCCCATAATTGCACCTTAGTTCTTAGGGTTGACGTCATGTTAATGAGCCCAAACTCATATATGAACATTCAACACCATAATTGAGCCCCTTGGTCTTGGGGTTCACCTCATGCTAATTAGACAAAATAAATATATGAACATAAGCAATATGAAGCATAAGACAATACATACTATATTAAATCAACACCCAACCCCATAATTCCACCCCTAGATCTTGGGGTTTTAGCCACCCATCACAAAAAGCAAATAAAATATATCTTCTATGAAATATGTAATGGGTAACATATAATTAAGAAATTACAAGTAAATCCACTTTGGATTAAACTTCATTTTATCAAATTCAAGAGCGAAATTGAAAAACTCCATAAGGTAGAAAGTGTTCTTCACAAAGGTAAAGTGTTCTCTCAAAACTCAAAATCTTTTTTACTTGTTTCTAATTTTCAGAACTATATGGACGTTAACATGGGACCTAGATATATAATTGAGTTTAATGACAACTGAAGGATCAAACTCAACTAAAAATTTAATCCAACTATGCTTGAATAAAATAACTAAAGATGTTGGGACATGCCCCAACTAACTCTAGCAAACTGAAACCAAAAGACTAAAAATACAAGGATTACATGTTAATTATCCTCGAAGAATGAGGACTCACTACTGATACTTCTCAAGTAGAGATCGGGAACCAATCTATATGTGATCTGGATTCTGAGAACGTTAACCTACATCACGAGAAGATATAGCAGAGAGTATGTGTTAGTACTTTAAAGTTAGTGAACATAAATGATAGGATAAAGTTGAACAATGCATATATAGCTGAACAAAGTAATGATATAATCTAAACATGATGGAAGTATAAAAACATATTGAATACTGAGCTGACTGAATGCAATGATCAAGTTTAAACATGTTGAAACTGAATATTGAATTCTTATTAATAGTCTGGCCAATAAATACACTAGAATCTGACTATGGGAGCTACTATTAACCAACATAAACCACGAGAGCTATCGGTAAAGTCCGAAGTACCACCCTATCGAGATGTTCCAATATACCTTGTCAGGGGTATAAAGACATGACTGACGTGATCACTAAATATTTTGCCCACAAAGGGGACTTATCGTACGGGGGCACGTAGTTTTGGAACTAAGAGGGTGCCTGAACCTTAGCCCACTTAGTGTTAAGCCTACTCCCAAATGGTTATCTAAGTAAGACATTATAACTAAATGTATGTAATACTAAATAGCTCAAAATGCTGACATACTAACTGAAAATGCAACATTAATGTATTGATAATGAAACATTCTTATCTTGAGTGTGTAAAACATAATAAACTCACCTAGCAAGTGTAATTCATGAAATAAGTGAATCTACACAAGTACGGTTCTAAGTTAAATGCAAAGAACTAAGCAAACAATTTTATAAAAACATGATAATATGATATGGATTAGTCTAACAATTGAATCACAACAATAATATGAAGTTCCAGAAACCCTAGGTCTAAACATGATATAGAGAATAAAGAATCTGACTAAATTCTAGATATCCAACGGGTGAAAGGAACCCACTAGTGAAACTTCACATGCCTGGTGGTGAAATTCACAGATAACTCTTTCGATTTCAGGGCTTGATTTGAATAAAATTTATTGTGTTATTAGAGAGGACTTGGTCGACTCTTCTCCTTCTTTTCGTTCAACTTGATGAATTTTTGGAGAATGAGTTGACGAGGGTAGGTTCTAATTAAGGTATCAGGCGAAAACTAACCAAAACGATGTAGTTTAGGGTTTAAACGACGTAGTTTAGGGATTCAACGCATAGAGAAAAGACCAAAATGACACTACTTAAAAGTTGTCAAGGCCAACAAACGGACTGACTGACCTTTGACAGACCCACGGTCTATCCTGTCAACTGTCGTTGACTTTTAGAGAAGGGGTTTATGTGGTCTCGATCCACGGACCAGGACCTTGGCCTATGGTCTGACCTACGGTCCAGTCGTGGGTTATGCCTTAGAATATTTTTCTACTGTGTTTTGGGAGGGATCTGCATGTGGGCAAGGTTCAGCAAGGTCATCTTTCTTCTTTGGCGCATCGCCTTCTTTATTGGACTTAGGCAATCTTTTTCGATACACACAAGTGTTGTGCACTGTCATTTTGGGCGAGGTCATGTTCACCGGGAGTTCTCCTATCTCGTTTGGCGATCAATAATGTATAGTTTGCCATTCTTTTTGCATTTTCTTCATTCTTTAAATCATCAATCCTTGCCTTGCCCATTTTCCTTCATTGCTGCAAATAATCAACATATCATCATAATAGGACAAAATAAGACATTAAGTACACTCATTAATAGCTAAATAGACCTCAAATGAGGAAAATATACAACTCGTCAATACCCCACCCCACCCCAACTTAAATTTTTACTTGTCCTAAAGTTTTTCAGAATATTGTGTTCTTAGAGAGGGCTTGGTCGACTCTTTCTCCTTCTTTTCGTTCAACTTGATGAATTTTTGGAGAATGAGTTAACTAGGGTAGGTTCTGATTAAGTTACCAGGATAAAACTAACCAAAAAGATATAGTTTAGGGGTTAAACAACGTAGTTTAGGGATTCAACGCATAGGGAAAAGACCAAAACAATACTGACTTAAAAGTTGTCAAGGCCAACTAACGGACTGAATGACCGTCGATGGACCTACGTTCCATCCTGTCAACTATCGTTGACTTTTAGAGAAGGGGTTTTTGGGGTCTCGATCCACATACCAAGACCTTGGCCTATGGTCTGACCTACAGTCCGTGGGTCCAGTCGTGGGTTGTGCCTTAGAATACTTTTCTACTGGGTTCTAGGAGAGAGCTGCATGTGGGCGAGGTTCAGCAAGGTCATCTTTCTTCGTTGGTGTATCACCTTCTTTATTGGACTTAGACAATCTTTTTGGATACACACAAGTGTTATGCACTGTCATTTGGGCGAGGTAATGTTCACTGGCATTCTCCTTTCTCGTTTGACGATCAATACTGTATAGTTTGTATTCTTTTTGCATTTTCCCCATTCTTTAAATCATTAATCCTTGCCTTGTTCATTTTCCTTCATTGCTGCAAATAATCAACATATCATTATAATAGGACAAAATTAGACATTGAGTACACCCATTAATAAGCTAAATAGACCTCAAATGAGGCAAAACTAACAACTCGTCAAATCTCTCCCCCCCCCCCC
>NC_028637.1:14986312-14986919 GCF_001406875.1 Solanum pennellii | reverse complement strand
CCCCCCCCCCCCCCAACTTAAATTTTTGCTTGTCCTCAAGTAAATCAAAATACAATTAGCTCAATAAGGGTGTCTACAACAATATTCAGTGAGAACTAGCATGAAATAACAACATTACTATCAACAACATGATTTACTCAATCATGATAAAAAAATCTTCAAATGATGACTAACAAATCTCAACACAAGCTCAAACTCACTTTAACTTCTTATCTAATGCAAGACCATGTTTCAATAAATACATTCAAGTGCCTTCACATCAAGAATGATTCATGCTCTGACAAAGAATATCAACAAAGATGTAAAGAATCAATGCAACTCTCACTCTCTTAAAAGAGAAACACATGCAAGCATTATCATATTGGTTTGCAAATCATCTCAGAACCTAGTTCATGTAAGATCTCATGGGTCTTTCAGGCTTATAAAGTGGTTGAGGGTACAGTATGGTCATTTTGGCTTACTTACTTTATATTTTCAAAGCATTGCAGCAATCATCTTCTCCTCTTCTCAAGTTCTTTTCATTTGAAAATTGAAACTTTTATTTTTCACTCAATTTAGTTGAATCACTTTTATTTCATCACGTCTCATTTTCATTTCCATATATATA
>NC_028637.1:14971636-14985941 GCF_001406875.1 Solanum pennellii | reverse complement strand
TATATATATATATATATATGAATAATAAGCTTTGTACAAAATTATATTGTAGATTCTTTTGTGAATGTTCAGTGTAGATCATTATATATATCTCTTATTCACGCGAACCTATGAAGATGGTCAATGAAATTTTTATTAGCTAAATGTACTACTGTTTATGTTTATTTTCATTTGATTAGGTTCAATAATGTAATTAGTTGTGTATCACTAATATTACCTTATCAACGATATTTGTTGTCCATATAAAAATTAAACTAATACAATCTTCATCTAGCATTATTACAAGTCATATGAACTTTTTTCGTCTAAAATACTGAAATAATAAGAAATAGTTAATAAGCAAAACAAAAGGGCAATGTTTATATAGTATTGAATATTTTGAAGCAAACTTTCTGACAATCTAAATCACATAAATAGAATTGATTAAAAAATTCATTTTTTGTCTTGAGCATCAAAAAGACAAATTGTGACAATCTCTAAATTTTGTAAAAAGATATTCAGAAGCATATATCTACATCACAAGAGAAATTGTTAACAAAAACAAACGAATTTAGACTACATTATATTAACTTCATATATTGGAACATTACATACAAATGTATATATTAAGAAACAAATAATTATTATATTATCAAACTTATTTCCCTCAAGTACTTGAGGTTATAGAACATATCATCTTAGGATAGAACAATTTACTTCATCAGAATAGTGATACCTCATATTCCGCTAAACTTTTAACTCACTCAACAACAATAAATTACACAAAAAATTCATAATACAAGAAAAAGAAGAGTAGAATATTAAAAACAATTATGGTTAAAAATAAGAGGAAGTCTCTCTATTTCTAGTCAACAAGGGTTCGTATGAACCAATATTTTTGTGTCTTATCTGAAAAGTCATTACTTTTTTCAAGAAATCACAATCCTTTGAAAAAGCCACAGCTTATTAAAAAAGTCACAATTCTTTGGAACAGTCACAATTCATCGAAAGATCGTAACACTTTGAGAAAAGTCTCAACTCATGAACAAATTTTTTTTGTCTTATCTGAAAAGTCATGACCTTTTTGAGAAATCACATCTCTTTGGAAAAGTCACAACTGATTGAAAAAATCACAATTCATTAAGAAAAGTCACAACTCATATGAACAAATGTTTTTTGTGTCTTTTCTGAAAAGTCATGACCTTTCCTAGAAATTGCGACCCTTTGAAAAAGTCACAATTCTTTGAAGAAGTCACAACTCATCAAAAAAATCACAATTCTTTGAGAAAAGTCACAACTCACATCAACGAATATTTTTGTGTCTTATCTCAAAAGTCATGACCTTTCTGAGAATTCACAACCCTTTGGAAAGTCACAACTTATTGAAAAAGTCACAAGTATTTGGAAAAGTCACAACTCATCAAAAATCACAACCCTTTGAGAATTATCACAACTTATCGGAAAAATCACAACCTAAGTTAGGGATATTATAGTAATTTAACATTCAAGTTAGGAGTTTATTTTTTTAAGATAATGCAGACAGATATAGATATAAGGAGAGGTTCCTTCTTTTTGTAATAAACTCCAAAGTTGAGTTTCATTTCATTTTTATTTGCTCTTCACTTGGCTTTCATTCCTTGTTCCTTTCCGCACCTCCAATTTATGTTCTTGGCTTAAGTTGGTTGTCCATACATATAGCCGACACATTGATAGCCCCAAAGCGAACTCTTGATCTGGTTGACTACTTAGCGAAAGACTTACTCAAATAAAATAGAGACTCCAAATACCAAAATTAACTCATAAGGTCTCAAAACAACATATTTCGAAATGTTTGAAAATACTTAAATAAACATATAGGTAATCAACTCAAAGTCTCAAAACATCAAGGGAAAAGTTTCATTTTTCACAATTTCAATGAACTTACGTAGTTGTATCATATTTCAGCAAGTGCTATGGAAGTTTTAGAAAGGAATTAACTTGTTATGATATTCAATTAAGATCACAACCAAATATAGCTTATATTCTTAAATTAGACTAACATCACTCGACTTATCATTAAATATGATTGATACATTTAATTAATGATCAATTTACTCAATTTAAATCTATTACGTGAGAAATTTTGTGTAGAAGCAAAGAAACTGAAGAGGTCTCAATTATGTACATGACTTTTAAAATATATTTAAAGATAATAATTGAAAAAAATAAAATAACAGGGAGAAAAAATATATATGATCCTTAATCAAAAGGGCATGTCATATTACATTTTCTACATCTTTGATCAGCCTAACAACATCCTACTTATTATCAAATATCATTTATCCAAATCAAGTAATGATTAATTTATTCATCAAATGATATGAAAGGAATAACATTTGGCATTTCCATATGACCTATGGTTATATCTTACTATTGTAATCTATAAATAGTTTATACTACACATTTTTACAGATACTCAAACCACTAATAATCGTATAAAGTAAGATACAAATTCTTAACTTCATATAAATTTAACAATACCATTAAAACACCTATGCCACCGAGTCACCATTATGTTTCATAAATCTACACTCTCTCTGTTTAATATTAGTTAATCGCTTTTCTTTTTATGCACATATTTAAAAATCATAATTGAAAAGATAATTTTACTAATTGATCCCTTGAAAAACTTCTTGAGAATTTTACAAACAAATGTGAATACTTTCAAATAGAATTAATTGCAACGGTAATATGAAATGTTTTAATCAATATTTTCTTAATTTAGTAAAATGATCAATTAAAGTAGGATAACTATTTTTAGTAGTTTATCACTTAATATGGGGCAGGGAGTAAATATTGGACTTTGAGTTAAGCATAACTTTGAAAATGGAGATATAAATCATGATTTAATAGTACTACAAATATATACTCTCTCTGTCTCAATTTATATGACTTATTTTTTTTAGACAGTCCCAAAAAGAATGATACGTTTCATATTAAGTAATTATTTAATTTTAAAGTAATCTATTTTATGATTAATAAAATGATTTATAGTCACACAAATTTTCATCATTCAATTTATACCACCAATTTTAAAAATATTTCATTGTGTGTTAAACTCTACGGCGAGTAAAACTCTCATGTAAAATTGGACTGGACGAGAATCAATATGCCTTAAATGAGCAACCAAGGTTATTCATAGGACACACATTATTTTTGTCACTATGTCCAGAAATGATTGGGCACTGTCTGTGTCCGTACAAATGAACCAATCAATCACCTCCACTTCTGTACGATAACGTTGTTGCCTACCCCTATTGTGGAATGTTTTTCCTTTTCCTAATGTATAAACAGACAAAATTTGTTGTACTATTATTATTACTAAATGACAAATTTACCCCTATCCTTTGGGTGTTCAAAATATTATCCACTCTATATCAGTTCAAAAACTATAAAAACTGTGTCACTACATCTCTATTGTGATAAAAGAACAGAAGATTTAATTTCTTTTGTTAAAAGTGATAAAAATGGTGTCCTTAAGAACTTTTGCTGTGACAATGTTGATTTTCTTGGTGGTTTTTGCACCCTTTGTTCTTAGCTTTCATCAATGTAACTCCTCTATCCTTCTCTTTCTTTACGTGTTTCAAACTCTTCAAAAATATTGTTGTATTCATGTTAAATCTTTCAAAAAAGGCATTATTGAACATGTATTCATCGATATTTTTGAATAGTCGGAGCAACATATATGTCTCATGTATAAACAAGAATGTTACATGTTTTTCAGTTTCTCAACAAGTAAAAGGGGATTTTCCAGATAAAGAGAATCAGGTATTTAGTTATTTAACTCAAAAATTGTTTTTTTTGAATCAAAATTTCATTTTTTTGTGTATTTGTTGTATTTTTTTTTAAACAGGAAGAAATGAAGAAAATGGGAACAGAGGAAGATTGTGCAAGACAAATTCCAACAGGACCAGACCCTCTTCATCATAATCGTCACCATCCATCGAAACCATGACAATGATTTTCATTATAACACATCTCATGAGTGCTCCCTCTCACTTTCTGTCAAATCATTTCAATTAATTGCTAATTAGTACTAAGTTTATGTTTATGTTTATATTCACAACATGTTGTCTAATTATCTTACTTAGAGCTGGCTAAAAGCTTTTGCTTTTTAATTAACACTTTCTTGTTCTATCTATTGTTGATCTGAGATTGTCTATAAGTGTTTTGGCATAGCCTTCATTATGTTTATATCAAATTGGAAGAATATTTAGTTATTCGTTTTTATATCAACTCGATAAATACATGACATATATTTTTTTATAACTGTTTATTATTGAACCATAGTAAGTTAATTAACACTCATTGTTATCTCAACTTTATCACTAATCATAGTAAATAAAGTATAGTTTTGGAATAAATTGGATTTTTTTTTAATTCATAAGGCTGCATTTTGGAAGACTGATAAAAATAAAATATGGATAGCTGGCAGAAGGTGTGCTTTGGCAGGAAATTTTGCTTTTTTCAGACTTCTCTAATTATGAAAAATCATATTTTGATTGGTCATCCACCACTTAAAAATATGAATTTGGAATCAAATCAACATTGCCCTTTTTTTAATTATTACAAATAATAAAATGCATCACAAAAGTGTGTGGAAAGCTAACAGAAGATATTCTTTGGGGCTGCACAAGCCTGAGGCCAAAGTATCCTTCTTCACCCTGTCATTTCATATACTAAAGGGGATAGGAAATAATCCATACAAGACCAGAGGAGGGGGAAACATAAACAACAAAATTTCACAAATTTTCGTCCACCCAAATAATTTTACTGGGTTATACGTCAACTCGAACCAACACAAGTATTGGATAACTCTATCCATCAAGACTTGGAAAAATCAAAGGAAATCACCTAAATATTATTACTTCGGTTGGAAATTGAACGTGAGACCTCATGTACGTTGAACTTGAGTTTTATCTCTCAACCTATTTAATTCAACAAGTTAGAGTAAAAAATTCCTAATTAAGTTCGATAAAAGTTCACACTTAACCGAATTCATATACACACAAATCAAGACAAATCAAGTAGCCAAGCTCATACACACACACAAAAAAAATTAAGTCAAATCAAATTACCAAACTCATACACACACAAACAGAGTCAAATCAAGTATTATATACACACGAGGATTTTCAGTGTATTGTGTGTGTTTGTTTCTAATGCAACCTGCGATGACTTGACAGTACTCTGAAATAACATTAAATGGTGACAACATGAAATTCAGATCAAATAAGGAGACGAAAAATGGCAACGACATCTATGCGGAAAAGGAAAGAGACAAATATATCTTATAAGGAAAACTAAAGGATTATTTTTCTAGAAAAGATATTCTCTTTCCTTAGGAGTCTACTAAGATTTAATTCACTCCTATAAAAGGACAAAGTCAAAGAAGAGAAGATCATCTTTTGCAATAAAAAAAATGAGAGAATTTTCCAACAAAGACAAAGCGACTTAGGAGATCAAAAGGAGGAGAAGAAAGAAAAACTAGAGTTATGTTTTCTTTCTAAAGCTTAGTTTGCATTGTTTCGTCTTAGAACCAATGCGTAGGAATTATTGTTCTAAGTCTGAGAGAGAGTTGGAGAGAATTGTAACAAGAAGTGAGTTGGGCTCCTTGGAGAGTAGAGTCTTTCATTATAGTTAATCGTTGAAGAGTAAAGGTACTACAGTTAGTCCCTTTGATTATTCAGTTGTAATATAAATTTACTTTTTGAAGTTGGTGAACTTTCAGTGTGATTTTTCCTTTCCTTGAGTAATGAAAGTTTACAGGATAAAATCACTATTTGATTGTGGTGATCTTGGATAAATTAACAAGAACCAGGTACTTGATTAGTTTGTATGGTTTCTTCAATTTGTATCAGATCGGGTCTTTTCATTAAAAAATTCACATTTTCAAGAGGATCAATGGTTACACCACGTACTCCTCAAGAAGGAGCTTCTCAAACGTGACCAACACTGCTCAATTAAAAATATTATTGATAGTGAAAGAATCATAAGATGAATCATTTGATAAGAGAAATCTCATACCTATAGGTAGTATTTTTGAATGGCCCCACCATACCCTGAAGAACGAAAATGATGGAACCACTCAAGCAACTATGGACAGAAAAAAATGGGATGTTGTGGATGAACTGGCAATTCAGAAAAATGTGAAAGCTAAGAAGATTTTGATTTGTAGCATAGGTCTAGATTAGGACTATAAGATCCCATCATGTCATGATGCAAAAGTAATATGAAAAACGCTACAGACTGCTAATGAAGGAACAATTCAGGTAAAGAGTCCAAGATAAACAACTTAAATAGACAATATAAGTTGTTTCGAATGTTGGAAGGTGAAACAATCGAAAACATGCATACCAAGTTCACAACAATCATCAACGAGAACTACTCACTAGGAGATAATTTAAAATGGAAAAGAAGTCAATCAACTTCTAAGTGTTCTTCCAAAGTCATCAGAGAGTAAAGTAGAAGTCATTACTGAAGCATGTGACCTAGGTACACTAACCATGGATGAACTCATAGGAAATCTCATAACTTATGAACTCAACAAAAATCAAGAAAAGTAAATCGGAGGAAAAATAAAAGAGAAGATCTTGGTTCCCAAGGTTACAACACTAGAAGATCTCAAGGACAAAAATATCGCTCTAATGAATAAGAGGTTCTCCAGAATGTCAAAAAGAGAACAAATGTTTCAAAAATGAAATTCTAAAAACAACAGAAAAAGATCTAAGAGAACAGGTTTGTCACAATTAGTAGGGAAGACCGTATCATTTTATCAAGTTCTGTCCATAATAGGCTCTAGAGCACAACAAAAACTAGTCAGAGAAAGCGAAAGAGACAGAGAATGATAAGTACGTTCCCACAAAAAGAAGGATGACTAATCAAGATGCAAATCTCATAGTGAAAAAGGCCTTTCTCTTCTATGGAGAACTTGTCAGAAGAAGAATATGAAGGTAAATGTTTCAAAAGAGGGTTATACTTGCAATAGAGGAAACAAAAGATATGACTTTCTCGCACTAGTCGTTAAAACACAATCAGAAAATAAAAGAAACACTTGTCAATCACAAGAAACTATTCAAGAACTAGCACTTGGAACATATTAGGAAGATGATGAAGAAGATAATAAACAATCAAGGAATCAGTGAGAGGAAAGTCGAAGCAATGATTCCTGGACACTCAGACACATGAAAGGTGACAAATATAACTTCCTCTCACTGAGTAACTACAAAGGTGGAAATGTAGACTTCGGAAACGGAAAAAACAGAAAATATTGTGAATCTCAAGCAATAAGCAATGTGTACTATGTAATGGGACTACAACACTATTAATTGACTGTCTCCCAAATATGCAACAAAAGAAACAATGTGCTGTTGACTTCCAATGAATGTAGAAAGAGGTATAAGAATGTGTACAAAGCTGACATCATGAGTCCTGAAGAGAACTCACTTAAATATCTCAATGCATTCTCTAACAACTCTCTTTTCAGGCATAAGAGGCTGGGACACAACAACATCTCAAGAACAAACAAACTCATCACAAAAGACTTAGTTGAAGGGTTACCAAATAGGAGATTCAATTAAGATCAAGTTTGTGGGGCATGTTCTCAAGGAAAAAAAAGTGAAATCCTCATTTAAGCCAAAAACAATGATAAGTACAAGAAGACCTCTGGAACTACCTCATATGGATCTATGTCGTCCAATATGAGTGCAAAGAAGAGTAGGGAAAATGTATGCCTTTGTATCGTGGACAACTATAATAGATTCACCGAGACCATATTCCTGGAAACCAACGACGAGACATACAATATGTTTTAAAATCTATGTGAAACTTGTTCCAGAAAAGCTTAAATGTGAACTCAGTGCATTCACTAAGATCATGAAACATAATTTAAATATTCAAAATTCTAGGAATCCTATGCCACAAATGGCATAAATCACAATCTCTCTGCACCAAGAACACCTCCAACAAAATAATGTAGCCGAGAGCAAAAATAGAACCTTGGAAGGTATTGGGAGAACCTTGTTAATCGCAAGTAATCTGCAGAAGTCTTACTTGTCTAAGGTTGTAAATACTTAATGTTACCTCATCAACATATGTATTATCCGATCAGTGTTTAATAAGACTCTTTATGAATTTCTAAAAGGAAGAAACCCTAACTTCTCAACTAAAAGAGCTTGGGTGTGTCTTCTATGTATATAACAACGACAAAGATACTTGAGGAAAGTTTGACGCCAAAAGCGATGAGGGAATCTTTATTTTGTATTCATCATAGAGTAAGGCCTATAATGTATTCAACAAAAGAACAAATCGTAATGAAGAAAGTATTCACCCGTCCTTGATGAAGGAACTAACACAGCTAAGAAAAATTGGCCAACTGATCAGGATAACATAGGTATGGTAGATCCAGAACAACTTAACGAAATTAACTCTAATGATGATGAGAATAATGTCTCAAGAGATCAACATGATCCTAAAATAGATTCTAATTCTCCTGAAGAAATAATAGTTGATGACAGGACAATAGAACCTCGTCCCTCATGGTCAGAATGTGCATCTACTAGGCAACTGGAAACACAAGATCTCACATCCAGTGCAAAACATTCTTACTCCTCTGAGTTCAGGGATCCACGTCATATCTTAGATGAGAAATATGTGTGCATTCTTATCCTACCTATATTTAATAGAACCAAAGAACATCAAAGAAGACCTTGTGGATCCAGACTAGATTATCACCATCTAAGACGACCTAACTTAGTTTCAATGAAGCAAGGTTTGGAACCTGATTCCTAGACCTCATGATAGAACTATCATAGGAACTAGATGGGTACTCAGAAACAAGCTTGATGATCAGGGACAAGTCACATGAAACAAGCAACATTAGTAGTACAAGGATACAATCAGGAAGAAGGATAGACTATGATGAAACGTTTTCCCTAGTGGCTAGAATGGAAGCAATTAGAATGGTGATCGTATCGCGACTCATATGAAGTTCAAACTTTATCAAATGGACATTAAGAGTTGGACGTTAAGAGTGTTTTTCCGAATGGGTACTTTCAAGAGGATGTATATGTTAAACAACCAACTAGATTTGAAAATACGGACCACCCTAACTTTGTTTATAAGCTAGAATAAGTATTGTATAGACTAAAACAAGCACCAGAGCATGGTACGATCAACTCTCAGTCTTCCTTGTTGCACACATGTACTCAAGAGTGAATATTGAACATATATTCTTATATTTTAGGTTTATGTAGATGATATCATATTTGGAGGAACGGATGCAAAACTTGGGGTTGACTTTGCAAATCTAATGAACAGTGAACTTAAAATAAGTATGATGGGAGAACTCAACTTTTTCCTAGGACTTCAGATCAAGCAATCTCTATCTAATATTTTGATTCATTAGAAAAAGTACACAAAAGAGCTACTCAAGAAGTTTGAGATGAATGATGCTAAGACAAATGATAACTGGAACGACAACCAATCTTGATAAAGATGAACCTGGTTCTCTAGTTCCTGACACAAAATATAGAGGAATGATTATATCTCTACTGTACTTGACACGACTAGCAGGCCTTGTGGTCAACATTGGACTATGTACACATTTCCAATCGTGTCCAAAAGAATCTAATATAAAGTCTATGAAAAAGGTAATGTGATATCTCAATGAAACTATGAACATGGTACTATGGTATCCAACAAGAGACTCGTTTGATTTGGTTGGCTTTGCAGATGCATACTACGCTTGTACGACCTAAAGTACACCCTAGATGTGACATGAGATATCAGACCACAAGAAGCCCTACACAAGCCACTTAGCATACATAGTACAAGATAATATAGGTAAAATGTGTAAAATTAGCATTTCAATAAAAGTGTTTCACGAAGGTAGCAGAAGTCTAAACTAAATTCTCAAAGCCATCTATTAAATTAAAGGAGTGATAGAGATATAACTCATACATCAGATACAATATTAAAAATGGAAATACATACAACTATAAAAGTATCGTCTTATGAGGATTTACCATGTTTTCAAAGCTCAGTAGGATCAATTAGCCACAAGTGGAGGGAGAAGAATCGTCAAGCCCTCCATAAATGAAATTACGTAGGCACACATTTGTATTAGCCGATGAAATGTACTAAGTATGATAGCAATGCATCCTTGATTTTATCGAGTAACAACTGTGGTGTTAAAGCAAACACTGACTTCTTCTTCTTCTCTTTCTTTTCTTCATCCTTGATTTTATTGGGTAACAACAATAGTGTCGAGTGATTTTCATTCTTAACACCCCGCCTCAAGTTGGAGGGGAGTGGAAAGAGTCAAACTTGGGGAGAATGGCTTGATGAGAAGGTCCAGAAAGAGCCTTGGTTTTGGTAAATAGATCTGTGAGCTGAGATGAAGCGGGAACATAAGAAAAAGGGATAATCCCAGAATGGTATTGTTTCCACAAAAAGGGGCAATCAAGTTCCACGTTTTGGCATGTTCGGGGAAGACTGGATACTCGGCAGTATGTATCGCCGCTTGAATATTGAAATTAACGGGAATAGGAAGCTCCACTGGACTTCCAAGATAGATAAGGAGTTGATTAAGCTAAATTAGTTCCGTTACAACACATCTTATTAAGTGATACTCGGCTTCTATCGACAATAGGGAAATGAAGAGTTGATTCTTTGTTTTTTTCATGAAATGAGTGAGCCTTCTAGTTTAATAAAGCAGCCACTTACCAATATGTGTGTATCCATACAGGAACCCAATCAGCATCACTGACAACAACTACCTTGTGAATAGAGAAGAGCCTCCTGATGGAAACAACCCTTGACTCGGATTAATTCACATATATCGAAGGACTCGTAGATCTGCAGAAAAATGGGGGTCTCTAGGCTTTTGCATGAATGGGGACAAGTGTTGTACTGCGAAGCTTATGTCTGGTCGGCTATGAGTAAGATAATTTAGTTTTCCTATTAATCTTCTGTAAGATATAGCATCATTCAGTAAGTCCCTTGATAAAATTGAAAACACTTTGTTGAAGGATCAAGAGGTGAAGAGGAAACTGGAAGATAAGAACGATCGTTTACACTGAGAGAAGGTCCATAGTATATTTCTACTGAGTGATGATCATTACATGAGCTTTCCGAAGGATTTCAAGACCTAAAAAACAATGTAAGCTTCCAAGATCCTTTTTCTTGAATTCTACATTAAGAAATGATTTGAGTTGTTCAAATTCTGTCTGGTTCTTCCGTGACAATACTATATCATCAACGTAAACGGCTATAATAGAAATAGGCTAAGTAAGACTAATGAAATATACAACACTACAAACATAGTCTAATAAGTACCAGGCTTCTTATGTATTCTAGAAGACTGTGTAGTTAGCATGACATCAGAAAATGTATGTAAATCAAAACAAGATGGAGAATCTGAGGGAGGGATGACTATATAAGTTCCATCAACGGGAGGAGAAGATTCTTGAGGTAATGAATCTGACAATATAAAAGTATCATCAGGAACATCTTGCTCCTGAGAGTGAGGAGCAGAGGAATTCTCACCGGGGTGAATCTTTAGCTTATATCCCTTTTGTCCAGTAGGATACCACAAAAAAACATAAGTCAAAGCTCCGAATGGAATTTTGGTGTATATTGAAAGAGAGTAGAGGCAAAACAAAAACATCTAAAAGATCTCAAATTAGTATAAGTATTTTCTGATGATTTATATTGCTTCACTGTATATCTATTTAAACAAGTATATGTTGTGTCAAAAAAACATGAATGTAAATGCATTTGTACAACTGTCCTATATTTTTTGCTTAAGCAATAACAAACTCTAACCATCACAATTTGATGTCAACAGTTGTATATCATTTTGATCAAATGACTAAGAATAATGGCATTTCGATCTGATTGATATCCCATGTGTTCATATCAATTGAAAGAGGGAAAATTGCTTTTACACTCATTTTGACCACATAGAAACTAACAGCGACTTCTTCTTCTCTTTCTTTTCTTCATCCTTGATTCTATTTGGTGTCAACATTAGTGTCGAGTGATTTTCATTCTCAATAATTTTGGTTCTCATAAATGTGAACAATTGCTATGAATTTTGGTCAAAGTGTCATTTAAGTTGCAAATAAGTTAAAAATAGACTCTAAACTGTAATATTTTGAAATTTGTTAATTTTTTTATAAAATATGAACAAACAGAAAAACCTATATTCAACGCCTAACCTTCCATTCAATTCTTTTTTTTAATCCAACAGTTTGAGGCTTAAAGCCTTTAAAATGTACACAATCAGGCCGAAATTGGCCCAATGTTGGAAATAAACAGAGCAAAAGAAAAGTAAAAATCTGAAAGATACAAAACAGTGTCATGGAGGAAGATGAAGAGGCATCGGTGATGCTGGTCCATTTCCTCCACAAATCGTTGCTATCTCGCGTAAACATGGAATCTCACAAGTCTTTAAGCTCCATGAGGTGAACTTTGATACTTCACTCTCTTGAAATATTTTTTAATGATCTATACTTTGTTGTACAAATCATTGTCCATCAATATGTTTGCTGCCAAATCGATCTTCTTGAGCTATGAATAATGTAAACGAAACCTCGACTAAAATTAGTTTTCCTTTTAGAAATTTTAATTTGGTGGATTGAAATCAAAATTGATTTAATACCACCACCAAAATCCAAATCCACAAAAGGATTACTAATGTTTGTGAGGTTATGCTGATACATCTCCTATTTGAGCAAACAGTAACTTCAGTTCATCGTTCAGTTCATCTTTCTCCTCTAATGGACATTCAGTAGTCTTCAATGATATCTTTCTATTTAAACTTGAATGAGGAGTATATGAGTTTAACACAATTTTTGATTAAATATGCTATATAGCCCCCACAAGTCCTGGTTTTATATCACATGCAACACTTCAAAGCTCTCACCAGGTGCATGATATATTGACCATTTGAAACTAATTCAGACATCTTGAGGTATGTTAGTAGCGTATATAATCCAAAATACATGTTGAAATTCATATGAAACGTAAAATTGATACAATAAATATTACTTTATGATGTCATACTTGTTTGCCTTATTCTCAACTGTGGAATGTTGCTTTTATCTAAATTGATGAATCATCTACCTTTACTTGGGTACCACTTAACCATTTTAAACTGAAATTTAGGTATGTACCCCTCCAATAGTGCTACCATGTGGGGCCAAGCTTTCGGAATGCTGAAATACTTAAATTTCATTTGCATGAAACTTCTAGTAGTATTGTTAATGCCCCAAATCACCTTACCGGTAGAATAAACACCTCCATGCAGTACAATATTTCTTCTTTTCCAAAGAAACTATAAAATGATATTAGGAACAACTTAAAAGACAATCTTGCTTCTAATAGTCCCTTGTGCATCCCACCATTTCTTTATGGTGGGCTCACATGTATCTTAGGCCCTATAATACTAGCTGCATTTGAGAAATAATTCCAAACATATGATGCAATATCACCTTTAAGAAATATATGTTCCCTAGATTCCCTTTCTGGAACTTCACGACATTGGCATAATTGAGAGATATTTGGGTTCCATCGAACCATGACAGTACCTACAGAGACTTTGTTTGTCCACACCTTCCAAGCAAAGAACCATGACATGCAAATATTTTTGAAAAAAATTAGTTTCTTCCTCTTTCTTTCTTAGCAAATTCCAAGCACTCTTCACTGTGAACTTTCCAGAACTTGTTTTTGTTGGGTATGTAGCAAGAATTGATGGGAAATAGAGGGAAGGAGAGGAATTTGAAAAGTTTAGAACTTGATAGGTTGGGAACTTGAAAAGTCCTCTAATGCTTTAATAAAAAAAGGCAATAGTCCCTCATCAGTAATGGAAATGAAAATAGGAGAATTTAAATAAATAAACACTCCTATTAATTGTTAAAAGGGTTGGAAAGAGGGACCCCCCTCGTGCCGTCGTCGTCGTCGCTCGCTCCCTTCGGCTTTGGCTTTGGCTTTGGCAAATGATCGATCGAGAGATAATTTTTTGGACAAAATTTATTTTAATTATTTATTTAATTAATTAAATGGCCAAAAATTATTTTTCAATTAATTAGTTGATAACAGAAATTAACCGAAATGTTTTCAACTTTTTAGTTAACCCGACCCGACTCGGATCCGCGCGCGTGACCCGTTTTAAATTCCGTTACATTTTTAAAAAAAAAATTCCCGCCACTGTTCTGAAAGGTTGCAACTTTCAGGAACAGTCAATACCATTTGAAAGTTTGCAACCTTTCATTAATGGTCGTGT
>NC_028637.1:14970694-14970990 GCF_001406875.1 Solanum pennellii | reverse complement strand
GGCTTTGGCTTTGGCAAATGATCGATCGAGAGATAATTTTTTGGACAAATTTATTTTAATTATTTATTTAATTAATTAAATGGCCAAAATTATTTTCAATTAATTAGTTGATAACAGAAATTAACCGAAATGTTTTCAACTTTTTAGTTAACCCGACCCGACTCGGATCCGCGCGCGTGACCCGTTTTAAATTCCGTTACATTTTTAAAAAAAAAATTCCCGCCACTGTTCTGAAAGGTTGCAACTTTCAGGAACAGTCAATACCATTTGAAAGTTTGCAACCTTTCATTAATGGT
>NC_028637.1:14962892-14967389 GCF_001406875.1 Solanum pennellii | reverse complement strand
AGAATATGAATCTCCTTTTGCAAAGATATGTTTGGAATATGGTATTATTCATCAAACTACTGCACCTTATACACGACAGTTAAATGGTTTGGCAGAACGGAAGAACAGAACATTAAAGGAAATGATGAATGCCTTAATGATCAATTCTGGTTCACCGCGAAATCTTTGGGGGGAAGCCATCCTTACAGCTAATAAAATACTCAATAGAGTACCCCATCGAAAAACACAATCAATTCCATATGAGTTGTGGAAAGGAAGAAAACCCAACTTGAAATATTTCAAAGTGTGGGGGTGTTTAGCCAAGGTAGAGGTTCCTTTACCTAAAAGGGTTAAAATTGGACCCAAAACAATAGATTGTGTCTTTATTGGGTATGCTGTGAATAGTAAAGCCTGTCGATTTTTGGTTCACAAATCTGATAATCCTGAGATTCATGTTACTACGATAATTGAATCTGATAATGTAGAGTTTTTTGAAAACATTTATCCGTATAAAACTGAAAGTGAGTCAACAAGTGATAGACCTAAATGACCACGAGAAGAATCAATGGAAAATATTCTAACTAGTGAGGAACCTAGGCGAAGTACTCGACAACGAAAATCTGTTTCTTTCGGACCAGATTTTGTAGCACTATTGCTTGAAAATGAGCCTCAAACATTTAAAGCAGCTATGTCTTCGTCAGAGTCAACTTATTGGAAAGAAGCAGTCAATAGTGAGATTGAATCAATTTTAAGCAATCACACTTGGGAATTGACTGATCTTCCTCCAGGAAATAAACCTTTAGGATCAAAATGGATCTTTAAAAGGAAAATGAAACCTGATGGGACTATTGACAAATATAAGGCTAGACTGGTAGTCAAAGGGTACAGACAAAAGGAAGGTCTGGACTACTTTGACACATACTCTCCAGTAACAAGGATAACATCAATTAGGATGTTAATAGCACTAGCAGCAGTGCATGATCTTAAAATCCACCAAATGGATGTAAAGACAGCCTTCTTAAATGGAGAGTTAGAGGAAGAAATTTACATGGAACAACCTGAAGGGTTTATAGTTCCTGGTAAAGAAAAGAAAGTGTGCAGACTTGTGAAGTCACTTTATGGACTCAAGCAAGCACCCAAACAATGGCATGCTAAATTTGATCAAATAATGTTGGCAAATGGATTCAAGATTCACGAATGTGATAAATGTGTTTACATTAAAAACGTTATGAATCATGAAGTCATTGTTTGTTTGTATGTTGATGACATGTTAATAATGAGTAAAGAAATTGACGATATAAATGCTACTAAGCGCATGTTGTCCAGCAAGTTCGATATGAAAGACTTAGGAGTTGCTGATTTGATCTTAGGGGTCAGGATTATCAAAACTCCCCAGGGACTAGCATTATCTCAATCTCATTATATTGAAAAAGTATTGGATAAGTTCAATTACTTGAATTTCAATGTAGTCAAAACTCCAATTGATTTAAGTTGTACATTTAAAAAGAATGAAGGTCAAAGTGACTCTCAATTGGAATATGCCAGAGTGTTGGGAAGTTTGATGTATATTATGAATTGCACGCGACCAGATATAGCATGTGCTATTAGTAAACTGAGTCGGTACACTAGTAATCCGAATCAAACTCACTGGATGGCTATGAAACGTGTGTTGGGTTATCTAAAATGGACACAACATTATGCTTTGCATTATAATAAATATCCTGCTGTGATTGAAGGATATAGTGATGCAAATTGGATCACCGGGTCAAATGATGTAAAATCCACGAGTGGTTATGTATTCATACTTGGTGGAGGAGCTGTCTCTTGGAAATCTTCCAAACAGACATGTATTGCTCGCTCCACAATGGAATCTGAATTCATTGCTTTGGATAAGGCTGGTGAAGAAGCGGAATGGCTCCGGAATTTCCTAGAGGATATTCCATTCTGGCCCAAACCTGTTGGACCAATTTGCATACATTGCGATAGTCAAGCAGCAATAGGTAGGGCAGGGAGCGTTATGTACAACGGGAAGTCTCGTCATATACGACGGAGACATAACACCATAAGACAACTGCTCTCTAGTGGAATTATCACAATTGACTATGTAAAGTCAAGCGATAATGTGTCAGATCCACTAACGAAAGGCCTAGCGAGAGAGGCAGTTGAAAGATCATCTAAGGGAATGGGTTTACGGCTTAGGACAAGTCAGCATGACGGTAACTCTATCTAGCAGACTGGAGATCCCAAGAGCTAGATTCAAGGAGAAAAACAAAGTTGTGGCTGACGGTTCGACATTGTCAATTAACTCAATCCATTCTCATGATGAAGACAATGTTCAGGAAAAGGTTAAGACTTTAAGGCTTGTTAATGAGGTAATAAAGCTTAAAGTTTTTAATGATTTGCTAAGTTTGGTAGATTTGACCAAATAGTGTATCTACGAGATGACACGGTTAGAAATCACCTATGTGAGTGTGAAGTGGAAGCCGCTTCAAAGAGAATTTTATGTCAAAAGCCTATTCTCTATACACTCATGAAACCAGGAGGTGTTCATGGCTGAAACGAACACAACCGTAAGAATCATAAACAGTAAAGGGTTAATTGTGTGACATATGGTTGTCTAGGTATACACCAAAGTTCGACGGTTCAAAGATATCACATCTACCGATTGACCGAGTATATCCGACATATGTTCACTACGGAAAGTCCAAGGGGAAACCTACTTATCCAGATGCAATTAATCCTTGCTTGTAAAGTACACAATTGTCCGTGCATTCCTATGTTATAACTATTCCCCATCAATGTGGGGGATTGTTGGGTATGTAGCAAGAATTGATGGGAAATAAAGGGAAGGAGAGGAATTTGAAAAGTTTAGAACTTGAAAGGTTGGGAACTTGAAAAGTCCTCTAATGCTTTATTGAAAAAGGCAATAGTCCCTCATCGGTAATGGAAATGAAAATAGGAGAGTTTAAATAAATAAACACTCCTATTAATTGTTAAAAGGGTTGGAAAGAGGGACCCCCCTCGCGCCGTCGTCGTCGTCGCTCGCTCGCTTCGGCTTCGGCTTCGGCTTTGGCTTTGGCAAATGATCGATCGAGAGATAATTTTTTGGACAAATTTTTTTTAATTATTTATTTAATTAATTAAATGGCCAAAAATTATTTTCAATTAATTAGTTGATAACAGAAGTTAACCGAAATGTTTTCAACTTTTTAGTTAACCCGACCCGACTCGGATCCGCGCGCGTGACCCGTTTTAAATTCCGTTATATTTAAAAATTCCCGCCATGACTGTTCTGAAAGGTTGCAACTTTCAGGAACAGTCAATACCATTTGAAAGTTTGCAACCTTTCATTAATGGTCGTGTCAATTCTGAAAGGGTTGCAACCTTTCAGAATATATTCTTCTTGCCTATAAATACCATTCAGTCTTCAGAATATTTCCCTACGAATTTTCTGATCTTCCTTCTTCTTAAAAACACATATTTCTTCGTGTACTTTCCTGCTGTGGATTGATTCGCTGACAGTAGAGTTTTTGGTATCTATACTCTACTGACTAAGATCATTTTACCCAGGGAGGTTATATTCCAAATCAAACCTCGGATACTAGAGGGGAATAATTTCCTTAAGGGGACACTGTGAATTCAGTGGACTTGATTTTCTTCCTAAAAAGAGAACTAAAAGAGTATTCAACATTCTGGTAAGTTTTACAGATTAAATTATTTTTTACAAATAAATTTCTGTTCATCTTATTTGCTGGTTCTAAAAATCTCAGTTACTTCGTGTTTCTGAATGATTTATTACAACCAGTAATTTCTGATTTTCTTAACACAGATTGGCAACAGTTTTGATCCACCAAGGCCTATCCCTCTTGTCAGATTGCCTAAAATGATCCATATTTGGTTTCGCATGTTCAACAATATGGTTAGGAAAATGACCCTGCATGATATCATAGTCCCAACCTGTGTCATTCATAAAAACATCAATATCTGTTAGTGGATAACAAAAATGTGCCTCGGTTAGATGTGTATATAATGGGCATAGCCTTGACCAATTATCAAACCAAATAAAAGAAGTAACACCCTTAGGCTCCCACCATATATGTTGCTCAATACAATCCCTATTTTGCAACATATTCTTTCACAGTTGATTCTTTCCACTAAACTAAAGTAGGAATTTTCTTCTCACAATATTTATTCCACATAAAATTAGACCATAAAGTATTTTGAGTTTTAAATTTCCACCAAAGCTTGGAATACATGGCTTGTGAAATACCAAAAATGGATCTAAAGCTTTTTAATTCTCTACAAAAATCGTAAACATCCATATATATATGACTTATAACAACCTGCCAACATCTAATTTTTTTTAATTCTCTACAAAAATCGTAAACATTCATATACCAGTTAAAGTAAAAATAATTATTTATAAACTCAATAATATTCCAAAATTTCTCCCTGTTTGTCACTATTAAAAATAACTAACCGCACTTCTATATGTAATAGTTCAGGACCGTGTATATA
>NC_028637.1:14959925-14961633 GCF_001406875.1 Solanum pennellii | reverse complement strand
AGATAAGTGCATCAACAATTGAAAATTGAAGAGAAGTGGTCCAACAATTGTATATTGATGAGATGTGCAACAACTATTGGAAGTTGGAGGGACATGCTCAACTTACATAGCCAAGAAACAAAAATTGACAATTGGAGAAAAGTGCTCCAACAATTGTAAGTTGATGAGTAGTGCATTAACTATTGAAATTGGGAGAGAAACTCTTAATGTACACAGCCAAGAAAAAAATTGAAAATTGAAGAGTAAGGCGCCAACAATTTTATGTTGATGAGAAGTGCATTAATAATTGGATGTTGGAGAGAAGTGTTCTATTGGCTTGTATGAATCCACCAAATTTCAAAGGATCAATACTTGACTCATAACATTTAAGAAAAATAAACAATCATGTAAATAACACAAAGTAAAGGAAGACACAATATTTACATACAAGCCTTCTTTCTCAAGGAGAAAAAAAATCACGACTTACTACATAGGCTTTATCAAAAAATCTATAAAACATGAGTGAAGATTTAGATTACAACCCTATGCAATCTAGAAATCAAAGCACTTAATACATCATCATTGTATTACTCCTTTGACAAGTCAACTAAGCAGTATTTCTATTAACCATTATATCAATTAACCTTAGTTGACATGGAATTCACCAACTACCTCTAGCAACAACAAACTCTATCTACCTCTAGCCACTACACTATGGTTACCTCTAATCAATACTCTATTCTAAAAAGGTAGAGAGCAACAATACCCACACGAGATTCATAGAGAAGAGCAGATTTGCTATGTGAGCACAAATAAAGACTCAACAATAAGAAGTAATAGAACAACTTGAGTGATAAAGAGAAGGTCCTTGAGATAACAGTCTTCTATGATACGAGAGTTGAGATAGCTTCAATACTTGAGATGATAGACAATACTTTTCCAGAACTTTTCTCTTTGTTGTGTCTTCGTATTAATGAGAGAGAAAAAGTACAAAACCTTAACCTCTCCTCATTGGTCAGGGTATATAAGGAAATTTTCCTCATGTCACTTTGCATTGTTGCAAAAGTACAATCAAACTGTACACTCTACACTTCACAGTTTGATTGCACTTTTGCAACTTCATAGCTATCTAGTCACGCCCTGAGCCTACACCCTAGGCGTGTCCGGCACTCGAAGACCATTGATGGCCCCCAAGCGAACCTTGGCCTGACTTACTTAAATAAACGGAAGACTAAACTCAACTTAATCAAGAAATAAATCATGTTTAAAAGAAATACTTCATATAACATTCTAGCCAAAATGACACTTGAGTCTCAACAAGTAAGATAGACTCCAAACTGAACTACTAACTGTCTAGGAAGGCTCTAAACTGACTGAGATGGATTTTGGGACAGACCCACAACATCCTAAAAACTAAACTAGTAAAGCAAATGAAAAGGATGTCTTTCGGAATGCAAGGAGGCTCATTACTAAATGTGGAGCTCAATCTGGATCAACGAAGTGCTGCGCGTTGATCCTGGTTACCTGCGTCTGCATCATAAAACAATGCAGGTCAACTGGCATCAGTACATTGAATGTATGAGTATGCGAGTTGGAGTGCTAACACAACTATAAAACTTGAAATGGACTAAGGATGAACTGACCTTGGCTCTGGTCAACTCATAAGGTGAAAACTCAATATATGGCAATAAGAACATGTGCAATATATATATATATATATATATATATA
>NC_028637.1:14952295-14959508 GCF_001406875.1 Solanum pennellii | reverse complement strand
ATATATATATATTAAACTAATAAAAACAGTGTAAACTCTTAGTTCATTAAAGATGAAACAATAATAAACTCAACTTTACTTATATATGAAAGTAATATAGTTTCTGTGGGAGTTTCTCTAACCGACAAACACCACTATTAGCCTAAGTGATGATACAAAGTCTCGTCCACGCTGCCAGAACTGTCCTATACTTTGTCGTCGCATAGAACATTCTCGACCCAATGGATCCACTGCTAAACTTACGTGATCATCTAAAAAGTATGAGACGTTAGTAATCACGATGGCTACATGATTTACATGGGGACTTGAGTTATCTGAACTCTCATTCCCACATCGGTGCTCAATACTACTCTCAAAACATGATTTATCTCATATTTCTAATAAAACTTTTTTCCTTTGGGTTGAGATAATTTATTGAGCCCTTTAGCTTTAAAAGCTGCTTTTGGAATCATTGTTCCCCTCTTTAGTTCAAAACTCTTTTGGAACTTCTTAGTTTCCTTTTAAGTTAAATGTGAAACATTTATCAACCTTTAGGGAATACTTAGTGCCCCTTAACTTTAGAGAAATGAACTCAACTCTTGCTCTTTACTTCATTTAAAACTTTAACTCTTAGGGAATACTTAGGTCCCTTATAGATTTTTGAGAATTTAACTCAACTCTTTTCTCTTTGCTCGATTGTAACTTCAGCCTTAAATCAAAGTTAAAATGATTGTTTATGACTCTTTGAAAACATTAAGAATTCATTTTGACTTGATTCATAACTTTTGAACTTGACTCTTAACTTCTTTAACTTTGATCTTAGATTCATTTGAATTGGATTATGGATCCAAGGATCATGATCTCATGTTTATGGATGATATGCATGATGTTTAGATGTACTCTAAAGTGTTGGAATCAACTAGGAATGAAACGTACATCACTAAGGAACTAGTACGAAAAGATAGGTAAATAACAGGGTGTCCAAGGGGTCTTGGCGCATGTCAAAAAGAGCCTTGTCTAGGGCGCTCTGGCTGGTGGGGCGCGCCAAGGCCTATCAGACAGAGCCTGCCCTGAGGGGCTTTGGCAGGCGCGGAACCCCAAGGGCTATCTAACGAGACCTCCGACTTTTCTTCTCTCCTTTTCATTTCTAAACCTCCTAAGCTTCCATAGATCCCACCCCAAATACTTAGCATCCCTAAATACCTTATTACCTAATAGATTAGAATCGAAAACTGTTTGGAAACATGAATCAAATGTACTAGAGATCAACTACAATTCAACCAATAAGAACTTCACAACTTTTCATCAAGGACTTCAAGATTTTCATTCAAATAAACTCTAATTTGTTTTATTGAATAAAATTTGGGTGCGGGTGAAAGGACCCAACACTGAATGATATCACATACCTCGATAGGGATCACCCTCGACGAAATCCACACAATGATCTTGGCGTTTCTTGGACAATTCTTGATCTTCATCTTCTTTTCTCTTTTCTCCCAAGTCCTAAGCGTTCTTAATTTTTGTAAAACTGATTTGTGACTTAGTCTTTACCCCTAAATAGCCCTTAAAATGAATTAGGCAATTCTAGGGTGAAAAGACAACTTAGCCCTTACTAAAATCAGGATTGGACTTTCCTCAGGCCAACAACCCAACTTTCAAAAGGCATTATCTCCCTCATAAATGATTATTCTTGGTTTATTATCTTGTTCTGAGTTAATTCAAGTTACGAGATGTTACAATATCTCCCCCTTGGAAACATTCATCCTCGAATGATAATTCTTTCACTAAGCGAAGGGTAGTAACATCATTTCAGCACTAAACAAACAAAAGCAAGTAATAACATGCTTATACATAGCCTTATAAAGCGCTAAAAGAGAATTTAGTACCTTGATCTTCATTCTCTCCCGATTCAAAGAGATGTGGATATCTCATTTTCATATCCTCCTCAGCTTCCCAAGCCACTTCTTCATCAATTGGTTCCTCTAAAGGACCTTGATTGAAACAACTTCCTTTGTCCTCAACTTGCGAACTTGATGATCCAAAATCTGAATCAGAATTTCTTCAGAGGATAGGTTATCCTCAATCCCAACATTTTCTGTTGGTACTATCAACGAAGGATCACCCAAGCACTTCTTCAACATAGAAATATGGAATACCAGATGAACTTCCGCTAACTCTTGGGGTATCTCCAACTCATAAGCCACATTGCCCACTCTCTTGGAGATTCTATAAGGTCCAATATACCAGGGACTAAGTTTCCCCTTATTACCAAACCTCATAACACCTTTCATGGGTGAAATCTTAAGATACACCCAATCGTCCACCTGAAACTCTAATGGACTTATCCTAACATCTGTGTAGGACTTTTGGCGACTTTGTACTGTCTTCAATCTTTCTTGGATCACTTTCACCTTCTCCATAGCTTGGTGAACTAGATCTGTTCCTATCAACCCTGCTTCGCCAACTTCAAACCACCCAATAGGAGATCTGCATCTTCTCCCATAAAGAGCTTCATGTGGAGACATTTGGAAGTTCGAATGGTAACTGTTGTTATAGGAGAACTCAATGGGAGGTATATGGTCATCCTAATTCCCTTGAAGTCGATCACATAAGCTCTCAATATATCTTCTAAGGTGTGTATAGTACATTTTTCTTGTCAATATGTCTGAGGATGAAAATCAGTGCTCAAGTTCACCTTCGAACCCAAAACTATTTGGAAAGATTTCAAGAACTGTGCAATAAATTATGCACCTCTATCTGAAATAATAGAGAGCAAAACTCCATGAAGTTTTACCACTTCCTGAAGGTACAACTTGGCATGATTATCAGTCAAATGGATAGTATTCACGGGCAAGAAATGGGATGACTTTGTCATTCTGTCGATAATCACTCAAATAGAATCATGGTGCCTTCGAGATCTTGGCAAGCCTGTGATAAATTTCATATTAATCATCTCCCACTTCCATTCCGGAAGTTCTATATTTTGAGCTAAATCTCCAGGCCTTGGTTAGTCTACTTTCACTTGCTTGCAATTTGGGCACTTGGCAACAAACTCAGCAATATCGTTCTTCATGTCTTCCCACCAATATACCTCTTTCAAGTCGCGGTACATATTGGTGGAACCCGGATGAATGGAGTATCTTGATTTATTAGTTTTCTCCATTATCCTTTTTTGGAGGTAATCCACCGTTGGTACACATAATCTACCTTGATACTTCAGCATACCATCTCCCCCTTGTTCAATAGCCAATACTCTTTGCTTATGAACATTCTCCTTTAAGTCAAGCAGAATGAGGTCTTGGTCTTGCTTCTTTTTCACCTCTGGCACTAATGATGACTCAGCTTTATACACCACTATGCCTGCTTCTGTGGAATCCATAAGTCTTATTCAAAAACATGCAAATCTGTTCACATCTTTAGCTAACTCTATTTTCCATTCTTCAACATGGGAAGTACTTCTTATGGATAACCTGGTTAAGGAATCTACAACCATATTAGCCTTACCTGAGTGGTAAAGAATACTCATATCATAATCCTTGAGTAATTCCAACCACCTCCTCTGTCTGAGATTGAGCTCTTTCTGAGTGAACACATATGGGAGGCTCTTGTGGTCAGTGAATATGTCCACATGAACACCATACAATTAGTGACGCCAAATCTTTAGAATGAAAACTACTACAGCCAATTCTAAGTCATGATTTGGATAATTCTTCTCATGAATCTTCAACTGTGTGGAGGCATAGGCTATAACCTTGCCATTTTGCATCAACACACAATCCAAGCCAACTCTTGATGTATCACAATGCACTACAAATCCTTGAGTACCCTCTGGTAAGGTCAAAACCAGAGCGGTAGTCAATCTCTTTTTCAACTCCCGAAAGTTTTTCTCACAAGCTTCACACCATTGAAACTTGATCGTGTTCTGAGTTAGCTTGGTCTAAGGAGAAAACAAAGACAAGAAAACCTTTAGCAAAACTCCTATAATAGCCATACAAGCCCAAGAAACTCCTTATATCTGTTGGAGATCTGGGTCTAGGCCAATTCTTCACTGCTTCAATCTTTTGAGTGTCAACTCTAATTCCTTCACCAGAAACAATTTGGCCTAGGAATGCCACAGACGTAAGCCAAAACTCACACTTGGAGAACTTCGTATATAGATCCTTATCCTTCAAAGTCTGTAGAACAATGCTAAGGTGACTAGCATGACCTTCTTCACTCCTTGAATAAACCAGTATGTCGTCAATGAAGACGACGACAAACAGATCTAAATAAGATTTGAAGACTCTGTTCATAAGATCCATGAACGCTTTAGGTGCATTTGTCAAACCAAAGGACATAACAAAAATTCATAATGCTCATACCTTGTTCTAAAAGTTGTCTTTCGAATATCACATTCCCTTACTTTCAACTGATGATAGCCTGATCTGAGGTCAATCTTGGAAAAGAAAGAAGTATCCTGAAGTTGATCGAAGAGATCATCCTTCAAAGAGGATATTTATTCTTGATGGTCACCTTATTCAACTGAGGGTAGTCTTTACACATCCTAAGGGACCTATCCTTCTTCCTTACAAACAAGACAGGAGTGAACCAAGGTGAGACACTTAGTCGAATGAAGCCTTTATCTAATAAATCTTTCAACTGCTATTTTAGCTATTTTAATTCTTCTGGTGCCATTCTGCATGGCGGAATAGAGATAGGACGAGTATCCGGGATGATGTCTATGCCAAAGTCTATCTCTCTTTTGCGACGGACTCCGGGTATATCATCACGAAAGACTTCTGGAAACTCACTGGCTATAGGAACTGATTGAAAGTAATGTACCTCATTAAATAGGACTAAGTGATAGATAAAAACCTTTGAGACTAACTTCCTTACCTTAAGGTACAAAATGAAACGACCCTCAGGCGGTGCAAAACTACTAACCCACTTTATGACTGGCTCATTTGTAATTTATAACTTGACAACTCGAATTCTGCAATCTATTGATGCATAACAGGCATGGAGCCAGTCCATACCTAGAATAACATCAAAATCTACCATGTCAAATTCCACTAGATCAGCCATAGTGTTCTTGTGATTGATGGAAACAAGACAATCACGATAGACTCTTTCCGCTATAATAGACTCTCCAACAGGTGTAGAAACACAAAAGGGTTCACAAAGCTTTTCAGGAAGAATTTCAAACTGATTATAAACATAAGGAGTTATAAAGGATAAACTTGCTCCTAGGTCTAACAAAGCATAAACATCAAAAGTAAAGACTTTGATCATACCCGTAATAACATCTGGAGAGTTCTTTTGCTCTTTGAGCTAGTGATTACATAAAGACGGGTTGCCCCTCCGTCGGTACCAAAAGTGGCTCCTCTAGGTGCAACCTTGTCTGGTCGAGCAACTGATGAAGATTGAGCTCTATTGCACGGATTTCCACCACCTTACTTATTCTTGGGGCACTCTCTCATGAAATGACCCTCTTGCCCACACTTGTAACAACCTGTCTGGCCATTATGACAATCTCCTGGGTGGTTTCTAATACAATTAGTACATGTAGGAGCCATACTTCCTTCTTGTGACACACTACCTTGAGACTGAGTTGGTCTCTCCTTGAAATGCTGTTAATTCTGGCCACTATACTCACCTCAGCTTTTGGGCCCACGTGCACTTCAAATGATAATGCATGCCCCTTTGATTTTTGCATTTGTGGTCGACTTGAACCATCCTTCTATTGAGCAGAGTCATTCCCAGTATTCACTTTCTTGTTTCGATATTCCTTTCTGTCCCTCATCTTCTCCTCTTCAACTTGTTGCACACAGACCATAAGCCTATATATGTTCATGTCACCAATCAACATGGCAGCCCTACCCTCCTTACTTGAAGCATGACCCAAACCGGCAACAAACAAGCTCATTCTGCTCCACAATTCATGGATTCTTTTTTCAAGGTGAGGAACTCTCGTACCTTTGCTTCCTCCAGTTCTCGGGGAAAGAACCAGCCCAAGAAGGCTTCTTCAGAAAGCTGAACTTGGATGTGGTGCATACTCAGCTCTGCTTTCTTTCCATTTGTCGAAGCAAGTTCTAAGCACACTCTTCAGTTGCTATGCATCTCATTCAACCCTCTCAACATCAACCACATGAATTACCTTATACACTTTCTTCAACTCTTTTATAAAATTCTCCGGATCCTCAATAGTGCTTGATCCGGTGAAACTAGGAGAATTCATTCTCAAAAACTCACGAACCCGCTAGGTGTCAGCCCATTCATGTTGAGCTCCTCTCTTTTGCCCAACTTGGTTGCTTACTACTTGACTTAATATCCGACTAGCTTCCTAAAATTTGGCATTAGTAACTCCTCCTTGGGGTTGCACATCCAGTGCATTTGGAACCTCTTGTTCCTCAACATTTCTTAGGGTTGGTCGACCTCTGACTGCCATTCGTAGAGGCATGATGATCTAAAACACTCGCAAGCAAGAATTACAAGAGATTTTACAGATAAACCCTACGCACAAAAGAATATGAAAGAAGTGAAACATTCCTAAGTGTTGTATCTTCCTAATCATAGATATGGAGCGCTTCACATCGATGAAAAGACTCTACAGACACGGATTCATAGACTCCCTAGGACTCTTGAAATTTGTGCTCGAATATCAATTTTTTCACGTCCTAATCCTACACCCTAGACGTGGCCGGCACTCGGAGACCATTGCTGGCACCCAAGAGAAACTTTGGCCTGGATTACATAAATCAGCGGAAGACTAAACTCAACTTAATCAAGAAATAAAACATTTTTACAATAAATACTTCATATAATATTCTAGCCAAAATGACACTTAAGTCTCAACAAGTGAAATAGACTCCAAACTGAACTACTAATTGTCTACGAAGCCCCTAATTGACTGAAATGGTTGTTGGTACAGACCCCACAACATCCTAAAAATTAAACTAGTAAAGCAAATGAAAAGGTTTTCCTCCGAAATTCAAGGAGGATCACCACTAACTGTGGAGATCAATCTAGATCAACGAAGCGCTGCGTGCTGATCCTGGTTACCTGCGTCTGCATCATAAAACGAAGTAGGCCAACTGGCATCAGTAAATTAAATGTACTAGTATGCGAGTTGGAGTGCTAACACAACTATAAAGCTTGAAATGGAGTAAGGATAAACTAACCTTGGCTCTGCTCAACTCATAAAGTGACAACTCAATATATGGCAATTAGAACATATAATATATATATATATATA
>NC_028637.1:14924483-14951284 GCF_001406875.1 Solanum pennellii | reverse complement strand
TATATATATATATATATATATAAACAGGTAAAAGCACAACTACGAGCCTAAGTAATGATACAACGTCTCTCCACGCTACCAGAACTGTCTTATACTTTGCCATCGCATAGAATTTCCTCAACCTAGTGGATCCACTGGCTAAAATTACGTGATCATATAAAAATTATGACAAATTAATACCCATGATGGCTACATGGTTTACATGGGGACTTGAGTGATCTAAACTATCATACCCACATCAGTGCTTAATATTACTACCAAAACATGCTTTAGCTCATACTTTTAAGAAAACTTCCTTCCTTTGGGTTGAGATAATTTACTGAACCCTTTAGCTTTAAAAGCTCCTTTTGGAATCAACTTTACCGTCTTTAGTTCAAAAAACTTTTGGAACTTCTTAGATTCCTTTTAAATTAAATATGAAACATTTATCAATCTTTAGGGAATAATTAGTCCCCCTCATAAATTTAGAGAAATGAACTCAACTTTTGCTCTTTACTTCATTTGAAACTTTAACTATTAGGAAAATATTTAGTTCCCTTATAGCTTTTTGAGAATTTAACTCAATTCTTTTCTCTTTGCTCGACCTGTAACGTGAGCCTTAAATAAAAGTTAAAATGATTGTCTAAGACTCTTTGGAAACGTTAAGAACTCACTTTGACTTGCTTCATAACTTTTAAATTTGACTCTTAACTTCTTTGACTTTGATCTTAGCTTCCGTTGAGTTGGATTATAGATTCAAAGACCATGATCTCATGTTTATGGATGATTTCATGATATTTAGATGTACTATAGAGTCATCTAAAAGACCCTGGTTTGGGGCGCTCTGGCTGGTGCGGCGCGCCAAGGCCTATCAGCCAGAGCCTGCCCCGAAGTGCTATGGCAGGCGCAGAACCCCAATGGCTATCTGACGAGACCTCAGACTACTCTTCTCTCTTTTCATCACTAAACAACCTAAACTTCTATGGATCCCACCCCAAATACTTAGGATCCCTAAAGACCTGCAGGTGCATCGACACCGCATTCGCTCACTCTCAGGCAAGAACCACGATTGACCAGCACAGTCCGTAGATGGACCTACAGGCCGTAGGTCTGACTGTAGGTGGAAATTAATAGACAGTTAGGGGGGAGATATCATTGGGCAAACTTCAATTGATCATATCTTTTAGTACAAAATGAATTAGGTGTCCCATTACATACCCACATATAGATAATTGAATTAGCTTTACTTATCCAACGAGTAAAAATTTATGCTCGTTTAAAAAAGGCATGTTTAACAAAGCCCAACCTACGACCCAAACGACGGACAGTCGATTGAATGACGGACCGTCACTCCAGGTCGTCGTTTAATCTGACAGCAACTAACTCAGGGTCTTTTAGTCTTTTTCCACTTCGTTTAAACCTTAAGATACGTCGTTTTGACCCTAAATCATCAAATTTTAGTCAGTTTAAGCCTAGAAACATAACAAAAACTTACCTAAGTCAAATTATTATTCAAAACTTAGAAAATTAGAAGCAAGAAAGGAGAAAAAGGTCAAGAACCCTAGTTCAAGAAAACAGCAAGATTCCAGCAGTTTCAGCCCCAAAATCTAAGTTTTTCTCGATGAATTTCATCACCAGTTTTGTGGGATTTCACTAGTGGGTTCCTTTCACCCATTGGGTCCCTAGTTTTCAGTCAGATTCTTGATTTCAATATCATGATTAGACCTAGGGTTTCTAGAACTTCAACAGAACTTCATTAATTTATTATTTATATGTTCCAAATTAGATTATTACGTTATTATTTAGTTTATCGCATAAATTTTTTAACTCTAGCTATATTATTTTTTAGTTCTTGAATTATACATGCTAGGTCAAATATTTTCGTTACTTCAAATATACATGCCTTAGTTATAAATGCACAATTACCAGATTAATTGTTGCGTTCTCAGTTTGCATTTTCAGTTGAGTTATCCAGTATTTACATAAACTCATAATCAGTTAACTACATAATTCATTGGGAGTAGCATAATATCGAGTTAGACTAGGGTTCAGCGTACTCAATTAGTCCCTGAACTACTAGCAAGTAGATTGTAAGTCCCCTATGCGGGCAATCAGTTTAGTGATCACGCCAGCATGCCTCTATACCTCTGGCAGAGTATATTGTGTCCTCTCGATGGGGCGTATACATCGGACTCCACATTTAGCTCATATGGTTTTATTATCGGTTATTAGTAGTTCCCACAGTTCAGTCAAACTCTCTTGCATTGACCATTTATCAGTATACACAGTATTCAGTTTCAGCATAGTATAAATTGTTCATTGCATTGAGTTAGCTCAAAGATTTAGTATATCCTGTTCAAATTATTATATTTGAATTTGTGCTTGTTCAGTTATGTTTTATTTCAGCCTTATTCTATCCTACATTCTCAGTACCTTTCAAGTATTGATACATACGTGTGCTACATCTTCTCGTGATGTAGGTTCATGTTCTTAGCATCCAGATCACGCATAGATCTATTTCCGATATCCAGCTCAGCAGATCCAGTGGTGAGTCCTTATTCTCCGAGGACAATAGTAATGAATTTTATTTAGTCTTTTAGTTTCACTTTTTGCTAGACTTAGCTGGGGCTTGTCCCAATATTTCTAGTCATTTAGAGACTTGCTGCAAACATAGTTAGTTTCAGTGTAGTATTGAGTTAATAACTTCTTTGTATTGAACTCATCAGTATTTCATTTATCTCAGTTATAGTATATGAATATTCATCATCTTTTCAGTTTAAGTTATGATTTAGCTTCTATATTCAATTTATTATCCTTAGTATGCTCATGATTATGCCAGGAGGGTTAGCTTGGGATCACTTGTGGTCCTAGGTTCCATGTCCGTATTTCAGAGGTAGCTGGAGTCGTGACAAAACTTGGTATTAGAGCACTAGGTTCAAGAGTCCTAAGAAGTCTGAAAAGCCGCACTAAGTAGAGTCATTTTCATGGGTGTGAAGTTCACCACATCTAATGAGAGGAAGGCTACAAAGTGTTTTAGGAAAACTTTACTTTCTTTTTACTCTTGTCATGCGTAAGGTATGATCTAATTCCATTCTAACTTGATGTTCTACGTTTCAGATCATGCCTCCTTATAGGGATAACGCTAGGAATGCGAATGCCAAGAATGCAAACACAGCTCCTCCAGTCCCAGATCAGGAATCTCTAATACTGAGTTCAGAAATGCTATACAGTTGTTGGCTCAGAGTATGACTAACTAGAACAATCGGGTTCATGCTCATGTGAATGAAAATAGTGAACCAATAGTAGCAAGGGTCTGTGACTTTGTTAGGATAAATCTGCATGAGTTCTTAGGATCACAAACTAATGAGGATCCTCAGAATTTCTTGGATGAGATCAAGAAGATCTTTGAGGTAATACAAGTCACTGAGAATGATTGGGTTAAGTTGGCATCATACCAGTTGAAGGATGTTGCTCATATCTGGTACACTCAGTGGAAGGAAAATAGGGGTACATATACAGCTCCTACTACTTGGGATTGCATAAGTGAGACCTTTGTGGACAGGTTTTTCCCAATAGAGTTGAGAGAATCAAAGGCTCAGGAATTCATGAACTTGAGGCAGAGAAACATGAAAATACAAGAGTATCGGCTCAAGTTTAACCAACTCTTCAGGTATGCTCCTCACATGATTGCTGACTGCGGGGCTCAAATGAATAAGTTCTTGTATAGAGTGTCGGATTTGGTGAAAACTGAGTGCAGGATTGCTATGTCATTTGGAGATATGAACATCACTAGGCTTATGACTCATACTCAGCTGGTTGAGGGTGATAAGCTTAGGGAACAGGCTAAGGATAATTAGAAGGCTAGGACTGGGAACTATGAATATTCTCATAAGAAATTGGGTGGTGGAAATCACGCGCAGAGCCAGCAAAAGTTTTCAGCTCCAGCCCCTTCGTCAGCTAGTGTTCCGTCTCCAAGAATAGGTATGACCAGAAGGTTAGAACACCAGGCTCTAAGTCTCAGGGAAGTGTTTCAGTCACCAAGACTTACCCCACTTGCCCTAAGTGTTGTAAGAACCATCCGAGCGAGTGTCTCGTGGGAAAAGAAGAATGTTTTCGGTGAGGTCAGTCTGGTCACAGGTTTAGGAATTGTCCTTCTAGACATGGTCAACGAGGTTGAAATGGTAGAGCTTAGTCTACAACTTCAGCATCACCAGCAAATTGCGCGACTATACAAGGTAACTCATTTTGTATAGGTGGCGATCAGCGCCAGAACAGGTCGTATGCTCTTCAGGCTCGCCAGGATCAGGAAGGTTCTTCTGATGTAGTCACTGGTACGTTACTAATCTTTGACTTTGATGTTTATGCATTGTTAGATCCAGGGGCTACTTTTTCTTTTGTAACTCCTTACATAGCAGTCCAATTCAGTGTTAGTCCAAAAACTCTCTCCGAACCTTTCTCAGTCACTACTCGAGTCGGTGACCCAGTTATAGCTAGACGGGAATACAAAAATTGCCCTGTTACAGTATCTAAGAATGTCACTCAGCAGATCTTGTAGTTTTAGAAATGGTAGACTTCGATGTAATTCTAGGCATGGATTGGTTATAATCCTTTTATGCCTCAGTCGATTGTAGAACTAGGATTGTTTGTTTTCAGTTTCCAGACGAATCAATCATAGAATAAAGGGGTAGTAGCTTAGAGCTTATGGTTCGATTCATTTCTTACCTTAAGGCCTCAAGGATAATCTCTAAGGGTTATCTCTATCATCTAGTTTGAGTTAAGGATTCTAGCTCTGAAACCCCAACTCATGAGACAGTTCCGGTAGTCTGTGAGTTTCTAGAAGTATTTCTAGAAGATCTTCTCAGAATCCCTCACGAAAGGGAAATCGACTTTGGAATTGATCTCCTTCCCGATACCCAGCCTATTTCTATTCCTCCTTACAGAATGGATCTAGCAGAGCTTAAGGAATTGAAAGAGCAATTAAAAGACCTTCTAGATAAGGGTTTCATCAGACCTAGTATTTCACCATGGGGTACGCCAGTGTTGTTTGTAAAGAACAAAGATGGTTCTCTTACAATGTGCATTGACTATATACAGTTGAACAAGGTCATAATCAAGAATAAGTATCCCATCCCCAGGATTGGTGACTTGTTTGACCAACTTCAGGGTGCTAGTCATTTTTTAAAGATAGACCTCAGATTAGGTTATCATTAGCTTAGAGTTAGACATAGTGACATTCTGAAAACAACCTTTAGAACTCGGTATAGTCATTGTGATTTTGTTGTTATGTCGTTTGGAATAACCAATGCTCCTGCAGCTTTCATGGATTTGATGAATAGAGTGTTCAAACAGTACTTGGACTTGTTCATTATCGTCTTTATTGATGATATCCTCATTAACTCTTGGTATGAGGAAGAACATGCGAGTCATTTGAGAATTGTTCTACACTCTCAAGGATCATCAGTTATTCGCTAAGTTTAGAAAATGTGAGTTTTGGTTGCAATCCATTGCTTTCTTTGGTCATATTGTATATAGCGAAGGGATTCGAGTGGATTCACAGAAAATAGAGGCAGTGAAACAATGGCCCAGACCTAACTTTGCTATAGATATTAAAAGTTTCTTAGGTCTATTGGGTTATAATATAAGGTTCGTGGAAGGATTTTCATCCATAGTCTCACCATTGACTAGATTAACTCAGAAGATGGTCAGGTTTTAATGGTCAAATGATTGTGAGAAAAGCTTTCTAGAATTGAAAACTAGATTGATTACAGCTTCAGTCTTGACTCTACCAGAGGGTTCAGATGGTTATTTTATCTATTGTGATGCATCCAGAGTTGGCCTAGGTTGTGTATTGATGCAGCAAGATAAGGTTATAGGTTATGATTCTAGACAACTTAAGTTTCATGAGAAAAACTACCCAACCCATGACCTCCAGCTTGCAGCATTGGTGTTTTCACTCAAGAGTCTTCAATATGTGTTCACCCAGAAAGAGTTGAATCTTCGCCAAAGGAGATGGCTTAAGTTCCTTAAGGATTATGATATGAGTGTGCATTATCATCCTGGTAAGGCAAATATAGTAGCAGATGCTCTTAGTAGATTATCTATGGGTACTGTAGCCCATGTTGAGGAAGAAATGTAGGAGCTAGTGAAGGATGTTCACAGGCTTGCTCGCTCAGGAGTTCGCCTGATGAGCATATCATAAAGTGGTGTAAAAATTCAAAATGGGGAAGAATCTTCTTCGGTAGTGGAGTTTAAGGAAAAGCAAGACGGTGATCCAATCTTGCTTAAACTTAAGGGTGCACTCCACAATCAGAGAGTGGAGGTTTTCTCCCTAGGGGGAGATGGTGTACTTCGCTACCAGTGTAGATTGTGTGTTCCTGATGTGGGTGAGTTGAAAAAGCATATGCTTGCTGAAGCCCATAACTCCAGATATTCTATTCGTTTAAGTGACACTAAGATGTACGGCGACCTACGGGAAGTCTATTGGTGGAATGGCATGAAAAGGGATATAGCAGATTTTGTGAGTAAGTGCCCCAATTGCCGGCAGGTCAAGGTAGAACATCAGAAACCAAGAGGTATGACTGTACAGATCGATATTCCTATTTGAAAGTGGGATGTGATCAATATGTATTTTATCACAGGGTTACCCAGTACTCGCAGACAGCGTGACTCAATTTGGGTGATCGTTGATAAGATGACTAAGTCTTCTCGCTTTTTAGCGGTCAAGACTACAGATTTGGCAGGGGACTATGCCAAGCTTTACATTAATGAAATTATGAGGTTGCATAGGGTTCCTTTGTGTATTATCTAAGATAGAGGTCCTAAGTTTACCTCTCGTTTCTGGAAGTCATTTTAGAAAGGTCTTGATAGTAGGGCTGGCAAGGGGACGGGGAAGGGGACTGGGGGACAGGGAGAGGGGATTGGATATGGGACTGGGATTGGGGGTACAAAAATAGGTCCCATCCCGTCCCACTATATATATGGGATAGGATGGGATTTGGGGGGACGGCATGGGACGGCATGGGAAGGAGGATTTTCTTAAAAAAATAATTATATATTTTTATTGAAATTACACGTCTTTAGCTAATAAATTTTTAATTTAATATTTGATTTACAAATATCAAAATAAATTTTCAAATTTAAAGTTTCAATTTTCAAATTTTAAGATTCATGTTTCAAATTTCAAGTTTCAACTTTAAAGTTTTAAATTTCAAATTTGAGAAGTTTAAATTTGTAATTTAAATATTTTAAAGTAATGTAAATTGTAAACTTTAAATTAAGTATTTTAAAATTAGTTTATAACTTTAGTATATATTTAATTGAATATATTAAAATTAAAATGCAAAAAAATAATTGAATAAAAAAAACTTGAACAAAAGTTAAAACCTTCAAATTTAATCAATAGAACTTAGAAGTTACAATTAACAAATATTAGTAGAGTAGCTAATCTACGCAGCCACCTTCTAGGAAGGGTTCTGTTTCAATAAGTTCTTATACGTAAAACTAATATTTGTTACAGATATTAGATGAGTAACTAGTTTTACGCAGCCACCTTCTAGGAAGGGTTCTGTTTCAATTAGTTCTCGAATGTAATCTAAAAATATCTGTTTTCTTCTTTAAAATTTAATTCTAATTGTTGTATCATATCGATGGTGATATCATCCGGTGTTGGCAAACTTGCTAGAAATTCTTGTGCCTCTAATTCATCATCACTGCATTCAATTTGTGTTTTGATCCAACTTGCTTGTTTTTTACTTAACTTTGGCAAATTGTTATTCTTCCTTTCAGCATTGCACCAGTCTCTAAATAAAACTGTTGTTTCCAAACTGTCTTCCGCCAATTAATATCTATGATCACCAATTTGAAACCTTGCCGCACTGAAAGCAGCCTCCGATGCAACTGATGAAGCTTGAATAGCTATAACATCACGAACCATTTTGCTCAAAGTTGGAGATGCATCGCTTCGCCTACTCCACCATCCTAATAAATCTTCATTGCCATCTTTGATTTCTAATACTTCTAAAGATTGATTAAGATATTCTTCAAAATCATCATGGTTAGTAGAATTAAGACCAAGAAAACCTCGCATATAAGTTGAAATTGGAAGTGACAAATCAATCTCAACATTAGAAGTTTGACCAACTTCTCTTTGAAAATTTTCCGTAGTTCTATATTTTTCATACAACAGTTTACTTCTACTTTTATGCTAGACTTACACGTTTGACAATTTGGAATTTCTTACGGTAAAATTTCTAAAGTTTAATAAAATGTGTCAACACGGCCTTGCACACCTTGTAATTTATAAGCAGGATGAAGTAAAGTAGTCGTTAAAAAAACTTGAGGAATAGGAAAAAAATATTTTTAAAATTTTTCAATCATACCTTCAATTGCAACTCTAAATTTATCTTTTTTTTATATTTACAAAATTGAATTGAAAGAGCACAGTTATTTATTAATACAGATGAAATAGTAGGATAAAAAATTCCCGAAAAATATGGTAGTAGCAACATAAAAAAGTCTTTAAAATTGTAATAGTTCTTTAGTTTCTTCCCAATCTTCATCACAAATTCTATCTAATGGGTTAGCATTATGAGCATTAAAAATCATTTGTATGGGTATTCTATATTTGTAAGCAACCGAAAGCATTTCGTAAAGAGAATTCCACCCTGTTTTAATATGTTTTGGAATTTTTCTAGGTGACAGTTCACATAGTAAACAACGCTCATTAAATTCCCTAATTCTAGCAGCACTTTTTGTATGAAAAATCCAGGTAACAGCATATTCAACTTTTACGCTACAACAATCAAATAATGAAATACCATCTTGTACAACTAAATTTAATATATGTGCAACACATCTAACATGAAAAACATTATTGTCAATTGGACATAATCTAACTTTTAACATTTTAGCAGCGTTTGTATAATTAGATGCATTATCTAATGCGACAGACATTATTTTATCTATAATCATGTAATAATCTAAAACACTTAAAATATTTGAAGCTAAATATGCACCATTTTTTTCTCTATACATAGTTTATAACTTATAATTTTTTTTTGCAAATTCCAATTATGATCAATCCAATGTGCAGTAATAGTTAAATAATCATTTCCATTAACACTACGACCCATGTCAAAAGTTACAGACACTCTACTATGTAATATGCTAAATATACAACGAAGAAATTGACAATATTTACCTTGATATTCAAAAACATCAGATTTAACAATATTTCTTGAAAAGTCTCTATAATCTGGATTATAAGTTTGTTGAATATAATCAATAAAACCGGGATTTGAAGGAAAAGTATAAGGCAAACCACAAACAGAAACCATTTTAGCTAAATTTTCCCGATCTAATTTTTATTATATTTACGTTGTGTTATTGGACCAGCGGGGTTAAAAGGATCTAATATTCCTTGAACCATGTTAGAAGCCCCTATCGATGCATTACCGGTAATATCTAATTCATTAATTGAAATTCCCTTTTTTCTATTGGCTAATGCTTTAGCTTCTTTAAATTGAATTGACACACAAGATAACAAATGTCTATTTAATCCCCCTGTTCCACCTTGACAAATAGCAACACTATTTTCTTTATCGAAAGTCAGAAATTGCCACACAATAGAAGTTTTAGGTCGTTGATACTTCACCTTCTCCCTTGTGGGAGGTATAAGGGGTGGATGTCCAAAATTTTGCTCCGGTAAATTGATAGTCTCATTTGGAACTTCTGTCACCGGACTAGTAGGTGTTTCTTTTAACTCCTTTTCTCCCAAATCACCTTCTACTTCTTCACCTAAATTTTCATCAACATTAGGATTAATATTACCATAACGCCGTTCTAAATTTTCATGATCGAGTTGAACATTTGATACAATATCATAAAGAGAATCATCAACATAAGTAATATCATTTATGTTATATCTAACTCTACTCGTTGATTTAGATAAAGTACCACCACTTTTACTACTTTTTTTTCTTTACTATTTTTTTACCAAAATTAAATAATTTAAAAAGTCTACTTTCTTCGTTATCTTGTGCTTTCTCCTTTCCTTTACCGCTATTTTTTTGCTAGAAGTCATACTTAAATATATATATATATATATATATAAAGTGTAATATAAAAATAATAATAACACAAAAGTAAAGACGAAAAATAAAATATAAATATTATAAAACGAATGTACCAAACGTCTGCGTTAATAGCAGACGCTAAACCGATTGTTGAAGCTTGTGGTTTGTTGTAACTTGTAATTTGTAACTACAACCAATACTTGATAACAAATATGAGATAATATAATTATATTTATTGATATAATATAAAAATTTTGAATTGAAAATTGAAATATATGGATTCTAATAATATGAGAATTAAAATGGAATAGAAATTAAGAACACTTGAGAGTTGAGAGTTGAGAGGATATAGAAAATAGATGAGAGAAATGAGAATAGATAATTTTGTAAGAACTAGTAGGGGATAGGTGTATTTATAATATTAAAAATGGGTTAAAGTGTAATTATTATAACTTGAGGGTTTAAAATAAAGTTTTAAGAGTATGGGGGTGGTAGGGGCTGGTAGGGGGTGTTTGGGAACACAAAAAGGGGAAAAAAATCCGTTGGGGGTGGGGAGCCACTAGCTGTTTCCCCAACTGATCTAAACGGTAAAAAATTTTAAAATTTAAAATTTAAAAAAAAAACAAAAAAGACAGAGGGGATCCCGCGAACCGGCCGGTTCAAACGGGCCAGGATCGGGCCGGGTCGACCGGGACGCAGAGGTGAACCGAACCTTGACCGGTCCCCTCATCCCCCACCCCTTAAACTCCCTAAACCCTAGGGGATGGGTCGGGTCCGAAATGGGGCGGGGCGGGATGCAGGCTGGGGCGGGCCATCCCGGTCCCCCTGCCACCCCTACTTAATACTCAAGTTAACCTTAGTACAACATATCATCTACAGATGGATGGACAGGCAGAGCGTACAATTCATACCCTAGAGGATATGTTGAGAGCTAATGTGATCGATTTCAAAGGTAGTTGGGATGATCACCTTCCTCTAATTGAGTTCGACTAAAATAATAGTTACCATTCCAGCATTTAGATGGCCCCTTATGAAGCTTTGTATAGGCGTAGATGTAGATCTATTGTTTGTTGGTTTGATGTAGTGAAACAGCTTTAATAGGTCAAGATTCAGTCCTTTATGCTATGGAGAAAGTGCAACTCATTAGAGATAGACTTAAAGACAGCCCAAAGTCGTCAAAAATCTTATGCAGATGTGAGAAGAAGGGAACTAGAGTTCCAAGTTGATGATTGGGTTTTCCTGAAAGTGTCACCTATTAATGGGGTGATGAGATTTTGCAAGAAAGAAAAGCTCAGTCCTAGATATGTAGGCCCTTACAAGATTTTTAAAAGGGTTGGAAAGGTGGCATATGAGTTAGAGTTGCCAGCAGAATTAGCAGCAGTGCATCCGGTCTTCCACATCTCACTCTTGAAGAAGTGTGTGGGTGATCCACCCTCTGTAATTCCATTAGAGAGTATGGCGGTGAAAGAGACCGTCAGATTAGAAGGTTGAGAAACAAAGAAGTCGCTTCAGTCAACGTTTTGTCAAGGAGTCAGTCCGTAGAAGGAGCTACTTGGGAAGCAGAAGCAGCAATGAAAGCCAAGTATCCTCACCTCTTTCCTTCCGATTCCACTCCAGCTTGAGGTAATTGTTCCTCTTTAGTTTTCCAGTCATTCATGCGTGAATTCAGTCTTAAAATCATGTTCCCTCAATTTGTACTTGCATTTTCAGTGTATTTGCATGTTCTCAGAACTCAGTTCAGTCAGAAACTCAGTTCACAGTATTTAGAAGTAGGGATTGTAGCTCTCTCCCTCTATTTCAGTTAGTTTAGTCTTCATTCGAGGACGAACAATCCCAAGGGGGAGATAATGTAACACCCCATATCCAAAATAGAACAAAAATCAACTTTTCAAAAAATATGCAGGTGCAGTCAACGGTTTCCATCAACGGACTGTAGCCTGACCCATGGTTCGTCCTGCACATTCGTCGATAGAGTCAGAAACCCCAAAAACTCAGCCAAGGAAAATTTGACTAAGTGTCGAACGATGGACGGACCTACGATTCGTAGGTCATTACGATCAGTAGTCTGTGTCCGTCGATCGACACCCCATTCACTCAATCCCTAACAAGAACCACGATTGACCAGCACGATCTGTAGATGGACCTACGGACCAGAGGTCTAACCGTAGGTGGAAATTAACAGACAGTTAGGGCAAAATACAGTTGGGTCAACTTCAATTTATCATAACTCATAGCACAAATTGAATTAGGTGTCCCATGACATACCCACAGATAGGTAATTGAATTAGCTTTCCATAGCCACAGAGCTTGCTAAGATCAGACCTCCAAGTAAAATGTTATGCCTGTATTAGTAAATACCTATCGAACAGGCCCAATCTACGGACCCAAACAACGGACCGTCGATTGAACGACGGACCGTCAGTCCAGGTCGTCATTTTGTCTAACAACAACTAACTCAGGGGTATTTTGGTATTTTCTCACTTCATTTAAACCTTAATATGCGTTGTTTTGATCCTAAATCATCAGATTTTAGTCAGTTTAAGCCTAGAAACATAACTAAAATTTACCTTAGTTAAATCATTAATCAAAACTTAGAAAATTAGAAGCAAGAAATGAGAAAAAGGTCAAGAACCCTAGTTCAAGAACGCAGCAAGCTTCCAATAGTTTCAGCCCTTAAATCTAAGTGTTTCTCCGTGAATTTCATCACCATGTATGTGTTCACTAGTGGGTTTTCACCCATTGGGTCCCTAGTTTTCAGTGACCTAAGGTTTCTAGAACTTCAACAGAACTTCATGAATTTGTTAGTTATATGTTCCGAATCAGATTATCATGTTATTATTCAGTTTATTGCATGAATTTCAGAACCCTAGCTATGTATTCATTAGTTCTTGAATTACACATGCTAGGTCAGATATTTCAGTTACTTCAGATATACATGCCTCAGTTATAAACGTACAATTACCAGATTAATTGTTGCATTCTCAGTTTGCATGTTCAGTTTTGAGCTATTCATATTTACATAAACTCACAATCAGTTAATTACATAATACATTGGGAGTAGCATAATACTCGAGTTGGACTAGGGTTCAGCGTACCCAATTAATCTCAGAACTACTAGCCAAGTAGGTTGTAAATCCCCTCTGTGGGCACTTAGTTTAGTGATCACGCCAGCATGCCTATATACCTCTGGCAGGGTATATTAGGTCCTCTCGATGGGACCTACACATCGGACTCCACGTTTAGCTTATGTGGTTTTATTATTAGTTATTAGTAGCTCCTACAGTTCAGTCAGACTGTCTTGCATTGACCATTTATCAGTATACTCAGTATTTAGTTTCAGCATGTTATAAATTGGTCATTGCATTCAGTTAGCTCATATATTTAGTATATCATGTTCAGATTATTATACTTGCTTTTGTGCTTGTTAAGTTATGTTTTATTTCAGCCTTATCCTATTCTACATGCTCACTACCTTTCAAGTACTGACGTATATGTGTGCTACATCTTCTTGTGATATAGGTTCAGGTTCTCAGCATCCAGATCACGCATAGATCAATTTCCGATCTCCAATTCAGCAGATTCTGTGGTGAGCCCTTATTCTCCGAGGACAATAGTGATGAGTTTATTTTAGTATTTTAGTTTCAGTTTTTGCTAGACTTAGCTAGGGCTTGTCCCAGTATTTCTAGTCATTTAGAGGTTTACTTCCGACATAGTTAGTTTCAGCGTAGTATTGAGTTAATAAATTCTTTCTATCAAATACATCAATATTCATTTATCTCTGTTATAGTATATGGGTATTCCCCATCTTTTCAGTTTAAGTTATGATTTAGCTTCCACATTCAGTTTATTATCTTTAGTATGCTCATGATTATGCCAGCAGGGTTAGCTTGGGATCACATGTGGTCCTAGGTTTCATGTCTGTGTCTCGAGGGTAGCTCGGGGCGTGACAATAAAAGACATCTAGTACTTAGTTGAGTTCAAAATCTTTCTACCACCTAAGTTTTTTTTACCTTTGCTCACGTAAGAAACATCTTTAAATAATAATATCTCTCATCATATAATGATTTAGGGGCACCATAACCTATCAAATTAAAGTAGTATAAGTCTTCTTCCCAATGCCACTAAGTTTTCTTCATTTAGAATTCCAAATAAAAAGTTATAAACATTTTAATTTAGATTACTACAACAGCGAGTTTTCGGAGTCAATGACCTATGAATCTCTTCTACGGGTCGTAGATTAATGTACGAATCGTATTTTTCACTCATGTAAAAAAAATCTAAAAGTCATTTTTTGTCCAGATCCTACGGACCTAGTTTCAGGTCGCAGAAGCATATATGGGTCATAGTAGTGTTTTAAAAGGCATAATACATAAATTGGATCCTAAACCTTGCTTCAGATTTTAACTTTGACCTCCAACTTTCATACTGCACAAACAGGAACTTTAATTTTCTAACTTTTAAATAAATAAACCCATGAGTCCTACGTGGAAAAAAATACATGTAAGACATCACGTAGGACAAAAAATGGCATGTAGGATGACATGTAGGACATTTGTGTTTATTTGTTCAACTTTATACAAGTTTAAGTGTTTACTTGTGCACAGCCAAAGTTGAAGGGCATAAATGTGATTCGAAGCCAAGTTAAAGGGCATATTTATGTATTATGTCGTTTTAAAAGGTGGGGGCGTGAGAAAAGATAGTTTACATAGTATAGGGCAAGGTGTAAGCCTCGAGACGTGGGGTGTAAGCCCTACGAATCTTTAAATGTTTAATTTACAATATAGTATAATAATATAATAACACAAAATTATAAAAATACATCAATAATTTGAGATAATTACAAAACATAATTAAGGAAACTTAGAAAATAATACTCCTAACATGATTATACTAGTATAAATAATATAATATCTTAATTTTCTAATAATAAAAAATCGACAAAATGATCTGATGGACCCATATACTTGTATGAGTTTGTATTATGATCCGTTCTGCTTAACCTTTTATCCACTAAACTCTTAAACTTATTGAAATACAATATATCAAATCTCTCAGACCATTAACCATTCTTATGTGGTATTAAGATAGATGAGTTGGCAAAAGAGTGTAAACACACACATGTAAAGGAAAGTGAATAATATATTTAAATTTAAAAAATATAAAATAATAATTTTTTTAAAAAAAATTCATCTTCTTCCCCTCCCCTCCCCTCACCTCACCTTCTTCAGTCATCCCCCACCACCATTCCTGCCCCCAACTTTTTTTTCTGGAAATGTGAAGTTAATTCTTTGAATATTAACAAAATATAGAGCTTAAGAACATGACCGAAAACAAGGCTATAGAGAATTAAAATTCACAGCAGCCAAAACTCAATGTAAATTAAAACCTACACTTACTACCATTACAACCACTAAACTCCACAATCTAGCTGTCAAATCCATGGAGGGTCCTTTCCAGTCTCTTGAGGGCATAGACAACATCCATAGCAGTAACAAACATTTTCAGCCCCGCCCCAACCTTCCTTTCCAGCCCACATGCCACCCTAATCTCCCTTTTCAGCCAACTCCCACCTCCATATCTATCCTAACCCCACCCCCACCTCTTTTTAGCCATCCCCAACCTCCGCTTTCAGGGTGTACCTCACCCATCTTTTCCTCAACTTCCTTTTTCACTTACCTCCACCTTAGTAATAGACCCATTTTTTTTCATTTTAGTTTCATCAAATATCACTATTAAAGAATAAAATTTCAAATACAAAAATTCTAATTTAAAATTAAAAATTTTCTTTTCAAGACTTCTATTTTATATAACACTTTTTTTCTTATGAAAACAAGTTTAAGTTGAAGAAAAACAGACTAACGCCTCATTTGTTTGCACTTAATGGAGGTCGGAATCTTAATCATTCATATTCAGCCCATTAAGTACGTTTGCTTTTTAGGTCTGAATCTGAATTATTCAGATTCAGCCCATTAAGTTCATTTGTTTTATTTATTAAAAAATCTCTTAATGGGTCTGAAGAGGTTTGAATAAATCAGATATGTAAAAGACTTTTAATAACATTCAGAATCATTTGATAAATTATCAAATAATAAAGGAAAAATTATCAAACTAGTCACAATCCCTAACTTGATTAGTAAAAACATCTACACTTTAAAATAATTATTGAAAATGTAAAAATGTCAATATTATAGAAAATAAATTTGTATTCAAATTTTATTTCTCAAAACAGTCCAACTTTGAATCAAATTCTACCTCGATTACCCATTTACACTTCTTCCTATGCTTTAGTACCATTAAATTTATTTTTCATCTTTCATTTTTCAATTTTTTTTTTCTTTTTCATCAACTTTCAGTTTTCACCATCCCCATCATTCACTTTTCTTGTTTTTTTATTTCATCAAAATTTCACCTTTATTCTCTTCATTGTTAAAGAAGAACTAATTATTCAAGTTCGTAACAATTTGTTCAAATCTATCAATTAATCATGAAATCTCTCAATTGTTAAAGGTATTTTTGAATTCATCATTTATTTTGCGAGATTTTATTTTCAAAATCACACATTATGTTGAATTTTTGAATTGTATGTATTGAGGTTTTTCCTTCAATTCTTTATATTTTTATGTGAGTTTGTTAACTTACTCATCAAATATTTATGTATATTACATTTTTAGTATTTAAAATAATTTTTGTCGATCTTTTTTATGATTTATTTTTATATTTAGGTATTGAGTTGTTTCGCAAAAGTATTTGAAAGTATTTTGAATGTTCTGTAGTTTGTAGTCAAATTTAGTTTACAAAGTGATAATCTAAATACAAATCTGTAATTTGATTATTTAAAATTGTGAATGAATACGAAATCAAAAATAAACTAGTTGGTATAAACATATAATGAGCAAAATAAAATACAAAATATTTGACTGATGCGATTAGGATGAATACACATATAATGAATACATAAACTGTATTTTGGCTTTTTATAGTTGAGAATGAATACGAGATCAAAATATAAATACAAAACTTTATGATATACATTAGAATAAATACGAAATCAAATCTACACAAATTTTATGATATACATTACAACAAATACGAAATCAAATCTAAATATAAACTATTTGGTGTACAAAGTGATATTGAAAATAAACAAAATAAAATACATATGTAAGATGGATGAATACCTATATCATGAATACATAAGTATTGTATTCTGAATACTAGAAAATTTCTTAAAAGGAGATACATAAACTTCATAACCTTAACATGATAGCCAAATAACTTCATAAAATTTCAGACATTTTTAAAGATAAAATTATAATTTCATAACATCCAAATATGTCTTAGTAGAATAAACTGCACATTGAATTTTTAGAACAATGGTGATAGGCGTGCTTTTTAGAACATGGTGAAACAAGAAGGATGGAAGTTGGTGTACTTTGATAAATACCCAATTAGTTCTTTGTTTTTGAATTTTTGTAACAGATAAGACTTTTAAATGATTGTTTCTTTTTAATATTTTTTTCTCCCCTTAATTTCTCCTTTCTGATTTTTAACAATTGTTTAATTTTTTGATATTTTTACTAAATATTAAAAGTATTGACAATTATTCCTATTAAATGTCAAAATATTGACATTTTTTGAAAATTTTCTCAATAATAAATCATAATTCTCTGCTTTGAATGTTTATTTTTATCTCATAACTAAACACTCTCTTTATTCTCAATCAAACACCATTTTTTCCCAATTGATTAGTTTTCATAAATCCTTTCAAGTATTTCTTTTATATTAATAATTTTCTTGTACCGATGTGTGTTAAGAACGCTGGTTTCAATAATGTTTTTGGTGTATTGTTGTTTATCAAGATTTTTTAATGACAAAATAGTACTCCAAATCATGATTATTAAAACTTAAAAGAAAATCATCAGAATTTATGTATTTTGCTGAAACGAAAAATTTATAGTATTTAACTAATATAATATTTAATTTCACTTCTACATTCAGATATTGAAAATAAACAACATTAATTATTTAGTGTTCAGATTTAGATACCACATTTTAATATTCAGATGTGTATTCAGATCAAAACACCCAGATCTTAATGCAAATCTTAATATTCATATGTGTATTCAGATATAGACCTCTTAATCTTAATGCAAACAAACGAGTCCTAGGAGGGTGGAGGTGATGGTGTTGGTAGGTTGGGAAAGGTGGATGGAAGTTGGAGGAAGTTGAGAGAAATAAGAACTATATTTTAAAGAATTATTATATTTTATTTAATATTTTGATTAATAATTAAAATAGTTTATAAAAATGATAATGATGTGTTAATTAAATTATGTGACATAGACTTGACATGTCATTTATTTGAGGGATAGTGAACTACACACATAATAGGAGGGGCTTTAAAATGATCTTTTGATTAAGTTTAAGGGGTTTAATTGATAAAGTATTAAGTAAAAGGATCCACAATACAAACGCGGAAAAGTATAGGGATTCATTAGATCATTTCACCTAAAAAAGCAATTATTTCCAAAAATATTTTTTTATTATACTATACAATTTACCCACCCACCCACCCCCCCAAAAAAAAAGAAAATAATCAATAAAACTTACTAAAATCATAATAAAAATTACTCTATCATGAATAAAAATCAAATTAGTTTCAAATATCTAAATAAAATGTAATAATTTTGAGACATATGACAAAATTATGAAGACCAATGATAAGTGAAAAAGTAAAACTTTGCTATGTATTTTTTTAAAAAATATTACGTACTAAATAAGGTACCTGCATAGCGTTACAAAAATAGTAAAGAAACGATACTACAACTTGTTATTTTGAGTTACTCATAATATTCTTATATCTAATTAAAAAAATTATTATCATTCAATTATTCAAAAATTACGAGGGTTAACAATGTTAACTAAAGATTTTAACATATAATTGTGTAAGATCTATTAAGTGAGCCCCGAGTGTTGGACGTTGGACGTGCTTAGAGCGTAAATCGGGTGCTTAGTACGCAATTCTTACATAACTAAGTCCCACAATTGAGTTTCGAGCGTTTTTCTAGAGCTCTGCCCTAGGGCGAGTCCCAACAAAGTTTTTTAAAACACTTGGTCATAGTTTGGGTTCATATAATGAAGTTTTGAATCCTATTTTTTGGGCCTAATTTCCACGGATCTGATTACGGAGCATAGAAGCATCTACAAATTGTAGTTTGCAGTCATAGAATGAACTTCAGAAACTCAAAATTTTAGCCTGACTTCCACGGATGAGATTTATAGTTCGTAAATCAAACCATGGATCATAAATGGCTTCGTGGAAGGAATTCAATTATTTTTTAGGGCCTATTTTATTTTCCCACTTTTCGTAAGTCTAAGCCACAACCTTACACATATCCTAAAAGGGTTTTCATGCTCAAGACCACATTAAGCAAGGCAGAAGCTAGATTTACAAATTTCTTCAAGTACTTTATTCTTTTATGTATGTAAGGCTATTCATAGTATGGACTAAGTTCGTCCTCACGTCCTACATCTAAATTCAGTCAGTAAAGAGATAAGGATTCTACCCAAAGTCCCATGAAATTTTGAAATTTGGTTTGTGTTCTTATTTCGAGTTTTAATTTCTTAATCATAAGATTGATACTTTATTCATTGAGATCCTTCAGTTGTTGTTCATGACTATATTATCACATGAACCTTAATTATTGAGATTTTGTTGAAAGCTTTAGTGCAAGTATTTTCATACATTGATTTCGGAAATTAAAGTGAGTTCAAGTATATTCTTGACATTATTTGAGAAGAATTTTAAAGGGGCAATAATGGTTTCAAATGTATTATTTGTTGACCATATCAAATATGATTTGATATGATTTCAAATATCATAAATGATTCTAAATCATATACGAATATCATATATTATTTGATATGATTCCAAATCATATCTCATATGATTCCAAATATCTGATATGATTCTAAATCACATCTGATATGAATTGATATGAGACTGTGCTACAATTAGGATTGTACCTTGTATATAAATAGTGGATATTTTATCAATTGTAAAGATAAGAAATACAGAATAGTTTCAAACTCTTTTTGGTCTGATTTCTCTATGTTATCATGATATCAAGAGCCTAAATTTTTTTCCAGAAACTACTTTAATGTTCTGCTTATTTTTGTTTGATTTCTATCATCGAATATCTCTTGTTTTTCTAATGTAGTCATATTCGTACAATATTTTTTATACCAAATTTGATGGAAAAAATTATACGATGTGGGAATTTCATTTTCGGATCTTTGTTCAAGGTAAAAGCATGTTTGGAATCTTGGATGGATTGACAACTGAGCCTAATGAAGACAACGAAAAATAAGTTTGGCACGCTAACACTGCTCGTGTAATTTTGTGGATCCTCAATTCCGTACATGCAGATGTTGCACTCAGTCTCCGTCCGTTCAACTTGAAAGCACAGATGTGGAAGAATCTCTAAAAGGTATATTCTCAATGCAGCCATGCTCGGAATTTTGAGTTGAAACATTTTCATTCGGAATACAAACAGGGAGATAAAGACATTCGAAGTTATTATTCGGGACTTATGCCGATCTGGTCAGAACAAGACCAAAGTTTTGGAGGAAATGTTTCTTCCACACGTTTCAAGGAAGTTATGTTGGAGAGGAAGAAGACTCAAGTTGTCTAATTTCTCATGAAATTGAGACATGATTTTGAGCCTATTAGAGCTAACATTCTTAATAGAGAAGCTCTTTCAGACATTGATGTAGTGTTTGGAGAACTGAGGAGACTCGCATCAATACTCTAGCATCCATGGATTCGTCCTACACAATTGACGTGACTATGTATACATATAAATTTACTCATAAGTCATATACTCAGAGCTCAGTTCAAAAGTCTGGACCACAATACTTTCAATGCAAAGAGTATGTCCATATTGTGTCATATTGCAAGAAAGAAACATATGTAATTATTGTAAGAAGCTGGACATATAATTCTGGAATGCAATCGATGCCCAAACACGCGTCAAACCAAGCACAAAGCTTATCAAGCATCTGGATATTATGTGAGTAAAGCATAGATCACACTATTTTTTTGGATCCGAATGCACTTCAAAATATGATACAAAATTCAGTTGCAACTGCTCTCCCCAGGGCTATTTTTAGTGCTCTCGTTGTTGCCTATCCTGGTATGAATTTAAATATGAATTCAAAATTTTGGCATATAAGTTCGGCTGCGTCTAACCATATAACAAGAGATATCCATAATTTACACTCTTTATCAACTCCATCAGAAAATCATCTAATTTTCACAGTCAATGGTTATACTTTACCTTCCCCTAAGATCGGAAAATAATCTTGCTTCACTAGTGTACTTTTTGTCCCTAAACTTATTGTTAATCTTATTTCGGTTGGAAAGTTAGTGGAACAAAATTGTCTTGTTATTTTCTCACGTCTTGGTTATGTTGTTCAGAATCTAGAGACATGGAAGGTGATCACCAAGGGTCGTAAAGTTGGGATAATGTTCCAGTTGTCCATGTCTAAAACACCTCACCATGCTTGTTATTCGTCTTCCACTAAAGGAGACATCACTAACTTAAATAAATTGTGGTACTTATGGCATCCTCGTCTGGGACATCCACATGCTCAAAAACTTTCTTCCATCTTACAATATTGTCTTCATTTGAATAAGAAATTATGGGTTTTATCATCAAAATTGCCTTGTGAAAATTGTGCTAAATCCAAAAGCCATAAACAGTCTTTTTCTTGTAGTACTACTTCATATGACTCTACTTTTGATTTGATTCATAGGTGATATATGGGGTCCTGCACCAATTTCATCTAGATTGATGTATCGATATTATGTCTTGTCTATTAATTATATTTCTCGATATACATGGGTATTCTTTTTTAAAAACAAAAGTGAAGTTCCTAAAATCATAAAATAATTTGTTACCAATGTTGAGACTCAGTTCAATAAACGAATCAATTTTTTTTGATCTGATTCAGGTGGGAATATATGAAGTCACAACTCATAGTTTTTTTCAAAGAGAGAGACATTACTCCATAACACTCTTGTCCATACACACTTGAGCAAAATGGGGTTCTAGAAAGGAAAAATAGGCTTATTTTGGAAATCACATTAGCTCTTCTTGATACATCAAATGTTCCTAAAATGTTTTGGGTTGAAGTCATCCAAACTTCTATCTATTTGATAAACGGACACACCATTACCGTTAACAAAGATGATAGTCCATATTCCTTTTTTTTTTGGTAAACTCCTAGATTATTCTCATCTAAAAGTTTTTGGTTGTGTGTGTTTTGTACATTTACCTAGACATGAACGTCATAATTATATGCTAAAGCTATGAAGTGTGTTTTCCTGGGGTTATAATGATGTTCAAAAGGGTTATCTTTGTTATGATTCTTCTAGACGACAGTTGTGGATTTCCAGACATGTAATTTTTTTTAGCATTAGTTTGCTTACCCTATTACCACTTCAACAAAATCAGACTTTCTCTCTTTTCTATACAAGTTTTAGAATCAATAGGAACAAAATCTCACATCTTCCGATAAAGACCCTAATGGCATTATTGATTAAACTGGTCAAGCAGATGCATTCCTTACTGATAATTCATGTAATAGTACTTTGTCACATAATTTATTGAATACCTCTTTCACTGACTCATCTAACAATAATGATCTCTGATGGTAAACATGTACCACGTGACCAAATAAATTCGTCTATTTATTCTTTTGGTCACTCTAAACGTAATACAACAGCCCCAAATTGATATAGATACTCTCTAGGTAGATACGGTCAATCGTATGCCTTACTTGATACTTCGAATTCTATTTTTGTCCCAAATACTTACCAACAGGCATCAAGTCATGACTGCTGGAAAAATGCAATAGAAGAGGAACTTTCGGCTTTAGAAGAAAATCATACATGGGATTAGATATCCAAACCAGCTAAAACTTCTGTTATTGGAAGCGAATGGATTTATTCTGTGAAAATGAAGTCTGATGGGACATTGGAGAGGTACACAGATCGACTAGTAGCTCAAGGATATAAACAAGAATATAGATTGGACTATGAGGAGACTTTTGCCCCTGTTGCAAACATGACGACAATTCATGTATTGCTTACTATAGCATCCATCAAACGGTGGAAACTTCATCAAATGGATGTGAAAAATGCATTATTACATGGTGAACCACATGAGGTTATATACATGAAGCCTCCTTCAGGGTACAACCCAGCTCAACCTGATATAGTTTGTAGTCTTTGAAAATCTCTTTATGGTCTCAAGAAATCACCATGTGCATGGTTTGAGAAGTCTGGTCTACCATTATAAATGTTGGATTTTCTCAACTCGGTTCTGATTATTTATTATTCATTCAACAATCCAATACTGGTATGGAAATTTTGCTATTGTATGTGGATGATATGATTATAACCGGTAATGATGAGAATGAAATTGTACAACTCAAGAATCTTCGTAATGTAACTTTCAAAATAAAGGACCTTGGCAGGTTAACATATTTTTTAGGGCTGGAGGCTGAGTATTTGCAGGATGCTATCATGTTAAGCCAATGGAAGTATGTAGAGGATCTCGTCACACAAGCATGTCTTAGTGATCAGAAGGTAGCTCACACACCTATGGAGAGCAATATGAAGTACAAAAATGATGATAGTGACCCTCTTGCAGAATCAACATCGTATAGGAGGCTCATTGGTTATCTAATTTATTTGGCAATAACAAGAACTGACATCTCTTATTCAGTTCAAGTCTTGAGCCAATTTGTTACAAATCTTTGCCAACTTCATTTTTATTCCCCTCCTCAGAATCATTCGCTACATTTGGAGTACAATTAATCGAGGCCTTTTCTTTCATTCAGCATCATCTCTAAATCTCGAAAGATATACAGATGAAGATTGGGCAGGATGTCCAAACTCTCGAAAGTCTATGAAAGCGGGATATTGAATGTTAATCGGATCATCACTTGTCTCATGGAAGTACAGGAATCAGCCAAGAATTTCAAAGTCATCAACGGAGGCAGTTATCCAAATTAATGCTTCTTAATAATTAGCATCAATTTGAGAGGGGACATTGATCATATCATATATGATTTGATATGATTCCAAACCGTATCTGATATGTTTTCAAATCATATCTGATATGATTCTAAATAATATCCGAATATCAGATATGATTTGATATGATTCCAAATATTTGATATGATTATAAATCGTATCCGATATGATTTGATATAATATTGTGCTAAAATTAGGCTTGTACCTTTATATATAAATAGTGGCTAGTTTATCAATTATAAAAATAAGAAATACATAATAGTTTTCAAACTCTTTTTGGTCTGATTTCTCTATTGTTATCATTATTTTTCATTGAGAAAAGAATTACTATTTTGAGAAGAGCATAATAGTTTTCAAAAACATTTTAGTCAGTAAAGTGAAGCTCAATTACTCCTTAAATAGGGTCTTTCGAGTGTAACCAATGAGTACTATTATATGAGTGTTATTGCATATATTTTGGGAGTAGTATTGCATATCGATTTGAGTAAGAGTTGAGATAACTCAAATCTCATAGCCTACGCCGCCAACATCAATAGGATCGTATTGAAATTCGGATGAATTCTCAACTGCATCAAGAAGGTTTTTTAATGGAACCATAAATTGAGTTGTGTTTATACCTCGACAAAGTATAGGACAGTCTAAAAGAGACCTTTACTTAACACATTCATTTTGACAAACTTCAAACATCCCCCTTAACAATTATTTCCCCTGTTGCCCTAATATTCTCGCCCCAACATTGTTTTTCCTTTGGCCAGCATTAAAAAGAACACAAAAAAAATTTAGAAAGAGAAAATAATCAATGCTAATTCATGTCTAATGGAGCAACACATATAAATAAGGAAACATGCACTACTAGTGAGAAGCATTAAAAAAAGGTAATTCATCGGTGACCCCTTAAAGTTGGCATCTATTTTTACTTAGACACCTTAACTAGATTTTATTCATTTTACACACCTTATGTCATTCCCTATTATGTTATTTTGGCATGTTTTAGTGATATGATAAAGTGAGTGTGCTACACTCATTGATGGCGCGTCTATGGCTTTTTTTAACCTATTTATTTTATTTTTTTCTTTTCTTCCTCATTTTTAGCTCGTACATCTTCTTACGTTTCTCTCTCAAAAATTTTCAAAAAATAAATCAAAGACTTCTTTCAAATCTTCTATTATATATGTTGGAAAAACATAATGTTAATATTATTGAACACTATACATACTTGACCTCACCAGTTGATGGCAAGAATGTAACCCCTTTTTCTTACAAGAATGGAGAGTAAAATTAAGTTTTTAAAAAGAGAAAAGACATAAAATGACATTTGAAGTTGTTTCGGATTTTCAAAATATCACTTAAATTATGCAAACGTCCTATTACCCCTTAAGCAATCCTGAACTGATATTATTACATCATTTTTTTGTCCACTTGTCATAGAGAGTGTATGCACTCTCTTAAAGAGCGTGAACAAACTAAAAAACGAATATAATTTTATTTTTACAAGAATTTTGTTATAAAATATTTTTCTTGTTTTTCTTAAAATTTTAAATTTTTCTCCTTATTAATTTTCTCTTTTTTCTTTTTCCCTTCTTCAAAAATTCATTGTCATTTTCATTGTAACTTCTCACTTTCAATATCATTTTTTTATCACAACTCCACCTCTCTTTTTTACTATTACTAGTTTAAATCTCTTCAACTTTAAAATTATATCTAAATATTTTATTACATTTCGAACAATTTGATAACCCACTAGATTTCAAGATGATTAGTAGGTATTACTTATCTTTTTTATCCAAATTTCACTAAAACTTTTTCAATTTTCGGAGAATTCTGATTCTTTCAAAATTATCATTTCTAATTTTGAAGTTATATGAAAATGAGATAAATTAATTGATGACACCTTTAAAATTTAATTTTTCTTAGAAAAATAATTAGTTTTGTTATCAATAACACAAATTCTAGAAAATAGTATAATTTTGAAAAAGGGGAATTTAACCGAAGAAGAAGGAGAAAAAAATGGAGGGGCTCAACTTGAGATAAGGGTGAGGTGAGGTGGGGGTAGGAGGTGAAGAAGATGAAGAAGAAAAAAAATGAAGGGGTAACTTAAAAGTAGGGGTTAAAGATGAAGAAATAAGAATTTAAAGTGAAATTAAAATTAAAGCAATAAAATAAAAGTAAGTCAAAAAGTAAGAAAGAGGAATAAAGAAAATCTTGAAATTAAAAAAAAATTATATTTCAAATTCAATTAACACGCGTCACAAAAATCACAATTGGTGTGTGATAAACACTTGGTATATAAAATCTGGTATTGATCAAAAAATGATGTAATAATATATTATCGGAATTATTTAGGGGGTAATAGGACGCCCGCGTAGTTAAGGTGTCTTTTTAAAAATCTGACAACTTTAGGTGTCACTTTATGTCTTTTCTCTTTTAAAAAAAATCTATAATCATGATTTTAACATATTCACATCGCCATTATAACTTCTCAGATTTCATATTTACAATTCTAAACACCAAATTAAATGAAGAAATTGCAAAAAAGTATGATGAAGAAGACAATGAAATCACATAGATATTACAAAAAAACCATGAAAATGGAGTAATATGACGGAGGAGATAACTATATGGGGTGGGGAAAAGAGGTGGGGGGG
>NC_028637.1:14875442-14924232 GCF_001406875.1 Solanum pennellii | reverse complement strand
GGGATCTTCAAATTAATTTGTTTTTAATTGGTCAAAGTAAAAGTAACCTAATTTTTAGCGTGAAATATTTTTATTATGTGTTGTGTCATACCAATAAACTGGCTTAATACGAAATAGATGGAGTAAATAATTTTCAAATAAATAATATTTTAATTAAATTATTGATAAAAGTTTCAACTATGCACACATTTCTTAGGTCAAATATTTTCATCTTTATGTTACCCTTTCAAAAAATTAAATAAAATTAATTCACAAAGATAATAGATACTATTGTTTATTTTTTAAAAAAATTAATTCCTCTATTTCAGCGGCTAATATCGTTTCATGGCTCCTTGGCTTTACATTGGAAATTTCCAATGCAATCATTAATTTCTCTCGTAGCTTCGCTGCCATTAGTGTGTCTTACTTTGTATTTAGATAAGCATTCTCATCTTCTAAAACTCACAAAGTTATCTTTTAAAAGATGGAAGGAATTTTATGGCATTGATAAAATGGAAAAAAAATATTTTTTGTGTTTTAATTTATTTATTTAATTTTAATTTGACACGAAGTTTAAGAAAAAAAAATATGTTGGCAAATGTTGTCAGAATTTAGCTAGAATGATATTTTACCTATATTATTTTACTTTTTTGAATATTTTTACTTTTTAACTTTAATACATTTAAACTAAAAAATGAAAGAAGATTAGTTTATTTTAAAATACAAAAAATATTAATAAATTTTCTGATTAAATTCTGACCAAATTTTCTAGCTATTAGCATTATTCAAAAGAAAATTTAGACTTTATACTCTTAAATTAAAGTTACATTAAATGTATTAAAATATTTAATGTGATTTTAAACATATTAGATAAAAAGTTGAAATTAAATAACTTTGAAAAAAAAAAAGAATATGCATTCTTTTCTAAATTTACTAGAAAAAATTAGAACAAATGAACTGAAATAGAGAAATTTTGTATAGTTTACAGTAGTTTGATGGTTAGCAGTTAGCGCAACACTAATCAATATATGGTACATTTCATTGATTGAAAAACTAATTATTTAAAATAAAATAAGATAAAAATCAAAGAGAACAAGATAAGTAAATGCGTCATTTCTTTTATAAAAGATAAAATCCAAAGAGCATAGGATAAGCAATTGCGTCATTTCTTCCATAAAAATATTATATCAGAGAATAATTATTAATAATAATCGTTTGGTAGGACGTATGGATGTGTAAGAAAAGTGTGGAAAGTGATATACTAGCAATGCTTGTATAAATATGCTGAGATTATTTTTTATATGTTTGGCTTGACGTATTAAAAATAACATGCATTGTACAGTTTTAAAAAAAATAATACAAAATTGTCTTGCATAAATATTCTCGAAATAATATGAAAAAGTTTTGAGATACAATTGTGTCTTTAAACATGGCAATGCATTAAAAATCTTTTTGCATTATTAATCCCATGGTCCATGAATAACTAATGTTTGCATAAGTTGTACATGGTTGAAAAAGTAAACCAAACAATATAATAACAATACACAACCCACCAATATGAGTTCTAATGCATTGGTGGGAATGTTTCACCCTTAACTAAAGATTTCGTGTTCGAGCCCTAGGTATGGAGAAATCCATGTTGGGAGTGTCACCCCCGAACGAGCCCCGCAGTGTGTGATCCGAATTTTGTCGGGGCTCCAATGTGAGCTTTGGACAACGGATGAGAAACAAAAAAGAGTAAAATACAATACACAAGCCTAATTCTTGCATTATCTTTTCTAATACACTCTACCAAACGACTGTTCAAGTAAATGTTGAGAAAGAAATCCTATCTAGATTAGCAATTAAGCTGCAGATTTGTACCTGCAAATTACCTTACACCTATGTACTCTATCACGTACATAGAAACCAGGCACTACCATGATCTTAACCTTACTTGTACCTTGTGATTTTTGCCTATCTCCAAATATGTCCTCCATATAATTCTTATCAAAACTTGTATTCTCTTCAACCCTCAGAATCCCAAGTGGAGGATTGAACGAAAACGCGAGCAAATGCAGCAACCAAATGCACTTAGAAGCCACAAAGAATGCTTGTAGGAGTTGTTCTGGCCATGGCCTTCTCCAATTAAGTGATGCGATGATGCAACACATTTTCTGATCACAAAATTTACTGAAATCTTCACTATAATATTTAGTCCCCTTTCGTAACACTTCATTCCAACTTAGGTTCCTTAACGAGACAAACGATGAGAATTGATCGTGGCAATCTTGTTGAGGGTCCAATTGTTTTGGAGCCCCATTCTTTTGGAACACAACATTCTCGAAATCTTGGAAGAGTGATTGGTTTATGATGGCTTCAACATGGTATAAGACCGCCTTTGAGTGTTTCGAGTTAAGAGAAAGCTTGTATGGTTGAAGTAGAAGGTTTAAGTTATCGGTTAAGGAATCAGCTGTCTCTTCAACTTGTGCAATAAGAGTTTTACAGAATTGCTTAACGGATAGTCTTGATTCCGATACTATCTGCAAGAATCCTTCAACCATTACCTCTTCACTAACAGGAATCGTGTTTTCTCCATCCCCATCCGTAGATTTCCCCCTTCTTGGAAGATCTATAAGCATGTTGGATACTTGAGATTCTTTTGTTTGAATTGCTTGTCTCAAGGCTTTCTTAAGCTCCTCGCAATAAGTTTCTAAGTACTCCATTTTTTGCTTTAACTCTCCTAAAGAAGACTTCATTTCCGCGACTTCCATCAAGGCTGCCTCTCTGCTTTCATTTGCTACCGCGAGTTCTTTCCTCAATGTTTCAACAGAAACCACCCCGATATGATCCTTACAAATCTGAGAGACCTCCTCAGCCTCTCTCCGATATGGTGAATTCTCATTCTTGTTTTTCTTCTTTAACTTAGGGAACAACCACGACAAGTTCATTCCTTTACTCTTTTGCTGCAATTGATTTAAAGAGTGTGAATTTGTCAATGGCACGATTACATTCGACGTTTTCCCACTTCTGCTAGCACCATCTGTCTCAGAACTTACAATAGCAGGTTTACATGATCTATTGTAAGACGAAAGCGATCTCAAGTCACCCAAAGAGCTTCTTCTAGAGTTAGAGTAATCACCACCAGGAGAGTTTCTAAGCAGAGTGATATGACCAGTATAAGAGCCGGTGACCGATCTCTGATCATCAGTTGGACAGTTATGACATTCCGATTTGATCATATTCGATGAAATTCCTTTCCATAAGGAGGAATTCGCCTTTCTGTCATTCGATAGACTGACTTCATCACAATTTTTTACTCCACCAAGACCATAATCATCCCAAAGATCAGTATAGTCTCGATCATCGAGGTGTAGTTGTTTAGATCCAGGTAATGGAGCATCTTCATAACTCTGCATACATTTCAAACTAGGTGAATCAGTATAACCTAAAATGTAAAAATTGAACAAAACGCATAACCATCTGTGAGTCACAAAAACATACTTTCATCAGTACTTTTTTCTTTATTATTTGATTATATCACCTAGTGTTTAGTACACAAATTGGAGTCCCTATTAATTCGTATACGCATCACATAAGATCTATGAAGTAGTCGAATGGGTTCGACATCTACGATAGATACATGTGAAATTAATTTTGTCATATATAAAAATAATGTAATTTTCCGTCGAAGCGGATTTGAATGAACCCCTTTTGTACAAGGTGACTCCACCCCTGCATAAGACCTGTTTACCGCTCCCTAACAGGATTTTTCTCACACCCAAAGCTCAACTTCAAATAGCATGGAGGGATCCGATCCATCCCACGACAACCTTGTTGATTGCTTTCATAAATCTAAACAGATAAAATAGGGATAGTAACAGATTTAGAAAGGGTGATAATTGTTCAAAATCGTATAAGAAAGAGTTCAAATTCTCCCAGTGTAAGCCAATACAAAGAGTAATATATTTCTTTAAAGATCTAATTCCATATCTCATAAATTATTGAAATATTCATAAAGAAATCAAGATATATCCGACTTTCTTCAAAAATCACAAGCAAATATTAAAAAAAAAATCCAAATCATTCTCCATTTTAGAAATACTCTACTATCAACACTCAAATTAACCCGCACTATAATTAATAAAATATTCTTATTTTATTTGTGGTTAAAATTTATTTCCGTACAAGCAACTGAGCAAGGATACTGAAAAAAATGAATATTGGACCTAGTAGAATGTAAAAAAAAAAAAAAAAAATCCAAATTCCCTCCTATGACAAAAAAAAAAAAACCCAATATTTTTATGAGAATAGAATATTAAAAAAGAACACTAAATTTTATAAAATTCAAGAATTGAACCAATAATACCAAAAATAGAGTGATTAAAAATAAGAAGAGAACTTACTGGTGTAAAAATAGGATAATCTTGAGCAGAAAAGAGATTAGCAGCAGGGGAAGAAGAAGAAGAAGAATGAGGAGGAAACTTGATAACATTAGCAGGGCTATTATTATTGTTATTATTGATACCCTGCAATAAAGAAGCATGAATAGCTCTAAGTTCTACAGCTTTAGCAATGGCAGCTTGAACTTCTTGTCTACTAATTACTCCATTATATTCATCGTCATCATTTTCTTCAAAATTTGTACTTGCACCCGCCATAATGTAATGAAAGAAAAAATATACAATCACAAAAGCACATTCAACAAGTGAAATTGTTTATGTACATACTCTCTGAAGAGAAATAAATATAATATGCAACACAAGAATAGAGATAGGGACAATACAGAAGAGAGGATGGTGGGGGTGGGGGTGTAGTGGAGTGGTGGGGTGGGGTGTCTTAAAAGTTTAATTTATTCACAGTGAGTGATTCTATAAAAAGATGTTAAACCATCGCATCATCCAAAATATATTTATAGTTCATTCATAAAAAAGAAGTGAATATACACTTTTCATTTTAATTTATTTGACTTATTATATAGTTTATTTTTAAAAAAAAATAACTCTTTATCATTTTAGCAATTATTTAATGTTAATTTTTCACCTAATATGTTTAAAATCACAAAGTTATTTTAGTACATTCGATATATCTTTACTTTAAAATTACATAATTCAAAAGTTTTTTCTTAAAAAGAAAATTATATGCCATGTTAAAATAAGTTGATAAATTAAAACAAGAGTTATTTTTAAAACGAGATGGAATTTCTATTACAACGAATAAAATAAATCTGATCTTAGGTAAATAAAACAACTTATACATTTAGGCTGGTTTGTTAGTTGTTAAAAGTTATGCAACATTAATTACGAGATAAAAAGGATATTTATGTTTTATTTTATGTAGATTTTATTAATCATACAATGATTATTCATTTATATATTAGTTATTATACTTTTTATTATATACATAAAATAGTATCTAATGAATGTGTATTAGTTATGTGAGTTTTTAAATGACACAAATCAAATAATAACAATTTTATACCTAATTAACTATCAAATGTAATACTTCCTCTATTTTAATTTATGTGACTTACTTTCTTTTCTAGTCAGTCCAAAAAGAATTACATATTTATATATTAAGTATTAATTTAACTATAAATATCTATTTTATCCTTAATGAAATGATGTAAAATCACACAATTTTTTTATTTTTCATTTTGAATCATAACTTTTTTAAATCTTTCTTTTTTTCAAAAACTCTTTATCAAATTAAACTATCTTATATAAAATAAATAAAAAATAATTACTTATACATAATTTAATACATACATAACTCATTTTCAAACTAAATGTCAAACCACTGTAATATTATTGTCAAGGGCAGGGGCGGGAGTAAAATGGTTAATTTTTCGCTAAGCGGAATCAGAAGGATGTTCAATTACCCAATAGGGCATTATCTTAAGTTTGTGTGGGTCAATTTAATATTTGCTCACTCCATAATAATTTTGTCCAATTTTTTATTGATACATATATTAAGAAAATAATTATTGATATAGTGAAGTTACTATTTTATCTTTATTAATTATAAAGTGGATGTATTAAAAACTTAATATTTTTAAAAAGTTATTTATTTTTCAAAGTAATTAATTGAGGATATAATAAGTAAAAGAAATTGAATTTTCTTAATTTGTCAAAATAGACAAGCAATTAGAGACAACTATTAAAAAAAATAGACAGGTAATTAGAGAAATAGAATATATGAGAGTCCATTGTAATAAGTTTAACATTTCTTTCGTTTCACAAAGAATGGTCTAGTTTGATTTGATACGGAGTTAAAGAAAATAAAAAAGATTTTTGATCATGTGATCTAAATTAAATTTATGTCAAATGTATAAAATTACCCTTTAATCTTGTGGTCTTAAACATGTCACTTGAAAAATTATTTCTAAAAAATTATTCTTTTTGTAATACTAAAACATAAAAAAATTTATTCTTTTTTTAAATGAAAAAAATACTTATTTGTGGTGCAAATTTCATATAGAAACCTACAAAACAAGAAAGAAAAAAACAAGAATGGGAAGATAAGGAAATATTCCCCTCCCCACAAACATACTTTTCTTGAACTAATGAAATTGATGATAAATGATAATAGTGAAGAATGATTGATGTTGACCTCAAAAAAATTGATGGGAGGCGCAGAAACTAATCAAAGCTTAGGGCATCTTTGATCCAAATACTAAATATTATATTAAATTTAGTGTTAGTATTATTTTAGTGTAAATCAACTTCAATTTATAATATCAAATTTTATATTAAGAAGGAATAATTTTTTTCTTTTTATTATTATATTATTATTTTTTATTTTTATTTATACATTTTTATTTCATAAACATTTTTTTCTAAAACATTCGTCATATATAATTTATATTTTCATAATTGTTTAATAAAAATTTATTTTATACCATAATTTTATATTTCAATTTTGATGTATGTCAGTTACTATTTTATTGAATGTTTATTATTTTCTGTTATTTTTACGTACATTATATTATTTGTTTATAATTTATAAGTTTTCATTTTTAATTTTGTGAAGGTTAATTGTAGTTATATCCAATTATAATTTATTGTATAATTAACATAAATTAAATTTTTAAAAGAAGACATATATAAAATAATTAATATACAACAGATTTAATTAGAACATTATATTTTAATGTTTCACTAAAAGTTTTGTATAGTGATATAATATTAAAATATTCAATAAAGTGACTTGGTGTGATGAATAGTGTGTAACACTAATCACACACCAATATGGTGTAAAATTTGGTGTTAAGGTTGTAGCTCCAACAGACCAAATAAGAAAGTGGTATAAAATTTGGTGTTGGGTTGGAGATGGTCTTATGAAAACTATTAGCCACTAAATAAATGAAAAATACCTATATACACATCTTATATTATCATAATTTTTAAAATTTCTTATAATTTAAAAATAATTCAAAAATCCCCTCTCGTATACATCATTCTCCTCTCGTGGATACATCTATACCCTTCTCAGATACATCCCTTCCCTTTCTGATACATCCCTCCCATCTTAGATACATCTCTCACCTATGTATCCAAATATTTGTTGATGTTGATGTATCTGAAAGTCTAGTGATGTACCCGAATATCCTATACCCTCTCTGATACATCTGTTCCCTCTAGAATGTGTCCCTCACCTATATATCCAGATATTTCTTATTGTATCCGTACATCTAGTGATGTATTCAAAATTCATAAGTTTTAAGATTTTTTTGTAATTTAAAAAAAATAAAAAATAATATAATTAGTTTTTAACACATTTAACTCTAAAAATTCAAAACTCAACTTAAAGTTGTATTTAAGAATTTCAAAAATAACAAAAAAGAAATAATTTCACTTTTTTCACTTCAAATTGCTCATAGAAAATCAAAATTTAAATCAAATCTAATTTATATTCATGATCATACACAATTTCATTTTATAATAAAACTCAACTAAATTTAGCTAAACTATGTACTATAGCAGCCTCAGTTAGCTTAATGCGATTAAGGCCTCATTTCTTTTCATTAAGATTAAGAGATCTGGATCTGAATACACATCAGAATATTAAAATTTGTATTAAGATTCGAGTGTTTTGGTCTGAATACACATCTGAATATTAAGATGTGGTCTCTAAATCTGAACACTAAATTATTAATACTGTTTGTGTTCAATATTTAAATGTGAATGTGAAATTAACATTAAATTAATAAAATATCATAAAAATTTCATATCAATAAAATATATCACTTTTGAAGATTTTTTTTTAAAAAAGTTTTAATAATCATGATTTGGAAGTACAATTTTTTACATTCAAAAACCTTGATAAACGTCAATACACCAACAGTGTTCTTGACACAGTCAATACAAGAAAATTATTAATATAAAAAAAACTTGAAAGGATTTATGAAAACTTACCAGTTCAAGAGGGAAAAAATGGTATTTGATTGAGAAAAAAGAGAAAGAAAGTTTTCAGTTATGAGATAAAAAGGCACGCTGAAAGTAGAGAAGCGATGATTTATTGTTTGATAACTTATTAAATGAGTCTGAATGTTGTTAAGAGTCTCCTACAGATCTGATTCATTCAGACCTCTTTAGACCTATTAAGAAGCTTTTTTAAAAAATAAAACAAATGAACTTAATGGGCTGAATCTGAATGATTCAGATTCAAACCTAAAAACAAACGTATTTAATAGGCTGAATCTGAATGATTTAGATTCAGACCTTCATTAAGTGCAAACAAATGAGACCTAAACATGGTTTGGATCAACCCCAAAATCTACTCTCTTTTTTATTGCTTCGTTACTAAAATGGCTAAAAAAATTTAACATTCTGAAATCAAAAGAAAGCAATAAATAGATATTGTGAAAGACGAATCTAAAATAATCATATTAAATTTATCTAAATTAAATATTCTTAACATGAGATGTAGATTTACGTTAAAAGATACAAAAGTTGCAACAAGTCATCGATATGAATTAATTAACTTTAACAATATAAATACTTCACTATTAAGAATCTTAAAAGGGTTTTTGATTTCTAAACCATTTGAATCACTTTGTTATTAAAGTAAAAGCCAAATGGAATTACAGGTTGGACCATGGAATATTTTATATTAAAGTTCTGAAGTTTCTAGTGGCAACTTTTTCCAATTGAATATTCATGCTTTTACTGAAATTATTTCTTTTAAACTGAGCACTTCACCCTAAAGTTGTGAGCTTGTCATCCTCCACATGCTAAAATGTTTTTATCTCCCTTTTAGTCCTCCATCTTTATAAATTTACAGTTGCTATTAGCATCATTTTATTTGAATAAAGGGACAATTATATTTTTGGGACATTGGAGCACTTGTCATCTATAAACTATACAATATATGTCCTTCACTCTAACAGAAGACTAAATAGGGAGACTTGCCACAATTTTATTCGTCGATTTAATATTTAATAAATGTCGGATCGGTGGATAAGGTTATGACACGTGTATATCCATTAGGATAAATGGTATAATGCTCTAATTTTTGGACGACAAGGGCACAAATGTCCCAAAAATATGATGAAGAATCTCTGCATATTATTTATGATAGTTTGAGGATATATTTGTCATATTTTTCTTTTATTTTTGTATAAAAAAAAGTTGGGGTAGGGGAAAGAAAACCAAGGAAGAAATTAGAGGAAATGACATATATTTACAACTTATAGTTACAATTAAATAGCCCAACATTAATTAACATTTAATAGATAAATAAAAAATAAGCACAAAATGGCCCAAATTAATTAATGACTTTTTTTATAGTTTTTTTTTCTCGTATAACCAAAATTACTCAAAAACAAAAATAACGGAAACATACAAAATTGTATATACAATAAGTAACTGCCTAAAAACGTAAATTATGTATTTTCATATATTTTTTATTCTTTATTTGATAATAAAAAAATCAATTGTATACTTGATGATATGTAGAAGAATGATGTATTCATTCACTTAGTATTACTATACATTTATAGTTATGTTATCCCGTCCAATGTATACATATTAAAAAATTAAACACTTTATGTATTCATTCACTTATAATATGTATACACTGCGTTGATTTTTTTTTTAATCAGGAAGATTATGTATGCATTGCATTCATGTATGTATATCTGTGTATTCATTCTCTTAAAAATTGTATACATTCCAGATTCTTCCTTAAAATTGAGGATTGCACATGAAATATAAATTGCTCAATTGAAAACACACAAGTTGAATCAGATAACGAGAAAAAATTACATGACCATAAAATTTAGAGTTATGGATGGAGAATCCACAAAATTAGAATGAGAATCCCCAATTTTATGAATAATCCTAGGATAAGTTTCTTAAACATGACAATTGATACCCACAATTAATTACTATTACCTAAATTAGATATAACCTTCAATTTCAAATTAAAACATAAAAAAAATCGAACGATAATACAAGAGGGTGTCAAACCCAGGCTAACAAGTAGAGAAATTGATGGGTAAATATCAACAAACCATCAAGAATTTGAAAGAGAAAGAGAAAAAATAAACTATGAAGGAATATTTTTATCGAATTCAATATGTAAAACTAATAAACAAGTAAACAAATATCATTCATTCAAAGTAACGAAGAAGATAATCAATAAAGAAACATGATTTACAAGAATACTTGTATGTATGACATAGAAGAGAAAAAAAATCACTACCCAATAAAAAAGGACATCATGCTATCACCTTTTAAAATTATTAATTTAATTTTTAAAAAAAACTTCCCAATATACGGGCTACTAATTGCAAAATTTAAATTTAATTTTTTTTGTCAATAAAATAAAAAGGGGCTATACGTTGCTAATTAGTAAAATGGGATGTCATGCTATGCCATTTTTTAAAGAAATTACAAGTTGAAAATTGTTATGAAGCTATATGAATTTAGAAGAAGAAGAAAGTAGGGAGAAGAGAAAAGACTTCTTATTTATCTTGAAGTATATTCAGGATTCAGAGATCTTTCACCAATCTTCTTTACAATGAAGAAAAACCCTTTATTTATAGGGGAAACCTTACTTGGTCCCAAGTAGGATTCCTAACCATATCCTACTAGAACTCCACATAATTAGACATTCACTATAACACAAATATGTTTATAACACTCCCCCTTGAATGTCGGTAGATTATGTGCCTCGTTAAAACCTTACTAGATAAAACCCAGTGGGTAAAAAGATCTAGTGAAGGAAAAAGAGTACACATATCTAATAATACGCATTATGGATGCCTCATTAAAAACCTTACAAGGAAAACCCAGTGGGACAAAACCTTGTGAGGAAAAAAGAGTACATCGCATAATTAACTCTGCCTAATGACAACATCAATTCAGAGACTAGAACCTTCGTTTTCCAAGCTTATGCACCATCTTTTTGAAAGTTGTAGTTGGCAGAGACTTGGTGAATAAATCAACAATAATATTACTTGAACAGACCTCTTGCATGTTGATATCACCATTCTTGGGAGCTCATGAGTGTAGAAAAACCTTGACGAAATATGATTTCTTCTATATGCTTTTATGAATCTTCCCTTCAGGGTCAAAGATTTCAGCAAGTTCCTTACTTCAACTTCTTTAAGCAAATAATTGCCAAGAGTTTCAATTCTAGTCATCAACTTGCATAATAATACTTGTATATGCTCTATGCATTTTGAATCTATTTAATCCTTATGAGGATGATAAACAAGTTTTTCAAAAACTTGTATATGCTTTATATTTTGAACCCATCAGATATTTTCATATCAATTTTGTCAAGCAACAACATTCAATATTAGTTGTATGACATCTTCTAGTGCCTAGATTGCAAGTCAAATAAGCTTTACGTTTACCAAGATGCATCATTCCACTTTTCACTTGATAATTATTTCTACACAAGCATACTTTAATAGATGTATAATTTATATCCTCATTATATTTTACAATATTGTGCGCTATTGTATCAAAGATATCGTCAATAAATCATTTTGTATCGATTCACAATACGACAGAACTTATTGAGATCTCATCACTTCATTATTTTTAGGTAGCTACCCCTCTCATTAGGTTTCATAAAGTGTTATGTCGTAGGCTCTCCAAGAGCACATTGTCTCCTTATTATGATCATTTTGATTCTTTGATCCTCCCCCTTTTTCAAGGATTATTTTATTTAGAATTGATTAGTCTATCATGCTTCATGTATGTCATAGACTTTATCCTTAAGGGACATTCAATAGGAGTATTTACAACTTTTGTGTTGCTTCTAATCTCCCCCTTATGTTAGACAACCTAACATATATCTCAATCTTTTGGAGAATCTATCTTTGTGCATCATAGTATATTCATTAATCATATATTGCACATCAAAATTATCAGATGAAAACTATTTGGTCCCTGACCATAAACCAATTAACAGAAAAATTGATCATAACTTATTGGTTTGATTCATACAATTATGTTTGTATGTAATATCATATTTCAGATCAACATATGAAACTTTATTTTCATAAGCAATGATTCACTATATGAGACATTTAATGTCACATCATCTTATATATTTATCAATATTATCAAGATGAATTATCTTGATTTCATATTCTGAAAGTTGTGCTTTTAGCTCAATTATCTTGCACAAACAATTTTGCGAATGTCAAACTGCAAGTTGACAACAAACGCACATGTGATTATCTTATTGATGCATCTTTTTATCATATCACATGATAGGTAAACGGGCCCATATTCACCTTTTATACTTTTCAGAATTTAGGGATTTAGTCCCAACTTTAGTTGATCCAATCAACTTTATCACGAGAACAAGCAACGTAAAGAATTCTTGAAGAATCTTCTAGTTTTTCAATGTATGTCCATTACTCAGTATGCACATCTTTGGGATGACCAAATTATTCATGCCAACTAATAAAATTAGTAGTACTCGTAAACTCCAAGTTTACTACGCCATGTGCCTTTTGCTTTAGTAAATTTCTGATTTACTATTTTATGAGTAAATTTCAATTTTATTACTCCAAGAGTAATTTTTAGATTTATTTCTTCTCAATTACTTTACCCTTTAGGTGAGTCGTGATCCCATCATTGAATGAACTAATCTGAAGAAAATTTGTGCATGTAAACATATTATTTGTGCCAACATTTTTGCAAACATCAAGTTGCGAGATAATAATAGGCACACATGAGACCATATAGAAGAAACATTTATTAGGACCATTAAGTCTAAACAATCCACAAGGTGGATGACTAGGTCCACAAATATTTGTATACGTTCCTAGAACGCAGAGAATTCAATTTCAACTTTCGTTTATGATGGTCTCACAATTACCTTGCCTTGCTAACAATCATTACAAGAAAATTCACGTCTAGAATGGTGGCTTATCACCTCATTCACTCTAAAGAATGGATCTGTATTTTTACCATTTATCAAAGGCTCTCATTCTTCATGAATGGAACACAATCATCTAAGTACATCAAATTTTGATAACTTAGTACCTCATTCCATATTCATGTGCATCATTTAATCAATTGTCTTCTTTTAGACATTTATGCACTGCTACATTCACTTTGGGGAATGGATCTGCTTCAACGAGATATATTTCATGACTAATTTTATCAAAAATTCATTATTTCCCTTAGTCATCATAATATCATCAATATGGTGCATTGAGACTCAAACCCAACGTCTTATGCCATAAATCAATGAGGGACTTGAATCCAACATCTTTCATCACAAAGCATCAAGACTTCTGATGTCTTACCCTCTTGGTGCGATTGGACGTAAATCCATCGTCTTATTCTTTTGGTGCGATAAAACTTAAATCTATCGTCTTACCCACAATGAGGCTCAACCTCAAGCCGTCAAAATAATTTAATTTTATCACTTTGATGATCATTAATATGATCGTACATTATAATTACACACAAAATTGAGATTATTGATTTATTATAATCAACATTAGTAGTTAATTAATATAGCTTAATAGATCACATACCTCATATAAAGGTTGAAAACATATCTTTCACTTAATTGTGCTTATTCAATTATTAAAATAAATTAAGGAATTCTCTTTCCAATCGATTAAAATTACACGTATAAAAAGTCAACAAATCTCTTTAAATACTTACTTTAGATGGTACCTCCAGATCTGTCACACAAATAATTATAACATAAAGATAAATCATACCTTGAAGATATAAGAATCTTATTGCATAACTTATGCACTTTTTTCGTCTTCTTCATAATTCTTTAAGAATAGAACAATCGTGCTGATAACGTGTTATGAAGCTATATGAAATTAGAAGAAGAAGAAAGTAGGGAGAAGAGAAAAGACTTCTTATTTATCTTGAAGTATATTCAGGATTCAGAGATCTTTCACCAATCTTCTTTACAATGAAGAAAAACCCTTTATTTATAGGGAAAACCTTACTTGGTCCCCAAGTAGGATTCCTAACCATATCCTACTAGAACTCCACATAATTAGACATTCACTATAACACAAATATGTTTATAACAAAAATCAAATTCTTATCAATAAGTTGAAGATTTAAATAATCAATCAATCTTTTGTGTGTTTATATGAAGGGGAACTATAGAAAAAAGGTGAAATACATTAATAAATTATTAAATTTATTAGTAAATTTTATTTGAACACTCAAATTAGGATATATTTTGATTATGCACCTAAATAACTATTATAAGTATTTCTACATGACATTTTCGTCTGAAACTTTGAAATAAATTATGCGTTTGTTTTAAAGCACCACTTAAAATATTTACACATCAATTAATTATATGCACTACTCTCATGAGTAAGTTGTTTAATTGTGGTTGATGGTCCATAATTGAATAGAGTCACATATTTTAGTCAGAAACATTCGATAAAAAAACACTATTATGGGTATAACTATTCAATTGAAATCATAATTTAAGTCTTTAAATAAAATTTATCTATTAAATTTAGAAAACTGCAAAGATATTCACCTAGATAAAGTTAAGAAGTGAAATAAATCATGGAAATATACATCTAATGTTGTGTGATAGGGATGCAGCAACTTTGTACATATTCAAAATAAATAAAGCACGTTTTACCCTTATTTTTTTGTGGGAAGTTGCAAAACAGCCAATTCGAGATTCCCATAAATAAATATAATATAAACTTTTTTTATGGGCATTCTAGCATTCGCAATTAATAGTGATTATTATAGTTATGGAAATAACTAATAATGTTTTCAAACTATATAAAATTATATGCTACTAGTTAATAATTTTATTTAAAAATATCTTTATCGTCAATTAAAAATGCACATATTATTACTTAAAGAGAATATTTTTTAAAAAAACAAAAATATATTATTTCTTTTCTTTTTTAAACACATTATTTTCTAAGATATTTCTTTAATTAGAAAATACTTCAAGTCGAAAGAAAAGATTAAGGGTCTGTATGGAAAGCCACATGGTAATTGGAATTGGTGTAAACACTAGAGTAGTAATTACCATCCTAGTAATTACACAATTTAGTAATTACATTGACCTGTTTATTTGCCTTAATATAATTACACATGTCCGGTTTGGATGTCACACTGTAATTACACATGTTCTGTTTGGATGCACAATTGCAATCATAAAATTATATTAAAATTTTAAAATAAAAATTTATTATTTAGAGTTTATACTAGAAAAACAAGAATTTTTTTATAAATGATCTTAAACTAAATATTTAAGATATATATATTATTTTTTTTGAAAATATATAAGAAATAAACATATGCTCTTAACTAATATTTTGAAAACATAATTGATTTATATTTTTCAATTTAATATATTTCAATTGAATTGATCATAAAAACTAAAAGTATGAAGTTTATACGAATATCATGAAATACATGAGATCTTTTATTGAGTTTAAATATTCAATTTATAAGGCTTCCACATGTATACATTGTTTTCTTCTCAATAGTCAGTCAGGTCAAGGGTTCACTTGAGACCAACAACGATTTTGAGTGCCGGCCACATCCAAGCAGGGGCGGACCCACATGGGCGGGTTCACCCGAACCTCCTCAACAAAAAATTACAGTGTATATATAAGATAAATTTCAGTGTGTGTGTGTGTGTGCGTGTGTGTGTGTGTGTGTGTGTGTCTCTGTGTGTGTGTGTGTGTGTGTGTGTGTGTGTGTGTATATATATATATATATATATATTGAACCCCGTAATGACAAAGAAAAGCCGATAGCCTAGTGACAGGTCCCCTTGAAATTAGGCTCCACTTTGAGAGATTGAATCAATGATGATAGTTCGTGTTGTGGTTTGTTGCTTTTGGATATCCGTGAAGGGTGAGAACTTGGATCCTATATCAACCTGTCTACTTCTGTACATATGTTAGCTTATCTTTTTCCTTTGAGACAACTTGTTGTTGTGCACTTTCTAGCTTATCATTAGTTAATTCAAGTTACGAGATGTTACATAAATACACCATTATGGGTGTTGCAAAATATAGTTTTTCTTTCTACCATATTAGATATCTAGAGTTATTTATCCAACATAAAAGAAATGTTTCGCATCTTCTATGGATATTGGACTCTGCATTAAGGGAATTCATCCATTCTGTGAGAATTTCCAACGACTGACAACACAATTCGTGATAATTATAGATCTGGTTCTTTAAAAAGAATTTTTTAAGTCTCATATACGAATAGTTACTTACTAAGATACTAAAAAAGATTTTTTATTGAATTATTTGAATAATTTATACAGTCATCCAAAAAGTCATCTTCATGAAAAATAACAATCGGAATTCAATTAGCCATTGTTGAAAATCATTGTGCAAATGATGAATATTTAACTACAATTGGTTTGAATTACAAAATTTGAAAATAAAATTGAGATGTTTTTTAGTAATTCAATTGTTTATTGGAATTTGTCACCGAGCATATAAAAATAGACAAAGACAAACGTAAATTGTAACATATCAGACTACGAAAGAGCAAAATAGAAATTTATGCAAGTCACCCATCAAGTTTAGTTTTGGGTCAACTTTAAACGACCTTAAATTTTAGCACATGAAGAATTAGATGTCCCTTGAGCTATATAATCCAAGGTCATTGAGTCCTCTTTCCAACGCGGCCAAGTTTACTAAACTTCGAGCTCAGAGTAAATAGTTATACCCATTTGGATGAAGCCTCTCTATTTAAGACATTTAATCCATTTTAGAAAGGGGTATTTTGGTCTTTTTTTCGTATCAAGCCTAAAACATTTTTTCATCGCAAAAAAGAGTTAATCTGATTTTGATCACTTTTCCATGTTCCTAACCACTTAGGGATTTAGAGCAAGGTTTCAAGTGGTGAAAAAAAGGCTAAGTTCAAGTTTTCTTCGTGATTTGTGGATTTAGCAAAGAACATTGTTATTTCCAGGTATGTAAGCCTTCTCACAGTGATGGACTTGTTTGTCCTCACGCCATACACTTCATTCATCCATAATTTGTCCATTAAATTATTATATTAAGAGATTATTGAATAGTTGTTGATTGTTATTTTGTTCTTTAACAAAAAAGTTGAGTTTCTTGGGTTGAGTATCTTGAGTATGGGTTAGATTATTGATAGAGATTGTATGAGATATCAATGAATTCATGTTGGTTTTATAAATCAAAAAGTGTTTAGAAGAAATCACTCGACTCTAGATGAGTTAGGAGTTGAAATTGAAAAGAAAAAATCTTCGGATTTCTAGGTATAGGGGTTCAACGGCACGCCACCATAGAGCTAGGGATTTTAGTCTGTAGTTTTGGGACTCGTGCACTACGCCCCAAAATTCTTCCACTAGTTTATGTCCTTGTGCCCTCGTTAGTGGTGCGGCAGGGCGCCTGGCCTTTTTCCCTTTTGTGCTCCTTTCCAAATGTGTTCCTTTGAATCGTGACTACATCCTGTTCTTGGTATTAGCTTCTAAATTCCCCATTAATCCTTGAGAGATCCTACATGTTCTTATCACATGTCTTAATTTAAATTTTGAACTAAAGCAAGTTTAAGAGGTCTTTTTGAAATGAAAAATGCTTCAACTAAGTCTTGACAAAGTAGATACGAGAATGAGAAGAGGTTTTATCTATGATTGAAAATTGTATAAGCGGACTGGTATTCCCAAATGTCACACTTTTACATTTAAAAGAGAGAAACATCGTATCTAAATGAGTGTATGAGTTCAGAGATGTTTCAGAGTATTACCTCTTTTAAGAGGATGTTTAATTTTGAGTAATTACCTCAAATTGAAAAAGAGTTATGTTTTATACATTTGAGCACGTGTTATGATATTATTGGGAGTAGTATTGAGCAGTGATATGGGGATTAGTTAAGACAACTCACGTTTCTCATTAACCATGTACCCAACATGGGTAAAACGTCGTACTTTTTAGAAGATTCCTTATTGATTTTAAGCATAACTTAGTGGATCCACTTAGTTGAGTTTTTCTATACCCCGAAAAGGTATAGCACAGTTCAGACATCGTATACGAGACGTTGTATCATCATATAGCTCATAGTGATGGTTCTAGGTTAGAGAATCTCTCAGATAAGAATAAAAATTATCTTATTGTATTTATTTACATCATTGCATTTATATCTCCTGTTTTATAATGTTTATATTGCATATATCATTGTTTCTTTTATATTTGAGTTGAGGTTAGTATGTATACCAGCCTTATCAATTTAGTCATATGTGCTTCAAGTTCCTCTCACATGCTCTTACATTCAATGTAATGACATCATTTGACCTGCATCCTTTTATGATGTAGATACAAGTGTTTAAGGTCATCAACACGTGCTTCGTTGATACCACTTGCATTCCAGCTAGATTGGAGGGGTTCACACTTATATTTCTTGTTTTATTGAGTTGTCGAGGGTATTTTCTAGACATTTATATTTGATTTAGAGGCTTCATATATTTCTAGAAATTGCGGAGTCTTCCATTACTTTCCTTGTTGATGTTTTGAAACTTTGAGATAATTACTTGTGTTTTATTAAGTATTTCCAAATAGTCATTGAGTAAGTTAGAATAGAGATATTTTGAGATTACACATACACTTGGAGTCCCATTTTTCTTGAATAAGTCATCCATTAAGTAGTCAGCCAGTCCCAGGGTTCTCTTGAGGACCAACAATGGTTCTTGAGTGTCAGCCACGTCCAAGGTGTAGGCTTTGGACCTGAAGAACTTGGTATTAGAGCCCAGAGTTCAAGAGGTTTATGATGTTCATGAAGTCGTGTCTGTATGGTCCTTTTAATCAGTGTGAATCGTGGCAAATTTTTAATTATAAAGACTTGACATTTAGGGAATATTTCTTTCTTACTTTTTCCTATGCGATAGAGTTTAACTCTATGGAAGTTCCTTATAATTCGTTCTTACACATATACTTTAGATCAGTCCTCCATGAATAGATGCTTGAGGACGTCTTGTTAGAAGGAATGCGAATCATCAAGGTTAAAAAGCTCCAGTGCACCAAAAGTACAAGCATCTAAGGGAGATGTCATCAATGTTGAGTTCCAGAATGGTATCCATATGCTGACTCAAGTTGTGGAAAATCAAGTTAATTATCAAAGAGTGGGTTATCAGGATGTGGTTAATACATCATGAATCTGTTAGTTCTTGAGGATTACTCCCCTGGAATTCACAGGGTCAAACATCATTGAGGGTCTGGAGAACTTTGTAAAAGAACTTCAAATAGTTTTTGAGGTTATACGTGTTGCTAACACAGTGGAGGGAGTTAGATTCTTTCCAACTCAATGGTCTTGCTAGGATATGATACGATCAAGTAAAGACGAGAAGGGAAGAAGGGGAACCACCTTGTAGTTGGGTTATTTTCGTAGAGGCTTTCTTGGGGAATTTCTTCCATACAAGCTAAGGGAAGCAAAGGTAAGAGAAATTTTGAATCTTAAACAGGAGCTTATATAAGATTTCTATTTCGTCCCTCACTAAGTTGACTTAGAAAACACTTAAGTTTCATTGGTTAGAAGCTTGTGAGAAGAGCTTTCAGGGATTTTTGTTATTTATTATGATGCATACATAGTGGACTTAGTTTCATTAAAAATGGTTATGTATAGACTATGCCTCTAGACATCTTAAGATTCACAAGAAGAATTACCCGACTCACGATATCGAGTATGCAACAGTGGTCTTTTCTCTCAAAATACTGTATCATTATCTCTATGGTGTTCATGTGGATGTGTTCACGGTCCATAAGAGTCTCCTGTTTGTTTTCACTCATAAAGAAAATAGCCTCAGTTTGAAGAGGTGGTTAGAGTTGATCAAGGATAATAACATGGGTATCATCTATCACCCAGGTAAGGTTAATATTGTTATTGATGCTTAGAGTAGGTTGTCTATGGGAAGTACTGCACATGTTGAGGAAGTTAAGAAAGAACTGGCTAAAGAGGTTCACATACTTCCTATTTGGGGTCCTTTTGTTGGACTCCATTGAAGGTGGAGTGGTGGTGAATAATGGAGCTGAATCATCACTAGTATCTAAAGTAAAGGAGAAACAAGATAACGACCCTCTTTTACTTGAATAAAAGGCAAATAATCATAAGCAAAAGGTAATGGCTTTTGAACTAGGGGGAGATGGTGTGTTGAGATATCAAGGTAGATTGTGTGTACCAAAGGTGGATGAGCTCCAAGAGAGAATCATGGCAAAAGCTCATAGTTCAAAATGTTCAATCCATACTGGTTCCACAAAGATGTATCATGACTTGAAAGAAGTCTATTGGTGAAGTAGAATGAAGAGGTGATTTCACCGTTCATTGTTAAGTGGTCGAATTGCCAACAAGTCAAGGTAGAACACCAAAGGTCAGGTAGTGTGGCTCATAAAATAACTTTTCCGAAACGGAAGTGGGAGATTATATATGGATTTCAATACAGGATAGCCGCGATCTCGCTAGTAGTATGATTCAATTTGGATGATTGTAGATCGAATGACTAAAATAGGCTAATTTACTACCGATAAAGACTACAATTATATATTCAAGATATATTCTAACTTCATGGAGTTACTGTGTCTATCATTTTAGATAGGGGTGCACAATTGACAACTCAGTTTTGAAGTACTTCCAAAATGGTTTGGGTTTGATGGTGAACCTTCGTATTGCCTTCCACCTTCATATGGATGGCCCATAAGAGCACACAATTCATACCCCAGAAGATATATTGATGACATGTGTCATGGATTTCAAAGGTAATTGTGATGACCACATGCCTATCATAGAATTTGCTTACAATAATAGTAATAACTCAGTATTCAGATGGCTCCCTGTGAGGCTCTTTATGGGAGAAGATGTATATCTTCCATTATTTGGACTGCAGTTGGTGAAGCTGAGTTGATAGGGCCAGACTTGGTTCATGAAGACATCATGAAAGTGAAGACCATTCAAGAAAGGTTTAAAACAACACAAAGTCTTTATAACTCCTATATAGATGTTAGGAGGAGAGACTTAGAATTTGAAGTTGATACCTGGATCTACTTGAATGTTTCACCCATTAGGGGTGTTATAAGATTTGATAAGGGCAAAGTCATTCGGCTACATTAGGCCTTGTAAGATATACAAGAGAGTTGGCAATGTAGCTTATGAGTTATAGCTTATATCAAAGTTAGTAGAAGTCAATTAAGTATTTCATATGACAATGCTAAAGAAAAGTTTGGGTTATCCTTCAGTCATTATACCTACAGAGAATATTAGTATCATGGAAACCCTATTGTACGAAAAAATTGCCATTGAAATTCTTGATCGTCAGGTTCACAAGTTGAGAACCAAGGAAGTTGCATCCGTCAAGGTCTTATAGAGTAATCAATTTGTATAGGAAGCTACTTGGCAGGCTGAGGAGATATGAAGATAACATACCCCAATCTCTTTCCTTCCAAAACAATTCAAGACTAAGATACTAACTCTCGTAAAGTACTCTTTAAGTTGATATTTTGAGTTTTTGTTAATAGCATGTTGTGTTCTTGAGTTGGACTATTAGATGCTTCCCACCACCGTTCTTCTTAGCGTGATCTCATTCGAGGATGAATTTTCCCAAGGGTGAGATATTTTAACACCTTGGACTTCGAGAGAACTAAACAAAAATTCGTGCAAGGCACCCATAAGTTATAAGTTTCGGATCAACTTTAAGCTACCATATCTTTTAGCATACGAAGAATTATACCGCCCATGAACTATAGAATCAAAGGGCTTTCAGTCCACTTTGCAACGCCTCAAATTTGTCTAAATTTAGAGCTTGGAGTAAAACATAAAGCCCGTTTTAGTGACGCCTCTCTATTTAAGGAATTTAAGCCATTTTATAAAAGGATATTTTGGTCTTTTCTTATCCCATTAGGACTACAATGTTTTTTTTAACCTAAATAAGGGTCTAATCTGATTTATACCACTCTTACATGTTCCTAAATACTTAGGGATTTAGAGCGAGGTATCAAGAGAACAAACAAGGGCTAAGCTCAAACGTTCTTCAATATTTGTAGATTTTTCCAGGAGCATCATTCTTTCCAGGTATGTAAGTCTTCTCACAGTGATGAACTTGTTTGCCTCACTCCATACATCTAATCCATCTACGAATTCGTCCATGCTATCATTATATTACAAGATTCTTGAGTAGTTCTGGATTGTTGTTTCATTCTTTACCAATGGAATTTTTGAGTTACTTGGATTGAGGATCTTGAGTATGGCTTGTGATTATTGATATTGTATGAGATATCTATGAAATTGTGTTGTGTTATTGAATTAAAAAGAGTTTAGAAGAAATAACTGAACTCCAGATGAGTTGAAACCCGAAATGGAGAAGGAAAATCCATTAGATTTCTAGGTATGTGGGTGGGGTGGCGCTCCACCGTATTGCCAGTATTCCCCAATGCAACACAAGTAGATTCCTTATTGAGGGTCGTATTTTTTAGACTATTCCTTATTGATATTAAGCATATCTAGTAGATTCACTTAGTTGAGTTATTTTGTACTCCGACTATATATAGGATAGTTCTAGAAGAGTGGGTAAGATGTTGTATCATCACATAGCTCATAGTGAAACTTGTCAGTTAAAAAATCTCCCAAATAAGAGTAAGAGGTATCTTATTGTATTTTCATACATGATTGTCTTTATATCTCTTGTTTTATAATGTTCCAAGCATTGCACATATCATTGTTCCTTTTATATTGGAGTTGAGTTGTGGTGAGAGTATCTTCCAGTCTTATCAGTTCAGTTATCTATGTTTTCAATTTACCTCAACCTCATATTTTATGTTGCAGGTACAAGTGTTCAGGTCATCAACATGCGCTTTGTTGATTCCACTTGTGTTCCATCTAGCTTGTTTGAGCCTCCTTTTTTTATGGAGGGCTTAACACTTATATTTCATGTTTTGCTGAGTTGACATGGATATTTTATCGATATCTATACTAGTATTTATAGGTTTCGTAGATAGCTAGAGGTTGACGAGTCTTTCGTTACTTTCCTTGTTGATGTTCAAAAACATTGAGACAGTTAATTATGTTTTATCAAGTATTTCCAGATTTTCATTGAGTACGTTATAAATGAGACATTTTGAGTTTAATTTTGCACTTATAGTCTCTTTTTCATTGAGTAAGTCTTCCACTAATTAGTCAGATAGGTCAAGGGTTCGCTTATGGACCAATTATAGTTCTCATGTGCCAGCCACACCCGAGGTGTAAGCTCAGGGCATGACATTATTTTATACCAGAATAAATGTTGTTAAAAAAGTGATAAATACCATGTTTTTTTGCAAAAAATTATTCCTTGTATCTTTTTTTCCCTAACCGCTAGTGTTGGGCAGGTGTGTTGCCCGTGTGTCTCATGTTAATTCGTTTAGATTCATTTTATTGATACATTATATTTTATGAAACAAATCCGCATAATGAGTAATAAAAAAAATTAATCATAAAATATATAAGTTCATTTTAAAAAAAAAAGGTGTCAAGAGTTTCTCGAGAAATGATAAGAGGTTACAATGCCTCATATACCCATATCCTTGCTTTTCATCACAACTTGCGATTTTGGATCATGAAAACGTAGTACTTATGCCTTATCCCTTGAAATAATCCAATAGCACTAAAGTAGGATTTGAAGTAGTAAATATATGGCTTATACTTTCTTATTTGTGTAGATTTTCTAACAATTATTGTGTTTGGTCCATCGATAAGTTATAGAGCCCATTAAATTGTAATGATCCTTAACCCTAATGCTTGATGAATAAATACACCATTATGGGTGTAGAAAGATATTAAAAAAATCCACTATAAGATCGCCAGGGTTATCTGTCAAACATAAAAAAAAAATATATGTTTTGCATATTCTGTGGATATTAGCCTCTGGATAAAGGATATTTATCCATTCTATGAGAATTTCCACAACCAACATCACAAATCATGATAGTTATAGATCTGTTTTTGCAAAAAATAATTTCGTAAGTCTCCTATACTAGTATTTACCAATTGAAATACTAAAAAGTTTGTTTTACGTTATTTCTATTATTTAGACGGTCATCCAAAAAATTAACTTCATGAAAAATAACAAATGGAAGACAATGTTAAAAATCATTGTGCAAATGATGAGTATTTAACTTCAATTGAGTGGTTTGCGTTATACAATTTGGGAAAATATAAGTTGTTTGCTAGTACTTCAATTGTTTATTGGAGTTTGTTAACCGAGTATATAGAAACAAGCAAACATAAAAGTAATTTCACACCTGAATAGATTTTGTTTCAGAAATGATAAAGGGTATTTTTTAAAAGAGAAGATAACCTTTTCATCTCTGATTTTTTTGGTCTTTTTAACAACAAGAGTTTTCACGTGTATACCATGGTTATTTGTGTTGACTCATTGTAATGATATTTTGTATTCTAAGAAATACATTCGTGTATTGAGTAACAAAATACATACTCGTTAAAAATAAGTTAATTTTTCAAAACAAATATAGGTGTTTAAATTTACTGGTAAAATGAGAGGAGGTTGCACTACCTCATATAGCCATATTCTTGATTTTCATCACAACTTGTGATTTTAGGTCAAGACAATTTGATACTGATGAATTATCCCTTAAACAATACAATAGTTGAAAAGTACGATTTTAATGAGCAGAGAAAAGTCATACTCTCTCTCAGTTGTGCAAATTTTCTAATAATTTTTGTGTAAGTTCCACCAATAGGTAATATAGCCCATTAGACTATCAAGGTCCTTAACTCTAACCCTTGATGTATAGGTACGCCATAATGGATGTAGAAAAAAAAATAGATTTTATTTCCGGGTAGGGTTATCGATCTAAGGTAAGAAAATGTTCTAAATCTTTGGTGGATATTGGAATCTGGAGAAAGGGAATTCATCCATTTTGTGAGGATTTCCAAAGACCAACAAAACAAATCATGATAGCTAAAGATATGCTTCTTCAAAGAAGAATATTGTAAGTCTCCTATACGAGTATGTACCAATTGAAATACTATAGGAAACGTTGCTTTACTAAGTTATTTTTACAAAAGGTCATCCAGAAAATTAACTTCATTAAAAATAAAAAACGGAAGTCGACGAGCCATTGTTGAAAATCAATGTGCAAATGATGAATATTTAACTTCAATTAAATGGTTTGTATTATACAATTTAAAAATAAAAATAAGATGTTTACTAGTACTTCAATTGTTCATTGGAGTTTATTACCAAGCATATTGAAAAAGACAAAGACAAAAGTAATTTTACACCAGAATAGATTTTGATTCAAAAGTGATAAATGTTATATTTTTTTTGTAAAAAAGGGGATAATACACAAATTTCCCCTCAACCTATGCCCGAAATCTCAGAGACATACTTATACTATACTAAGGTCCTATTACCCCCCTGAACTTATTTTATTAATAATTTTCTACCCCTTTTCGGCCTATGTGGCACTATCTTGTAGGCCCATCGTTAAGTTGACTTTTTCTTCAAGCTAGTGCCACCTAGGCCGAAAAGGGGTAAAAAATTACTTATAAAATAAGTTCAGGGGGTAATAGGACCTTAGTATAGTAAAAGTGTGTCTCTGGGATTTCGGACATAGGTTGAGGGGGTACTTTTGCATTTTTCCTAAAAAAATAACCTTTACCTCTTTTGTGTTTAACAACTTGTCCTTGGTAGGTGCGTTGCATGTGTCTCCTATGTGAATTTTTCTAGACTCATTTTAATGATATTTTATATTTTATGTGCATTCATGAAATGAGTAATATAAAATTTAAAGTAGGATTTTAAGGAGTAAATGTCAAGCCCCTAGCACACACCTTGAATATGACTGACATTCGAGAATCATTGTTGGATCCAAGTGAGTCCTTGACATGACTTAACTCTTAGAGGAAGAATTACTGATAAATAAGATGAATTTAAAAGATAGACTTTTCCTAACTATCTAAAAAAATAAACTCAGAATGTTTTAGAAATAAACATTTAACTAGCCAAAGCAAGCCTCAAGATAAACAACTCAAAATGAAAAGACTCATGAACAATTGTATATCTATCTATGAAGCCTCTAATACTATGAGGGATTTCGGGAAAAGATACCCTATCATCCTAATAAACTTGAATGAAAAAGCATTTTTTTAAAAAAAGAGGATCCTCCAGAAGCAATAAGGCTCACCAAACAACTCTGGAACTTAACCGGATCAACGAAGTGCTTGATGCTGATCCTGATCACCTGTATCTGCATCATAAAAGATACTGGCAAAATGACCTGAGTACATAGAATGTACGAGAATATGAGGGGAAATCTAAACACAAGACATAAGCTTGAACTGAAACTGAAGAAACAACTTACCTCGTCGTAACTCAACTCACGGATACTAAACTCATTTGAAAATAAAGCAGTAGTAAAGATGCATTATAAAGAAAAGCTTTAAAATAGTACATAACTTCATATATTTAAAATTACAATACACTCTATTTGTATGCAATAATACAAAATAAACTATGTATTTGAAATTAGAAAATAAACTCTATGGAAGATTCTCTAATCGACAAACATTGGTGATACAACATCTATCTCACTCTACCAGAACTGTCCTATACTTTGTTAGGGTATAGAAACTACTACTAAGTGGATCAACTAGTATATGCTTAAAAACAATAAGGAATCATCTAAGAAGTATGACCCTTTCTACCTATGTTGACTACTTGGGGTATGAGGACTTTGAGTTAACTGAACTCGTCCCCATATCGATGCTTAATACTACTTCCAAAATATAACTAGCTCATATGTTTAAAAACATAACCCTTTCTCTGTATTGAGATTATTAATCAAAAATCTCTCTTAAAAGAGTTGGTACTCAAAGATTCTCAAAAACTCTTTAGGAAATCGGTGTTTCCTCTCATATTAATTGTGAAACATTTACTCGTGGAAATACTTAATTCCAATATATCATTTTAAAGAAAATGAACTCAATTCTAATCTTTCTAAAACTCAAGTGCTCAAGACTTAAGAATTTTTAAAATGATTGTACAAGACTTTTTAAAATGACTTGGAATAACTCTCAAGACATGATACTTAGCTCTGCCTTGAATTTGAATTATAAATTCAATGTTATGAATGATTTCTAGATGCTTAGGGAGTAAAGGTACACTTAAAAAAGACTTAGATCAAGCAAACAACTGAAAAAAGTAGGGCAGACGACCTTGTCCTACTGCTGGCATGCTGCCCCAAGCCTCCATTTATTTGATTGGGCGAACTGCTGGCGCACAACCTCAACCTTCATTTACCGGGGGTCTGTTTAGGCACACTGTTGGTACGCCACACCAGCCTCCATTTACTGGAGGTTTAATTGGGTGAACTTATGGCTTGTTGCGCCTAACATCCATTTATTGGGGTTTTGGTTGGGCGCACTGCTGGCGCGCCGCCCTCCCCCCTAAACGACCTGACGAATTTTTTCATCTTGTTTTCTGATCCTAAATCACTTTTAATGTATTTATTTCCTAAAAATTTCTTTAGATTCAATTACTCAATACAAGTACAAAATAATCTACTCGGAAACAACTCTTAAACTCAATGCGATTATCTTAAGAACTCATCAAACTCATCCTATTTCTAGAACGGAAAGAAGGCTTCAAGAACACTTATCAAGAAATCAAATCCTTAAACTTTTGAGAACTAAATTATTCTAAAATAACATGATCGATGTGTTGTTGAGCGAACCCAACACCATGAGAACTCACATACCTCTTAGGAATCAAACTTTTGGCGAAACAACCTTCGATTTGCAAGAAACTTGAAGAAAGCCTTGAGTTTTCTCCTTTTCTCTTCTTCTTGAACCCTTCTCAAAAACATAAGTGTATTTTGATTTGTGCAAACTGATATAAATCAAACTTGAGCCCAAAAATAACATTAAATTCGTTTTAATAAGATGAGGTAAGGAAAAGACCAAAATACGCCTCACCATTTCGGGTAACTTTCCTTAGTTGGTCATGAATATTTCAAATGGTCATATGTTCTTCATACTAGCTCAAAACTCTTAACTTAGTTCATAACTTAAAAACTTTCAGATTTTGCTATTTCCAATTTAGCTTTTTCTAAATATAGCTCTTTCCAAGTGGGATGTTACAATATCTTCCCGTTGGGAACATTCTTCCTCGAATGAGATTACTCCTAGTAGAACTAAAGGTGTTAACATTGAACATTCAGGTCAAACACCTCTAACACATTTAGTATATCAATTAAAGAGTACCAAAAAGAGAATTAGTATCTTGATGTGGAAGTTCTACAAACTCAAAGAGATGTGTATATGTCTTCTTCATATCCTCCTCAGCCTCCCAAGTATCTTCTTCATCAAACTGATTCCTCCATAAGACGTTAACTGATGCTACCTACTTTGTCCTCAACTTGTCAACCTAACGATCTATATCTGGATGGGCATCTCATCATGATATAGGTTGTCCTTAATACCAATATATTCAGTAGGTATAACAAGTGAAGGATCACCCATACACTTCTACAACATAGAAATGTGAAACACCAGATGAACTTCTGTGTTTTCTGACTCTTTTTTTTATATTATGAAAAATCAACTATTTCTTAAAACTCACAAAATCCACTAACTTATATTTAATACATGTCCCTAATGATATAACGTGTTAAATAAATGATCACTTTATCTCACTAACTATCGATTAAGTTATTTATCTACAATCACCCAACAATTAATTAATTCATGTTAAACGAATAATCCAATTTCCATAAATGACCTTCCGGATCATTACACTCCTCTTCGCTGAAGATATCGCCTCACCGCTTCTATTACTATTCACTTGGTTAAAAACCCAAAAACATTTTACATAAAGATCAAAATTTTAATAAAATACTATAAGAGAACAAAGAAATGAGAAGTGATCGGAAAAAGGTGAGTATTAATTTTGTGATTCCGATATACAAAATTGATTATACGGAAAATTTATTGGGAGAGAGAGAAGAGATGAGTAAACCGAGAAGAAGATGCACAAATTACATTTTTATAGAAAGAAATCACCTGAGGAAGAAAGCAGAATAAAGATATCTGGTCTTGGAGGTGGGTGGGTGGTATTACAAAGCATGTAAGTAAGGGGTAATTCTTTGTTTCAATTTGGTACATGAATGAATCCATTGTTACATATATTACATATCAAGAAATGGGGAAAAAGTCTGATATATCCTTCAATTATTGCGATTCAGAAATGATATATCTCTAATTAAATAAAGTGACTAACATAATATCCTTTTATAGCTTTGTTTAGTATTTAACACACTTGCAATAAAGTCACATGAATAATTTGAGGCAAATAACAATACAACCTTACGATAGTGATAAAAAAATTCATACAAATTACATACACACACAAAAATTGTGAACAAAAAAAGTTAAAAGTAATTATCAAATTTATCCTCTACAGGTTAAACGGTCATTTACATATTTAATTAAACATTAATCCTTTAATTATCGGTATTAAAATGTAAATTTATCTATCTATTAATAATATTTCATCATATTGAAACAGTAGAAAATAAATACATTTCTATGAAATTATGAATGTTCTAAATCTATTTTTATTGGTGCTGAAATTACTAATATATGACTTTTATATTCGTTTCTAGATGTACTTTTATAATATTTCTTTCTTTTATCCTTCCTTACTAATATGGTTTCTTTAAGTAGCTGCATATTTGTGTATTTAGTAATACAGGAGCGTAATGAGAGATTATTAGAGGATATAGTATCTTAATTAGTTTTCCATATTTCTTGCATGATGGTCGATGTATCACTCGATTATATGAATTTTATTTAATGAATAAAATATAAATTGGTAAAAATAATATTTTTAATTTCAACAATTTCTATATAATAATTTAAATATATAATAATTTTATGGGACAAACATGCAATGCATATTCCCAAGAACTAGTATATATAAAAATTATGAAGAGTAGTTAATAAACAAATTTCAACCTTTTCAAAGCTAATTAACTCATTATCAAAACTCAATTTTTTTACCAATAAAATAATAGAGTAGAATCTACACAAGCTTATAAGTTTACTTAAATTGTTCATCATCTAAATAAATTATAATGTACTCTAGCAAACATACAGAAGAATGTTAATACGCATACCATTAGTCAAATTTTAAAAACACATAACAAAATTCATGGTAAGTCAATGATAAAATCAACAACATGCGTTTAACACAAAAANTATATATATATATATTAACAATCACAATATTTTGAATTCAGCAGAATTGAAAATTATAAGTCTAGCATCAGCATCAGCATCACCATGTCATACACAACCTCCACGTAGTCATCTCCTCTCTGCAACACACTCATATAACGTAACTCTTCTTCGTTGAACATATTACCTCACCGTTTCTCTTACTATTCACTCAGTCAATAACCAACAAATATTTTATATAAAGGTCATATTTTTTAATAAAATACTATAAGAGAACAAAAAAAAGGAGAAGTGGTCTGAAAATATGAGTATTGATTTTGTGACACCTATTTATAGAATTGATTGAATGAGGAATTCATTGCAAGAGAGAGAAGAGATGAGAAATCGAGAGGAAGATGGACAAATGAGGTATTTTTATAGAGAAAAGTCACGTGAGGCAGAAAGCTATTTGAGAAATTTCGTGTTGGGGGTGCGGGGTATATAAGGGGTGGTTTGGGGGAGTATTGCACAAAGCATGTAGGTAAGGGGGAATTTTTTGTAGATCAAATGTTACATATATTGACGTATCTAGAAATGGCAAAAAATTCTGATTTGTCCTTCAAGTTTTTTGATTCATAAAAGATAAATCTCTAATCAATAAAGTGACCAACATATACCTTTTTATTACAAGGATAACCCAAATATACCCTTTTTTGAAAATAGAAGTGAAAAAATGATTTTGATCTATTCTTGACTTGTTTTATTAAACTAAAACCCATAAAAAGTATATGTGATCCTTTAGCAAAATCCAGGGTATATTTAATCCTTCTCACATATGAACTTTTTATGCCTTCATTAACTTAGTTACTAATATACATTTATTATTCTTTATGATCACATTTATTTGTTTACTAGTTTCTGGACACGTGATTTGCACGTCTGTTTCATGAGATTTATTGTTGATGCGTTAAAACAATTAAATATTAATAAGGATACCATTAGTCAAATTTAAAAAGCACGTAAAATTTTTTTATAATAAATCGATGATAAAATGTATATAGTAAAATGTGTTTGTATTAAACGCATGTTGTTGATTTTATCGACTTATCATGAAATATTTTTATGTGCTTTTTAAATTTGATTAATGGTATCCTTATTAATATTCAATTGTTTTAATGCCTCAACAATAATTCACATGAAACAGACGTGCAAATCATATGTCCAGAAACTACTAAACAAGTAAATGTGATCATAAGAAATAATAAACGCAATTTAGTCACTAAGTTAATGAAGGCGGAAAAAAATTATATGTGAGAAGGATTAAATATACCCTCGATTTTGCTAAAAGGATCACATATACTTTTTATGGGTTTTAGTTTAATAAAACAAGTCAAGAATAGATCAAAATCATTTTTTCACTTCTATTTGCCGAAAAGGGTATTTTTGGGTTATCCTTATAATAAAAAGGTATTTGTTAGTCACTTTATTGACTGGAGATATATCTTTTCTGAATTAAAAAAAATTGAAGGACGTATCAGAATATTTTGCCATTTCTAGATACGTCAATATATGTAACATTGGATCCACAAAAAATTCCCCCTTACTTACATGTTTTGTACAATACGCCCCCAATCCACCCCCAACACCAGATCTCTTAAATAAGCTTTCCACCTCAGGAGACTTTTCTCGATAAAAATACCTCATTTGTCGATCTTCCTCTCGATTTCTCATCTCTCTCTCTCTCGCAATGAATTCCCCAAACAATCAATCCTATAAATAGGTATCACAAAATTTATACTCATATTTTTTTTGTTCTCTTATAGTATTTTATTAAAAATGTGATCTTTATATAAAATATTATTTGGTTTTGACTGAATGAATAGTAAGAGAAGCGGTGAGGTGATATGTTCAGCGAAGATGAGTTACACAATATGAGTGTGTTGCAGAGAGGCAATGACTACATGGAGGTTGTGTGTGTCATGGCGATGCTGATGCTAGACTTACAATTTTCAATTCTGGTGAACTCAAAAATTGCTTTTGAATGTTACCCTGGCTGCCCTGAATGTTTTTTATCATATATATATATATATATATATATATATAATTGTAAATTTAATATATATATTCCTTCTTTGTGCGTTTGTACAAAATTATGTGTTTTTATTAAACACATGTTGATTTTATCATTGACATATCATGAAATGTTGATATGTGTTTTTTAAACTTGACTGATGGTATCCTTAATAATATTTAATATTTTAAAAGAATGAATAAAAATTCACATGACACACACGTGCAACGCACGTTTCTAGAAACTAGTAAATAAATAAATGTTATAATAAAGAATAATAAATACAAATTAGTCACTAAGTTAATGAAGGCTGAAAATTTTCATACGTGAGAAGTATTAAATATACCCCTGCAGTTTGCTAATAGGATCATGTATACTTTTTATGGGTTTTTCTTAAATAAAACAAGTCAAGAATAGATCAAAATCTTTCTTTCCACTTCTATTTTCCGAAAAGGTTTTATTTGGGTCATCCGAGTAATAAAAAAGTATATGTTAGTAACTTTATTAACTATAGATATATCATGTCTTACTCGCAAAAACTGAAGGACGTATCAGAATTTTTCCCCATTTCTAGATATGTAAATATATATAACAATGGATCCATTCATGTACTAAATTGAAACTAAAAATCCCCCCTTACTTACACGCTTTGTGTAATACGCCCCCCACCCAACACCAGATCTCTTAAATCTACTTTATGTCTCAGGTGATTTTTCTCTATAAAATATCTTAATTATCTATCTTCCTCTCGGTTTTCTCAGCTCTTCTCTCTGGCAACAAATTCCCCGTATGAACAATTGTATATATCGGCATTTGAAAATTAATACTCACGTTTTCCGATCGCTACTTCTATTTTTTTGTACTCTTCTAGGATTTTATTGAAATTTTGTTATTTTTGCAAAAATATTTGTTTTTGAATTAGTGAATAGGAACAATAGAGGTGAGGCGATATGTTCAGCTTAGAGGAGTTACACGATATGAGTGTGTCACATAGAGGAGATGACTACGTTCAGGTTGTGTGTGCATGCACCAGTCGTAGACATGGCGATGGTGGTGCTAGAGTTAGAATTTTCAATTCTTGTGAACTCAAAAATACTTAATGTTACCGTGGCTGCTCTGATGGTGTTTTTACCATATATGTGTGTGTTGTGTGTGTGTAAAAAATACATAAGGAGTAGAGTTCTTGATGATACCTTCTATTATAACCAATCAAAATCTAAAAGTCTAAATAATGATCCAAGTGTGTCACTCCTTATGAATGGTACATAGGATATAAATAATAAAATAATTGAAAATTAAAATTAGCAAGAAAAAGTTAAATGATTTTCTTGACTACAGAGATATGCCCGTCACTTGGACTTCCTAAACAATATTAGTTTAAAGTTTATATTTATTGCCAAAATTTTTACAAATCTTAAATATTAAAAAATGAAATTCTAAAGGTAGAATAATTGTGGAATATGAAAGCAATTCCACATATTGAATTGATTGAACTAACGAGTGAGAATGTATTTATTTTATATTGTTTCATTTTAATGAATATTATTAATATATACGTAAAATTTACATTTGAATATTATTAATTAAATGATTCATGTTTAATTAAATATTTAAATGACCCTTAAATTTGATAATTCAACTTTTAACTTTTTTTGTTCACAATTTTAGTGTGTGTGCATATAATTTGTATGAATTGTTTTATCATTATCATAAGTCTGTACTGTTATTTGGCTGAAATTATTCATGTGACTTTAATGCAAGTGTGTTAAATACTAAACAAAGTTTAAAAATTACTTATAATAGCTTCATCAGAATTGTTTTACCGATGGTAGTTCAAAAGAATTGATTTTAAACATTACCATGTGCCCCTTATTTGGTGTTTCTTGACGCACATAAAAAAATATTACTCATTTTATATGATTTACATAAAATTTTAATTGTGTTAACGCATCAATAAAAATTCACATGAAACACATGTGCAACGCACGTGTCCAGAGACTAGTAAACAAATTATAAATGTGATCATAAAGAATAATAAATACAAATTAGTCACTAAATTAATGAAGGAAGAAAATGTTCATATGTGAGAATGATCAAATATACCCCTGGACTTTGCTAAAATGATCATATTTAATATTTATGAATTTACTTTAATAAAACTATTCGAGAATAGATCAAAATCATTTTTTTTATTTCTATTCGCCGAAAAAGTATATATGGGTCACCTGTGTAATAAAACGATATATGTTAGTCACTTTATTTAACTAGATATATATCATTTATGAATCGCAATAATTTAAGGATGTATCAGACTTTTTTCCCATTTCTAGATATGTAAATATATGTAACAATAGATTCATTCATGTACTAAATTGAAACAAAGAATTCCCCCTTACATACATGCTTTGTGAAATACCCTCCCCTCCCAAGACCAAATCTCTTAAATCTGCTTTCTTCCACAGGTGATTTTTCTATATAAAAATGTCATTTGTATATCTTTCTCTCGGTTTACTCATCTATTCTCTCTATCCCAATGAATTTTCCATATAATCAATTTTGTCGGCATCACAAAATTAATACTCACCTTTCCCGATCACTTCTCCTTTCTTTGTTCTCTTATAGTATTTATTTTGATCATTATGTAAAATGTTTTTGGGTTTTTGACCAAGTGAATAATAATAGAAGCGGTGAGGCGATATCTTCAGCGAAGAGGAGTGTAATGACCCGGAATGTCATTTTTGGAAATTGGATTATTATTTTAATGTGAATTAATTAATTGTTAGGTGATTGTAGATAAATAACTTAATCAATAGTTAGTGGGCTAAAGTGATCATTTATTTAACACATTATACCATTAGGGAGATGTATTAAATATAAGTTAGTGGATTTTGTTAATATTAATAAACAGTTGATTTTTAATAATATTAATAATAAATAAAAAAGAGTCAGAAAACACAGAAGTTTATCCGGTGTTTCACATTTCTATGTTGTAAAAGTGTATGGGCGATCCTTCACTGGTTATACCTACTAAATATATTGGTAGTAAGGAAAACCTATATTATGAGGAGATTCCTATCCAGATATAGATCATTAGGTTGGAAACTTGAGGACAAAGGAGGTAGCATCAGTCAACGTCTTATGAAGGAATTAGTTTGTTGAAGAAGATACTTGGGAGGCTGAGGAGGATATGAAGAAGCGGTACCCACATCTCTTTGAGTTCGTAGAAATTCCAGATCAAGGTACTAATTCTCTTCTTTGTACTCTTTAATTGATATACAAAATGTGTTAGAGGTGTTTGAGCTGAATGTTCAATGTTAACACCCTTAGTTCTACTAGGAGTAGTCTCATTCGAGGAAGAATGTTTCCAACAGGAAGATATTGTACATCCAAACATGGAAAGAGCTATATTTAGAAAGCGCAAAATTGGAAATAGCAAAATCTGAAAATTTTTAAGTTATGCCTAAGTTAATAGTTTTCGGTCAATTTCAAACAACCATAACTTTTAGTAAAGGATGTATTAGGTGGCCCATGATAAATTTCAAGTTATGCCTAAGTTAAGAGTTTTTAGCTCGCATGAAGGATATATGATCATTTGAAATCTTCTTGACTAGTTAAGGAAAGTTAGCCGAATTAGTGAGGGGTATTTTAGTCTTTTCCTTACCAAATTTGATCAAAATGAATTTAATATTATTATTGGGCTCAAGTGTGATTTAGTTCAGTTTGCATAAATCAAAATACTCTTAGGGTTTTGAGAAGGGTTCAATAAGAGGAGAAAAGGAGAAAACTCAAGGCGTTCTTCAAGTTTCTTGCAAATCAAAGGTTGTTTCGCGAAAAGTTTGATCCCTAAGAGGTATGTGAGTTCTCATAATGTTGGGTTCGTTCACCCACATACCAATCATGTTACTTTAGCATAATTTAGTTCTCAAAAGTTTAAGGATTTGAGTTCAGGATAAATGTTCTTGAAGTAGCATTTCCGTTCTTGAATTAGGATGAGTTCTTGAGGTAATCGCGTTGTGTTTAAGGGATGTTTACGAGTAGATTATTTTGTACTTGTATTGGGTAATTGAATCTAAGGAAATTTTGAGGAAATAAATACATTGAAGGTGATTTAGGATTAGAAACGAGATGAGAAAATTCGTCAGGTCGTTTAGGGGGAAGGGTGGCACCCCAGCAGTGCGCTCAATCAAAACCCCACTAAATGGATGTGAGGTGTAACATGCCATCAATGCGCCCAATTAAACCTCCAGTAAATGGAGGCTGGTATAGCTTACGAACAGTGTGCCTAATCAGACCCCCAGTAAATTGAGGTTGAGGTTTGGGGCAGCACGCCAACAGTGGGCTAAGGTCGTCTGCCCTACTTTTTTTTGGCCGTTTGATCCGCCTAAGTATTTTGTAAGTGTACCTTTACTCCCTATTGATTCTTATCACTCTAATCTACTTCAAAGCATCTAGAAATCATTCATAACATGAATCATAACATTGAATTCATAATTCAAATTCAAGGTAGAGCTAAGTATCAAGCCTTGAGAGTTCTTCCAATTAATTTTAATAAGTCTTTTAGAATCATTTTTTTAAAATATTGAGCACTTGAGTCTTAAAAATATTAGAATTGAGTTCATTTTATTTAAAATGATATATTGGAATTAAGTATTTCGAAGAGTAAATGTTTTCACATTTAAGATGAGAGGAAACACCGATTTCCAATAGAGTTTTTGAGAAGCTTTGTGTCACGCCCCGAGCTACCCCCGAGACGCGGACACGGAACTTAGGACCACAAGTGATCCCAAGCTAACCCTACGGGCATGATCATAAGCATACTAAAGATAATAAACTGTTGCGGAAGCTAAATTAGACTTAAAATGAAAAGATGTGGAATACCCATATTCTAAAACTGTGATACTTGAAAACAATGAGTTTAATACAACAGAAATATTAACTCAAGACTAAGATGAATCTAACTATGTCTGAAAATAGCCTCTAAAACAAGCCCCAGCTAAATCTAGCAAAGACTGAAACTAAATGACTAATGACTGAAATGAAACTCAAGACTGTTGTCCTCGGAGAATGAGGACTCACCACTGAATCTGCTGAACCGGAGATCGGGAAATCGATCTATGCGTAGTCTGAATGCTGAGAACCTGAACCTACATCACGAGAAGATGTAGCGCACGTATGCTTTAGTACTTGAGAGGTACTGAGCATGTAGGATAGAGTAAAGCTGAAATAAAACATAACTTAACAAGCACAAAAAGAAGTATAATAATCTGAACGTGATGTGTTGGTTTCAGAGCTAACTGGATGCAATGACCATATTATAACATGCTGAAACTGAATACTGAATATACTGATAAATGGTCAATGCAGAGAGTCTGACTGAACTGTGGGAGCTACTAATAACCGATAATAAAACCACATGAGATAAATGTCGAGTCCGATGTATACGCCCCATCGAGAGGACCCAATATATCCTGCCAAAGGTATAAAGGTATGATGGCGTGATCACTAAAATGATTTCCCACATAGGGGACTTACAACCTACTTGGCTAGTAATTCTTGGACTATTGGGTACGCTAAATCCTAGTCTAACTCGGTATTATGCTACTGCCAATGAATTCTGTAAATTAACTGATAATATCTGAATTTCTGTAAATACTGAATAGCTCGAAATTGAATGTGCAAACTGAGAATTCAACAATTAATCTGGTAATTATGCATTTATAACTGAGGCATGTATATCTAAAGTGTCTAAAATATATGAACTAGCATGTGTAATTCAATAACTAAAGAAATACAAAGCTAGGGTCTTTAAATTCATGCGATAATCTGAATAATAACATCATAATCTGATTTGGAACATATATTTAATAAATTCATGAAGTTATATCAAAGTTCTAGAAACCCTAGGTTTAAATATTATAAGATAATAAAGAATCTGACTGAAAACTAGGGACCCAATGGGTGAAAGGAACCCACTAGTGAAATCCCACATACCTGGTGATGAAATCAACGGAAAAATACTTAAGTTTCGGGGCTGGAGCTGCTGGAGCTTGTGGCGTTCTTGAAATAGGGTTCTTAAGCTTTTTTATCCTCTCTTGCTTCTAATTTTTTAATTTTTGATTTAATGACTTGTCACAGAGTGGTTGAAGGGAGTCTTGATCGACTGTCACGGATTACGAACCATTGTTTGACCTACGGACCGTTAGTCCGTCCATCGTCCAGGACTTGACCAATTTTTCTAGGCTGAAATTTTTGGGAGTTTCTGATCCCATCGACAGCTGTGCACGACAGATTGTGGTTCAGGCTACGGTTCGTCGATGCCACCGTTGGTAGCACCTGCAGATTTTTCTGAAAAACTAATTTTTGGTGTGTTTTTGCTACGGGGTGTTACACTTTGAGTACCAAATCTTTTTAGAGAAATATTTTTGTGTAATAATCTCAAAACAGAGAGAGAGAGTTATGTTTTCAAACATATGAGCTAGTTATATTATGGGAGTAGTATTAAGCATCAATATGGGGACGAGTTCAGTTAACTCAAAGTCCTGATAACCCAAGTAGTCAACATAGGTAGAAAGGGTCATGCATTTTAGATGATTCCTTATTGCTTTTAAGCATATACTAGTTGATCCACTTAGTAGTACGTTCTATACCCTGACAAAGTATAGGATAGTTCCGGTAGAGTGAGCTAGATGTTGTATCATCAGTGGTTGTTGGTTAGAGAATCTCCATTAGAGTTTATTTTCTATTTTCAAATACATAGTTTATTTTGTATTATTTCATACAAATAGAGTACATTGTAATTGTAAATACATGAAGTTGCTATGTACTATTTTAAAGCTTTTCTTTATAATGCATCTTTACTACTTCTTTATTTTGAAATGAGTTTAGTATCCCTGAGTTGAGTTACAATGAGGTAAGTTGTTTCTTTAGTTTGAGTTCAAGCTTTGGTCTTGTGTTTAGATTTCTCCTCACATACTCGTACATTCTATGTACGTACGACATTTGGCCTGTATCATTTATGATGCAGATATAGGTGATCAGGGCCAGCATCAAGCACTTCGTTGATCCGGTTAAGTTCCAGAGTTGTTTGGTGAGCCTCATTGCTTCTGGAGTATCCTCTCTGTTTTTTTCATTTAAGTTTATTAGGATAATCGGGGGTCTTGCCCTGACATCCCTCATAGTATTAGAGGCTTCATAGATAGACATACAAGTGTTCATGGGTCTTTTCATTTTTGAGTTGTTTATGTTCATAAGAGACTTACGAGATTCTTCTTTGAAGAAGCATATCTTTGGCTATCATGATTTGTGTTGTTGGTCTTTGGAAATCTTCACAAAATGGATGAATTCCCTTTCTCCAGAGTCCAATATCCACCAAAGATTCAGAAAATTTTCTTACCTTAGATCGATAACCCTACCCGGAAAGAAAATCTATTTTTTTCTACATCTATAATGGTGTACATCGAGGGTTAGAGGACGTTACCAGTCTAATGGGCTATATTACCTACTGGTGGAAATCACACAAACATTATTAGAAAATTTGCTCAACTAAGAAAGAATACGACTTGTATCTACTCATTAAAATCGTACTTTTCAACTATTGTATTATTTAAGGGATGATTCAACAGTATCAAATTGTCATGACCCAAAATCACAAGTTGTGATGAAAAGCAGGAATATGACTATATGAGTTAGTGCAACCTCCTCTTATTTCACCAGTAAATCTAAACCCCTATATTTGTGTTGAAAAATTAAGTTATTTCTTGCGATTACGTATTTTATTACTCATTACATGAATGTGTTTCTTAGAATATAAAATATCATCACAATGAGTCAACACAAATAACCATGGTACACGCGTGTAAACTATTGTTGTTAAGCCTTATATTTACTACTTCACATCCTACTTTGATTCCATTGGATAATTCAAGGGATAATGCATAAGTACTAGATTTTCATGATCCAAAATCTAAAGCTATGATGAAAAATAAGGATATGGCTATATGAGGCATTGCAACCTCTTGTCATTTCTCCAGCAGCTCTAAACACCTTTTTCTTTTTTGAAAAATGAACTTACATAATATATGATTAATTTTTATTACTCATTATGCGGATGTGTTTCATAAAACATATTGTATCAATAAAATGAATCTACACGGATTAATATGGGACACACATGTAAAACACCTGCCCAACACTAGCGGTTCAAAAACAAAAAAAAAGAGATATAGGTAATAGTTTTTGCAAAAAAAAAAACATTTACGACTTCTGTAACAAAATTTCTTCTGATATAAAATAATGTCATGCCCCGAGCTTACACCCCAGATGTGGCTGGCACAGGAGAACCATGATTGATCCATAAGCGAACCCTTGACCTATCTGACTAATTAGTGGAAGACTTACTCAACGAAAATGAGACTATAAGTGCAAAATTAAACTCAAAATGTCTCACTTGTAACTTACTCAATGAAAACCTAGAAATACTTAATAAAACCTAATTAACTGTCTCAACGTTTTTGAACATCAACAAGGAAAGTAACAAAAGACTCCTCAACCTCTAGCAATATATGAAACCTTTAAGTACTAGTATAGATATCGGGAAGTACCCCTGAAAACTCAGCAAAATATGAAATATAAGTGTTAAGCCCTCCAGAAAGAAAGGAGGCTCACCACAAGCTAGCTGGAACACAGGTGATATCAATAAATAGCCTGTTGATGACCTGAACACCTGTATCTGCAACATAAAACATGACGTTGAGGGAATTGAAAGCATAGATAACTCAACCGATAAGACTGGAAGATAATATGTCCTCAACTCAACTCCAATATAAAGGGAACAAGGATATGTGCAATGCTTAGAACATTATAAAACAAGAGATACAAAGACAATCATGTATGAAAATACAATAAGATACTTCATACTCTTATAATGGAGATTTTTTAACATACAAGCTTCACTATGAGCTATGTGATGATACAACGTCTTACCCACTCTTCTAGAACTATCCTATACATTGCCGGGGTACCAACTAAGTGAATCTACTAAGCTAAGCTTAATATCAATAAGGAATCGTCTAAAAAGTACGACCCTTTACCCATGTTGGCTACATGACTTATGAGGAATGCGATTATCTTAACTTGTCTCCATATCGGTGCTCAATAATACTCCAAATAATATATATATCATGATCAAATTTATAAAACATAACTCTTTCTTAATTTGAGGTAATTACTCAAAACATCATCTTAAAAGAGGTAATAATCTAAAACATCTTTGAACTCATAAAATCATTTAGAAATAAATGTTTCTCTTTTAAATGTAAAAGTGTTACATTAGGGAATACTTGCACGGTGGTGGAGCGCCAACCCACCCACATACCTAGAAATCTAATGATTTCTTCTTCTCCATTTCAGGTTTTAGCTCATCTGGAGTTCAGTTATTTCTTCTAAACTCTTTTTAATTCAATAACACAACACAAATTCATATATATCTAATACAATATCCTCAATTTTTATAACATGCTAAAAATGAATACTGAATATACTGATAAATGGTCAATGCAAATAGTTTCACTGATCTGTGCGAGCTACTAAGAACCGATGATAAAACCACATGAGCTAAATGTGGAGTCCGATGTATATACCCATCGAGAGGACCCAATATACCCTTTCAAAGGTATAAAAAAGCACACTGACATGATCACTAAACAGATTGCCCAAAGAGGGGACTTACATCCTACTTGACTAGTAGTTCTAGGACTAATTGGGTATGCTGAACCATAGTCCAACTCGATATTATGCTACTCCCAATGAATTTTGTAAATTACCTGATTATATCTGAGTTTCTGTAAATACTGGATAGCTCGAAACTGAACCTGCAAACTGAGAATGCAACATTTAATTTGATAATGATGCATTAAAACTAAGACATGTATAACTGAATAACTGAAATATCTGACCTAACATGTGTAATTCAAGGACTAAAGAAATACAAAGCTAAGGTTCTGAAACTCATGCGATAATCTGATTAATAATATAATAATCTGTTTAGGAACATGTATTTAATAGGTTCATGAAGTTCTATCAAAGTTTTAGAAACCTTAGGTTTAATCATGACAAGAGAATCAAGAATCTCACTGAAAACTAGTGACCCAATGGGTTAAAGGAACCCATTAGTGAAATCTCACATACCTGTGATGAAATCCATAGAAAAATACTTAAGTTTCGAGGCTGGAACTGCAGGAGCTTGTGGCGCTCTTGAACTAGGGTTCTTGAGCGTTTTCTCCTCTCTTGCATCTAATTTTATAGGTTTTGATTTAATGATTTGACTTTGATATGTTTGAATTATGTTTCTAGGCTTAAACTAACTAAAATCTGATGATTTAGGGTCAAAACGACGAAAATTAGGATTTAAAAAGAGTGGGAAAGGTCAAATAGACCCATCGGAAAGTTATTGTCGGCCCAAACAACGACCAGGACTAACGGTCCATCATCTGCCCGACGCCCCGTTAATGGTTCCGTCGTTAGGGACTTTTCGACAGGTCTTTACTAAAATGGGCATAACCTTTTACGCGGAGGTTTGATTTTTACAAGTTCGGTGGCTATGGAGAGATAATTCAATTATTTATCCGTGGGTAGCTAATGGTAAACCTAATTCATTTTGTGCTAAAACTTATTTCCATTTGAAGTTGACTCAACTACATTTGCCTTTAACTGTCTGTAAATTTTCCACCTACGGACCGTGATGGTCATCTGTAGCTCTTGTCAGAGAGTGGGTAAATGGGGGTCTCGATCAACGGTCACGGACTATGGACCGTTGTCTGACCTACGGACCGTCGGTCCATTTGTCGATCAAGACTTAGACAATTTTTCCCGGCTGAATTATTGGATGTTTCTGATCCGATCGACGGTATGCGTGACGGACCGTCGATGCCACCGTTTGTTGCACCTGCAAATTTTTATGAAAAAAACTGATTTTTGGGCTTTTTTGGCTACGGGGTGTTTCAAAACTTATCTATTCATCGTGTAGTCTAGCGCAAGAAATTAGCAAGGCTCCAGCCTGCGCCAAGTGTGGTTATAACTACTCTAGCATTTGTCATGAGGGTACAGCTGGTTGTTTTAAGCGTGGTCAGACCAGGAATTTTATGAGAGAGTGTCCAAATAATAAGCATGGACATGTCACAAGGGAATAGAGCTCAATTTTCTTTAATTTCTCCACCAAATAGGGCTTCACCTAGATGTAATACTTCTGGCACTAGAAGAGGAACAAACCACCTTGTATGCCCTCAGTATTCGCCAAGCGAAAGAGCATTAAACATAGCTTGTCACAGGTATGATTCAAGTCTTTGAATTTACTGTTTATGCTTTGCTAAACTCTGGATCAAGTTTGTCTTTTATAACTCCATACCTTGCTATGAACTTTGATTTTATTCCTGAACAACTTAGTGAACTATTCACTGTTTCTACACCTATTGGTGTGTCCATTCTAGTAGAGAGAGTTTATTGATATTGTTCTGTTTCCGTCAATCCCAAGAGTACCATGTCGAATTTAATTGAGTTAGACATGGTAGACTTTGATGTAATTCTTGGTATGGACTTGATTCATGCATGTTATGCCTCATTTGATTGTAGAACTTGAGATGTCAAGTTTCAATTTTCAAATGAGCCAGTCTTAGATTGGAAAAGCAGTTAAGTAGTGCTTAAGGGTCGTTTCATTTTGTAGCGTAAGATAAGGAAGTTATTTTCCAAGGGGTGTATCTACACTTAGTTCAATTTAATTACTCAAGTGTTGAGATACCTCTTATTCAGATAGTTTCAGTAGTAAAAAGAATTTCCAGAACTCTTTCCAGATGATCTTCCCGGAGTCTTTCCAGATAAATTTTGATATAGATATTCTTTTAGATACTCATCCTATTCTATTCTACCATATAGAATAACACCAGCAGAGTTGAAAGAGTTGAAAGAACAATTGAAATATCTGTTCGTTATCCGACCAAGTGTCTCACCTTGGGGCGCTCCAATCTTATTTGTAAGAAAGAAAGATGGTTCTCTTATGATGTGTATAAATTATCGCCAATTGAACAAGGTTAATATTAAGAATAAGTATCCTCTTCCAAGTATTGATGATCTTTTCGATCAACTTTAGGGTGTTTCCTGTTCTCAAAAATTGACCTCAAATCAGGATACCATCAGTTAAAAGTTAGGGAATGCAACATTATAAATATAACATTGGGAACAAGATATGTCATTATGATTTCTTGGTCATGTTCTTTTTGTTGAACAATACGCCTACAACATTCATGAATCTTATGAATAGAGTCTTCAAACCTTATTTATATACGTTTGTTATCGTCTGAGTTTATGACATACTAATCAATTAAAGGAATGAAAAAGATCATGCTATTACCTCAACATATTCCTTCAAACTTTGATAGATAAGAAGTTGTATGCTAAATTCTAAAAATGTGAGCTGTGGATTAATTCTTTGGCATTCTTGGGCCACAAAGTTTCCGCTGATGGGATTAGAGTTGATGCCCAAAAGATAGAATCAGTTAAGAGTTGGCCTAGACCCACGTCTTTAACTGATATTTGAAGGTTCTTGGGTTTGGCTAGATACTAAAGAAGGTTTGTTGAGGGATTTTTGTCTATGTAATCTCCTTTGACCACGTTGACTCATAAGACGTTTAAGTTTCAATGGTATGAAGCTTGGGAGAAAAGCTTTCTGGAATTGAAAAATATGTTGACTACTGCCCCAATTTTGAGCTTACCGGAAGGTACTCAACGTTTAGTTGTATATTGTGATGCATATAAAGTTGGTTTGCGTTGTGTGCTAATGTAGAATGTCAAGGTTGTTGCATATGCTTCTAGATAGTTGAAAGTGTAGGGGAAGAATTACCCAACCCATGACTTAGAGTTGACAATGTAGTTTTTGCCTTCAAAATATGATGTCACTATTTCGATGGTGTTCAAGTTGATATATTCAGTGATCACAAAATCCGACAATATGTATTTTATTAGAAATAGCTTAATCTTAGAGAAAAGGAGATGGATAAAATTGCTCAAGGATTATGACATGAGAATTCTTTACCACCCAGGTAAGGCTAATGTGGTTGTTGATGTCTTAAGCAGGTTGTCTATGGGTAATACCTCCCATCTTGAAGAAGATAATAAAGAACTAGCAAAAGATGTGCATAGACTTGCACTCTTAGGAGTCCGACATATGGATTCCACGGAAGGAGAAATAGTGATGACGAATGAGGATAAATCATCATTAGTGTCATAGGTGAAAGAGAAGCAAGACCAGGATCCCATTTTGCTTGACTTGAATGCAAAAGTTCATAATCAAAGAGTATTAACTTTTGATCATGGGGAATATGATGTGTTAAAGTAACAAGGTAGGTTGTGTGTACCTAGGGTTTATGGTCTCTAAGAGAGGATACTGGAGAAGGCTCATAGCTCCAGGTATTCCATTCATATGGGTTCCACAAAGATGTACACTATTTGAGAGAGGTATATTGGCGGGTAGGCATGAAGAAATATATTGCAGAGTTTGTTTCCAAGTGCCAAATTGCCAACAAGTGAAAGTAGATCACCAAAGGCCTAGAGGCTTGACTCAGACTATAGAACTTCCGGAATGGAAGTGGGAGATGATTAATATGGAATTTATCACAGGCCTTCCATGATCTCGCAGGGAACATGATTCTATTTGGGTAATTGTCGATAGAATAACAAAGTCAGCCTACTTTTTTCCGGTAAAGACAATCTATTCAGTCGAGGATTATGCTAAGTTATACATTCAAGAAGTAATAAGATTTCATCCCCTGACAGATGGACAAGCATAGCGTACTATCCAGACTTTAGAATACATATTAGGAGCCTGTGTGATTGATTTCAAAGGGAATTGGGATAATCATATACCTCTCGTTGAGTCCGTTACAACAACAGTTAACAGGAGCATCTAAACAGCTCCATATGAGGCTCTTTGTGTGAGAAGATGCATATCTCATATTGAATGGTTCAAAGTTGGTGAATCAGGGTTAATAGGACCAGATTTAGGTCACCAAAAGTGAAAGTGATACAAAAGAGAGGTTGAAGACGGCACAAAGTCTCCAAAAGTCCTACACAAATGTTAGGAGAAGACTGTTAGAGTTTGAGATAGACGATTTCGTATATCATAAGGTTTCACTTATGAAAGGGGTTATGAGGTTTGGTAAAAAGGGGAAACTTAGTCCCTAGAATATTGGACCTTATAGAATATCCAATAGAGTGGGCAATGTAGCTTATAAATTAAAGATACCACCAGAATCAGCAGTGATTAATCCGGTATTCCACGTATCCATGTTGAAGAAGTACATGGGTGATCCTTCATTGATCGTACCAACTGAGAATGTTGGGACTAATGATCATTCATTGATTGTACCAACTGCGAATGTTGGGACTAAGGGTAGCTTATCATATGTAAAGATTCGGGTTCAAATTTTTGATCGTCAAGTTCGCAAGTTGAGGACTAAGGAAGTTGCATCAGTCAAGGTAATTTGGAGAAACCAATTTGTTGAAGAAGCAACTTGGGAAGATCAGGAGGATATATAGAAGAGATATTCACATCTCTTTGAATTTTGAGAGAATGCAAATCAAGGTACTAAATTCTCTTCTTAGCACTTTATAATACTCTGTGTAAGCATGTTATTACTTGCTTTTGTTGGTTGATTGCTGAAATAATGTTACTGCCCTTAGCTTAGTGAAAGAGTTCTCATTAGAGGACAAATATCCCATGGGGGAGATATTGTAACATCTCGTTGACCGAAATAGATAGGATTCAACAAAGAAATTAAAGACTAGTTAATTTTGAAAAAAACAGGAAAAATCTGAAAAATTTCCCAAAAATAAAAGTAAGTTTTTGGGAAACTTTAAACGGCCATAACATATAAATCAGGCTGAGTTAAAGGTATTTCTTGATATAGTTGGAAAGTCCTTGGAGAAATCTTTCCAACGTTGTCGAGTTTACGCGATTTCGATTTTGTATGAGTAAATTATGTCTTTCGGAAGTTGAGCTATTGAAATTAACAATAGTCCAATCCCAATTTGGGAAGGGCAAAGTTGTCTTTTCCTTACCGAATTATTTTATTTCATTTTTGGGTACTAAATTAGGGTCTAAACAGATTTTATTCAGTTCTAAGTTATGTACCTATAATTCCTTGTTAATTCCAATAATCTAAAGTACATCTAAACATCATGAAATTATCCATAAATATGAGATCATCATCCTTAAATACATAAACAAATCAAGAAAAGTTAAAATCAAAGTCAAAGAAGTTAACAGTAGTTAAGAAGCAAGTCAAAGTAAGTTCTCACAATTTTGAAGAGTCTTAAAAAATATTCTTACTTTGTTTTAAAGCTCAATCCACAAGTTGAGCAAAGAGTAATGAGTTGAGTTTAAAACTCAAAACTTATAAGGAAACTAAGTATTCCCTAAGAGTTGAGTTTCAAGTAAATAAAAGAGCAAAAAGTGAGTTCATTTCTAAAAAGTTATAAGGAAACTAAGTAGTCTCTAAGAGTTACAAATCTTTTCACATTTTTGAGAAAGAAAGTAAGCTAGACTTCAATAGAGCCTTTGGCTAGTTTTAGAAAATGAGAACTTTAATTACCAAGAGAGATTTTAAAGCCAACTTTGACCAATTACCTCAAACCAGAGAAGAAGTTGTTTTAAGAACATACGAGCTAAGTATTTTGAGAGTAGTATTAAGCACCGCTATGGGGATGTTAGTTCATATCAACTCAAGCCTCCATAAACCATGTATCCAACATGGACAGATAGAGGATCATACTTTATAGATGATTTCTTAGTGTGTTTTAGCATAGACTAGTGAATTCACTTAGTAGTCCAGGTTCTATATCGATGGAAACGTATAGAGCGGTCCTCTTGCAATGTGATCTAAGACGTTTTACCATCGCTTAGGCTCATAGTGATGGTTGTCGGTTAGCAGAAACTACATTACTTTCATATATCAATAAAATTGAGTTTATTATTGAATTGCCTTTAATGAACTAAGTGTTTTCACTATTTTCCAAGCATTATATATATATATATATA
>NC_028637.1:14855534-14871051 GCF_001406875.1 Solanum pennellii | reverse complement strand
CTTTTTAATTATGTCATGATTAATTTATCTTGGTTTATTAAACTTGTTTGTTATGCTGGTGTGACAACTCTAATCACGTACAAACTTTTTAATTATGTCATGATTAATTTATCTTGGTTTATTAAACTTGTTTGTTATGCTGGTGTGACAACTCTAATCACGTACAAAACTATCAAGAATGTGTCATTCGTTATGAAGTAGATGTTTGATATTGAAAATAATTTATTTTATGTTAGTTTATTTGGTAGTCATTTGAATTTTTGTAAAAAGTATATTTCATGATCAACCACCTAGTTTATGTTCAATTACATGCTCTTGATAATCTTGTATGTGACAAGCGCTAAAATTCAGCGAAAGAAACAAATTTAATGATCAAGATAAATTTATTGTGGCCATTATTTATTTTTTAATAAAATAAAGGTGTGAGGGAACATACATATGAATTAATAAAGTCTTTTTAGTTGTTAGGTTGAGTTAAATTAAAGAGAAAGAATATATATGAAATGATCGACCTCAAAATATACATCACCTTAAAAGTTGATCTTTAGTCTCCAAATGGCCAAATGAAAATTTATTTTAACAAATTAGTTTCTTGAGGTATACACGAATAGAATTTCACTAATAATAAATATAAAGGGAACATATAAAATGAGAAAGAAAAAGATGGGCATCATACCTGAATTTATTAATAAATATTATTCAAATTGATAGAGATTTTTTCTAAATAAGATGCTTAAAGAGATATCTATTGAATATGTTTTATTAAGGATGAACAAAGTCACCCAAACTCATTTAGACATCATTATTATGAAATAAATAAATGAACGTTTGAGGCTTCAATACTCTAACATAAATAAATGAGTGTTCAAAATAGATGTTTTGCAGTGACGGATCTAGGAATTTAAGGTTACGGGTGCTCTCTAAAGTGAAAATATAAGAAATATATGTTAACAATGAGATTCGAACCTTGATACAACAACACTAAAAAAGTCTCAAGTACCCATCCAGGAGCCATTGGCCAACTACATCACTTATTCATTTGGTGCTCTATGTTAATTTTATGCAAATACCTATCAATTTCTACATAGATATATATATTCCGTAACAAAGTTAATGGGTGCTCGAGCACCCGGTGGACACGATCCGCCTCTGTGTTTTGAATAGGTTTCAACTTGCTAACATGACAAATGTAACAAGAAGAGTAATAACCTCTTATATATCATTAAATGACTAAATTAAATCTTGATAATTTACTCAAAATATTGTCCCTTCCTTACATAAATAGTGTTGTACTTAAGTTTTGGATTTGATCGTCAAACAATGTATTAACTATAAATATCACACAATTATTAGCTACTTCAGTTTTATCTCTATTAGACAATAATAATAATGAATGTGTTTTGTTTATTCGGTGCCCGTTTGTTTTTTCTAATTATTTGTTTTTTCTAATTACTTTGAGTGTAGTTTAGTTTTCCCAAGTCCTAAAATATTTTTTTATTATATGCTTATCCCATATTCAGATATTGTGTTGCTGTGTCTCTACTGATGATATTGCTTATACCTCGTTCTACTAGTAATAATTCACTGTGTATTAGGCTATGAAAGATAAAATAATGAAGTTTCAATTCATTTTCTAAAAAAAAGACAATTATTCTCAACATTCTGCTAACAGAGTGAGACCATCACTATTTATAGGAGAGAATTTTTTCCTTGTAATAATGAAAATGAAGATTACAACGCAATAAATTGGGTAAATTAATAGCCTAGAGATTACATTATTAGAAAACATAAAAGATAAAAATAATGTGTGAAATAAAGAAGTTTCAGTGAGGTATGCCCATGACTGGCCACGTTCAGTCACTAAACAAAAGACAATTACTCCCACTGTTCTACTAACGTTTTCCTAGGTAGAAAGGGAAATAGAGGAGTATAGGATTGGAGAGTAGGAGTTCGGGAAGGCCAGAAGTAAACAAAGAGCGGTAGAAGAGAATAAAGTGTTGCGCCCATTCTTTTCTTTCATAGCTGGAGCAAATGGAAGGAGACGTCGTGCAAGCCGAAGAACCGTACGTGCGGGTCTCCCCGCATGCGGCTCACGCCATTCGAGGTGGCCCAGCCCAGCATTCATTCGCAAATCCTGTAGTGAAACCTTCTCGATGTATCGATTCTTGGTAGACAATTAAATGATAAATAATATTAAGATGCCCAAATGTACTAAAAATTTTACGAATATTACTTTTTTCTAAAAAATAAAGAGGTTGATGCAAATAACATACCAAGCAATTGTTCACATCATCAACTGAATATTAATTCAACTATGTGAACTTTTTTTTCAAAACATAAAATCTTGAAATAAAAAAACCAGATTACAAGGGTTAGGAGATTAATTAAAGTCTCTGATCTACAATGACAATAAATTATGAAATCTTACCAGAACCAAAAAAAAAAGAAATTTTATAGACCAAAAAATCATATATAAATTCAACCACCTTCTATTATGCGTCACTCATTATTTTCAAATTATTCTTATTTTTTGTTTTATCATTCTTCTTTGTTTCCATTTGCAATAATTATCTTGAACGTTCTTGAATTCTCAAGCCTTTTTTCTCACTCTCGTACTCCTCCTCACCGATGACTCACCTTCTTGAGCTCTGCTATGTGCATTATATGCCCTTTTTCTCCAATTTTTGTCTGGTCAATATTGGATTGCCTTCTGCATCTAATCCACACACAATGTTGCGATAAAATTAGGGCTTTTTACCCATTCCTCTCACAATAGACTCTGAGTTTAAGCGTGATAGAATTTTGAAGAGTTTCTAGGCAATAAACAATGATGTTGAAATCAATAAGAGATCTTTAAAGTTTGAAAAAACATCTTGTGCTCACTTGTTTTGAATAATCTGTAAATCCATATGTTACTTAATTATCTAGTATAATACAAATCTTTCAAAATATAAATATTAACACTAATAACGAATATATAATCCATGTTTTATGGTCCTTACACTGTAAATTTGACCTCACAATGAGTTTTAAAAGAAAAAAATGACTTTTGGTATTAAACATGTCATATACTCCCTTCTTTCCGATTTTATGTAACACCATTTTACTATCAATTGTCAAAGATATATGACATATGTCTATATCTAAAATAATCAATCTATAAAAAAATTATTTTACTATTAGTGAGAAGTTCTATAGTCACACAAATTTTACAACTTATTTAAGACACCAAGTTTTAGAACATCTGTTTCATGTAGAATCAATGTAAGCATGTCTTTAAAGATAAAAATATATGAAGTTCCAAGTCCATCATGTTTCAATTATGATTTTTTTTTATAATAGATCAAAAAGGAAAGAGTGTCACATGAAATAGAATAAATAAAGTATTATTTTTAATTGTCAACGTTTTAGTTTATAATTAATGTACAAATATAAGTATAAAAACTATAACATGTATATTAGCAATATATTTACCTGTCTTGGGAAGTCGAGATTCTAAAAGACAATAATGCTTGTGAGATCTCATCACATCACTCTTTTCTTCAAATAACTTAATTCTTTCTTCAACTTATTGTTTGAAAAAATTTGGAAACTTTATCCTACGCAAACATAGCATAAATAAAGATATAAATAATCATATTACCTTTTTGTTGTCAACTTATAATTAAAAAATGCAGATATATAATTTCACCCTCATATTGCTACTAGTGAAAATTATAAACATTCCATAGAAATGAAGAATAAAATATGCATTTGAAGAGAAATTAAAAATATTCTTACGGACTCATTGAAAAATAATGACTGTTACAATTGCTAGTTGTAGAATCTTAGTAGCTATGTTGATTGACTAGCTGAACTTTCAATTTCTTGGTAAGGGTTCGACTCCTACATTGTAATCCCCTCCTTCATTCTCTCTTTCTCTAACCCTAAATTTAATTTAATTTTACTTTTTAAAATAAAGAAGAATTTCTAGTTTGGAAAGACACCAACAATAATATGAATTCTTTTCTCTTGGAAGACTTAAGAAATTTGACTTGTCAAAAATTATTTTTTCCTTTTTAAATTTATTTTAGTGTACCAACAAAGTAGATATACAACATAGATTTTGACAACGAAAGTAGACAAAACTAACGGAGATTATTTGGAGAAAATTATCAAATCTAACAATCAATTAGTGATTTTATAAGAAAAAACATGAATTAGCTAGAAAATTCGTTATTAAAAAATATATAGCTAATAGTATTGTTTGACAATTTTCCCTAATTTTTTTTACAATGGATTTTGATGTTTAGTGATAGTGTTTTTTTTATATAATGATAAAATGGAATCAAGAACATTTTATTTGAAATTAAAACAAAATTTATCTCAGATTGTACAAATTTGTGATTTAAAATATATTTTGGAATATATTTTATATCTCATACATATTTTTGATTATGTAAAAAATATCATAAATGTGGATGAAGCAAAATATTAGTGAAAACTCATAATTCTTCAAATATCATAAGTAAAAAATAATTAAAAAGAAATAAAGAGATATTTATGAAAAATATGGAGTATCCCTCAGTTTATTCAATGATCTTTATAAGTCTTTGCAAGTTTATATGTCATCAATTTTATGAATGCACTCTCATCATCTTCTTCATCAGTAAAATTTGTTTGATATAGACACTTAAATGGCCCTTTTAAATTTTCATACTTAAATATAACATTTTACATACAAAATTTGAGAATACACGACGTCAATTGGAAATGAAAATTTGAATATTTTGCAGTCATCATTTACCAATTTTCTAATCCATGAAATTGTGATGGACGTGCCAACACCATATCTTCTTCAACTTTCTCCATTTTTAAAGAAAAATTTTTAATGTTATTTTAGAGTAACTAAATCACTTAGTCAATTGTGATCTAATTTTTTTCTTCTTAAAATAGACATACCTTGCATTAATGAGTAGTTGTTAGATTCGTAAAAAATATATTTTAATCAAATATGAATTGAAAGAATCAACACCACCTAATGCGAATGTGGTAAAAAATGTTTTTTCGTTCATTGCATTTTCTCATAAATGTCATGGTATATAAATTGTATTCACTTTTTTAAAATAACATTTTTTGTTACTATATTAGTGTCTTGTTATGAAATTGTTCATTTTTCAAGTTGAATTTGAAAGTTTTACTCACACTTTTAAAGAAATAATTTTCCAAATTTTATTTTATATAAAGAGAAATGAAGCAACAACATTACAAAACATTATTGATATCGGCCTCCTGCTCTAAGTTTGGAGAATCTCTATTTATTTTCCCTAAAACACCTTACTTATAGTAGGACTAGAAACCACCATATAATAACAAGAATCCGAATATATTGAATGGTCAACATAACCTAAAACTTTTAACAGCAACCCTGATAAGTCTTGACCCAAGTTGTAGAAACCTTGTCCAAAATGACCTCCCTCAGACACTTGAATAACTACATGAATATGTATACTGAAACAAAGATGAAAACCCCTCCTTAGATATCCCCTCCAGATGAGGTACCACTAAAATAACAAGAAGTGCAAGTCCTCTTGTCCGCCAAATCCATATGTTCTTGTGGCGCATAAGCTCAAGATCCATGACCACCTTGGTTTCTCTTTGAAAATAAGCTCCAGACAAGATTATCTGATAAGCTGCTATGCGGATATAATAAGTCAAACTTCTCATGAATTGACAAATTCTTAGTCTCATCTAGTAAAATCACCATAGCATGGTGAGACAAGGCCTGAAATCTTGTCCAGAATTCGATCTGAAATACCATCTTAAGTCAAGTGCTCAAACTGACCCCACTGCTCTTCTTGCAAGTTACTGGGAATGAATGTTGGTATAGTATCGACATCAAACGGCCACCACTTCCTACATAGGCCACAGATGTGAAAAGTAGTGTAATCCACTATATCGGACTTCACCAACTACACATTTTGTAACATCTCCTGACAACTAACAAGAAACTCATAATTTTAAGCTAAACTTCAGCAAATTTTGTGTGTGTATATCCAAACGTTTTGGAGATAAATACTACTTAGAAAGTATGAGATGAACCGAAAGACACTTGTTCTATCTTGACTCTAATATGGTTAATTAATTTTGTCAAACGATCTATATAGCTATTGAGTGAAGGATTTGATCAATAAATATTCAATTCCGTCTACAATGTTGAATGGATTTTAAAAAATTCGTCAACTCGAATAAAGCCAATCAAACCCCAAAATAAATTATAAATTTTATTTAGGGTTCTAAAAGAAATAAATTGTTGCAACAAATTTTATGTACGGAAAATAAACTCCAACAACAAAATAAATATGAAGAAACTAGAATATTTTATTAATTAACAATTTGAGTACAATTTTGTTCCTTTCTTGATTCTTCTGTAGGATATTTTGCACCTTAAATGGATTAAATTTTATCTCCATGTAAAGAGGATTTTGTGGTATTTCATGATGTATTTTGTTGAAGAGTCCGCCAACATATTGTTCTCTTTGTAAAAGTTACATGAATTTATGGAATTTTCGGGAGCACTCTCTAAGGAATATACTACCCTTCATATAGTTTCAGCTAGGATTAGTCTTCAAGAAGTCTAATTGAAGTTGGACTCATCTGGTAGAGTCCCACACAATTTTGCGTTTACAAATGTCGAGTCTCAGTCTCATGAAGAAACTGATTTCTTTTTTAAATAATCTTTCTGGGCACATAGTTAACTTAACTCTCTTATTGGCGTGGAGGTTTATTGTTTGAGCTGTAATCAACGGTTGCAGGAGAGGTCTTACATTTATAAATGTATCAAGTATTCTTTGTCAAAGCTAGAATCAACAACAATCACACAAACAAAAGACCCAACAACATCTCCATAGTACCTTCGAAAAAGTAGTTTCAACCTCCCATCCGGACGTGGATTGAAGATCCAAGTTTCCCAAGTGATTCCAAACGAAACTTCTAGAGGCATTTCTTTGTTGTCATTAATTCCAAAATCTTACCAGTTGGGATACAAAGCTTTAGTTTGCAATGATTCAAAAGGCATTCTTTTCAAGTTTATTCAGCATGAATGCTTCCCCTATAAGTTCTAAAGATTCTTGACCTCGAGATTCTTATGAATTCTAAGGTATACACGTGTAGAAGTGAATCTATTCTGGCGGAGTATGGGGATTCACTGCCATATCTGTATATCTTAGAATTAATAAGATTCTTGAGGTTAACAATCTTTCGCCAATAACTATAAACTGTGTTAAATCCTTTAGACTTTAGAGGGGAAGCATTCATGCCGAATAAACTGTAAAAGAATGCTTTTGAATCATAGTAAACTAATTCTTTGTACCCCAACCACTAGGATTTTTTAACTAATGACAAAAAATAAATGCCTCCAAATTTTCATTTGGAATCACTTGAGCATCTTGCAAACTCTTTTATTAGCTATTCTTTTAGTATACAATTGTTTAAGACTTGTGAAAATCATCATGAGGGTCTTCTCAACATTAAGAAAAATAAAATCATTTCCAAAGCTACATTGTTTAAGCTTAGATGTGCTCGTAAAATTATGAGATTTATCCATAATGAACCATTCGATCTTAAAGTGGGGCTCATTCCCAGTGATAATTGTCAAGTTTACAACTTTGGCAAATAGTACTTGATGCCTTAAGTAAAAATGTGCAGTAGGGTAAAGTAGGATATTAGAAGCAAGAGAGTAGCTGATGTGGTTGAGTGTGATCTTTGTTGATACTAGATTCTATAAAGATACTACATTTCTAAGCATAAGACCTCTTCTGGAATAGTCTATCAAACAATAAAACTCTCTCCAACAAGACAGTAAAGTGAACAATGTGACCCAAAAAAAAATTCATGGGACAAGAATTTGACATTTGAGATATCAAAATAATGTGAGACTCTACGAGATGTGTCCAATTTCATTTAAGGTTCTTGGAGACTACTTACCCTAAACTCAAGGTCACACTTATATAAACTGTAATATATTTCCCTCAATAGGCATCTCTGAAATTTCATATGTTCATTAAATATTCATAAAGTGGTTAAGATGTGTGTGCACTCTTCTGGACAACCAAATATTTTAACAAGATTAATAGAATCCTTTCACATAGATCAAATAAATTCTAAGAAGGTCCACATTGGTTGAAGAGATTAATAATCCTTGAATCACGGAGAAATCTTAAGAGAGAGGAATCAAGGGAGAAACATATTTGTACTTCACAATATTAATGAATAAAATCATTCTATTTATTTACTATGTGACTGCAATATATTTTTAATATTTGAGAAAATATATTTCAAATAAACTGGCTCGTCCAGTGCGATTGGGTTTACCATTCATCTCCTCTCTCACAAATCAATTGCAAATATAAAGCCACAAATGACAAAGATTGAAACTCCATTCTGATGTGTACTTCAAGTCTATCTTTGAGTTTATCAAGTTTACACTCTAATAAGCCTAGAAGTAGAGGGCATTATCGACACCAAAATTTTTTGGAGCTCTATAAGATGATACATTTCCTCAAGAAAAAGTATGACAATTTTGAAAGTCACCATTAGTGGGAACATCCTCTCGAACGAGCTCAACACGTTTGTAACTTAGGACAAGTATAACTTGGGTTTCAGTATCATTGATGTCTATGTGCACAAATCACTCTGGTGTAAACATTTGGATGGGTGAGTTTTCTTTTTTGTCCTATATTTGTACATAGACTATGGTTCATTGCGGTCAAAGACAAGTGACACTTTGCATTAGGTATATGAACAATAATAACTCATGCACAACCACTGCCACACACAATGCTAAAACGTTTTCTTTTATGTCATATTTTTACATAAGCTATAGGTCATCCAATCCAAGTGACACTTTGCATTAGGTATATGGACTATAATAAGTCATACACACCCACTGCATTACCCAATGCTAAGTAATTAAGTATAAAATAAAGCAAAATTTAAGTGAATACCAAAACATGCAATATATTGATCATACTAATATAAAAGGTTTACACTATTAGGAATTATGTGGAAATTATGATAAAGGAAGTTGGCTAAAAAATATTGATAAAATCAATAACTACGTGTCAATTCTAAGCTAGTCGGGGTCAATTCTATTGATTTTTTTGATCAGGGCGAATGGATGTAAGGTGACATGTGTAATTTATACTTCCAATACCCAAACTACCTTAATCTAATAATAAAATCATGACTACATAAAAACTTTACAGATGGGAGTTGCAACAAAGCTCAATTGATATCTACCAAGAACAGCAGCGTTAATGGAACATAATAAAAAGTCAATTCAATATATTCTTCACTAGTGAAAAATTCTTTTTGCACTAGAAATATTTTTTTTTAGCATTCAATCAAAACATTACCTGGTCATCAAGGAAGAAAAGTTTAACCGATTAATTATTCAAAATTTAGGAACATCCTCCGGAACGAGCTCAACACACTTTGTACCTTACGACAAGCTTAAATTGGGATTCAATATCATCACAGTCAATGTGTGCAAATCATACTCATTCTAATTACCAAACTTCTAGTATAAAATGTCTCAAAATTTAAATAGGTTACCCAAATAATTTAATACAGATAAATGATTTTGTCCTATATTTTTACATAGGCTATGTATCACTACTGCAGAAGCCAATTTTGCATTAGGTATTTGGACAATAATAACTCCTGCACACTCATTGAAACATACATTGCTAATATGTTTTCTTTTATATCCTATATATATCTTTACCTAAGCTTTGGATCACTGTGGTCCAAGCTAAGTGACATTTTGAATTGGACATCTGGACAATAATAACTCATGCACACCAATGCAAAGTACTTCAACGCCAAACTAACAATTTTAAGTGATCAAAGCTAGCACTATATTTATTATACTAGTATAAAAGGTTTACATTATTAGACATTATGTGAAAATTATGAGCAAGGAATTTGTCAAGAAAATATTGACATAAACAACAATTACGTGTCAATTCAAAGCTAGTTGGAATAGATTATCTTTGTTTTTTGGATGAGGCTGTGGAGGAATGGATGTATAGGTGACATGTATACGTTATACTTCCAATACCATACTACCTTGACCTAATAATTGGATTAAGAAGACATAAAGATCTTCAATATTAGAGGTGCACCAAAATTCACTTAATACCTACCTAGAGTAGTAGGGTTCATGGAACATAATAAAAAGGCAATACAATGTATTTTTCACTAGAGGAAAATTCTTTTTGCATAAAAAAAATAATTTTTTTACCACAAAATCAAAACATTACCTAGTCGGAAGTGAGTACAATTTCCAACAGTGGCAAAAAACATAGTGATTTATTTTGTTTATGCCTTGAAGGATAGGACTTACTATATACCACAATCAAGCAAGCAAGATATATGGTTTAGAAAAATGAAGGAAGAGGGAAAGATATCAATGAATGTAATTCTAGATGCAATAAGAATAAAGTGAACTACAATCAAACAAATAAAATATATTATCAAGAAATAGAAAGAAAGACAAAGAGATTTAGAAGAAAAAATGACGATCTAGCAACTAAAACACATTGGATTACTAGAATAAACTCTCGGGGTTAAAAGAAATGGAACCCATACATGTGAAGACATATAAGGAGGATCCAATTTACCGATATGAGGTTTCTCCAAACTCACAACGAAGCCTAAACATCAAATGTTTATTCAAAAACCAACCACTAAAATAAACCCTAGTTTCTATAATTTATAATAGTAGATACACTAAGCTAATCTAGTTACAATAATGCCCTTGATCTAAAACCAAGGAAAGTCTAGTATATTAATTATTAAAAATGTAGTCATCTCTTGCTTAAATTTCTTTTTTAGTATATTATAGACCGTTCGTGATTCATTAATTAATCTTCTAAGATTCCAAATTACTTTGAATCGAATTGATGGTCTTAATATCCATGATGACTAATCCTTGTCCCGTCATGATATGTATAGGACACCACAACATGAATATAGTGCCACATATTTTAATCAATCACTAAATATATATCAAAAATGTGTAATGACTACATGTGTGATTTGGAATAGAGAAATTAACATCTTCTATGTAAGAAATGGAAGAGTTTCCTTTGATTTTCTTATACCCGATTTTAAACCCGAAAGGAAATTTCAAAAATTAAAAGAGTAATCTTTTCCAAGAAAAAAGACTTTCACCTGGAGTAATAACGAAGAGTTAGATTGGTGATGAAAAAGAGAAGAGAAAAAAAGATAGGAGTCACATTACCTTGAATGAGTGACACATCTTGTGTGAGAAGAAGAGAGATGAGAACATTATATTAGAGATCTGGTACAACCCACAAGAGAAGGAGTAGAGTAACATTCTGTCGTGAGTTGGGAGGCAACACCGTGAGAAGAAATCAAGAGGAAGCTGAAGTTAGCATTTATAGATAGGTTTAATGAAAGTGGGTTTTACCCTAATGATATTAGAAATAGATTGTTTTATTTTGGGTTGGGCCAATATTTTATTTTCATTTTAGGTTAATTAATAAAATGGACTATACGACCAAAAAGTATCTTTTAATAAAAAGGTTAGTGTAGCAAGTATCAAAATATGGTAAAGGAATGTTAATCATGTAATGTTTTCAAAAAAATTAAAATATGGAGTTGTCAAGATTTTCATGAGTTCCTCATATTGTAAATACCTTCATCCCCCTTTCACAACTACTTACATTTGGCTTGTATAGTCAATCAAATTTCTATCTATTGTTTATAATGATAGCATGGGAGATGTATTAATCACCAAAGATGAAGTAATCCTAAAGAGTTTTCTTGCTCCTCCAAAAATTTGAAAACAATACAAATCTAATTTTTTGATTCTCTCAATGAATTTTCATGCACAGTGACGACCAAAGATGATTTACTTTATAGATATCAAAATCTTATAAGAATTGATTTCCCCATAACCATTAAACTTTTATAATAGAGGAACCTGGTAAACATTGAAATCCGTCTAATGTTCAAGTACTTATGTCATAGACTTAGAGGTAGAAATCCCTTCCTTTGGTTTGAATCGCCTTGCATGAAGAACGCGTGAACAAGTAAAAATTCATGAAGATTATAGATCGATGTCAGCTGTCCTACTTATCAATATACCTTCGACTTTTTTTTGTAGCTACGAAAAAAATACGCGCATCAAATTAGGAGGGCATAATATTATCATCTCGAGAAAAATGATCCACATTCTCTTTCATCATTAGCTAAAGGGAATATAGAGAATTCTTACCTTACCTACACTTCCATCTTCAATATTTACGTATCTTACTTTGTATAGGCAAATCTATTTAAGTAAAAAATTGTATAGCAAGTGAAGTGGAGTGAGTCTTTAATGGAGATGAAGTAAATTTCGAAATTTTGACCTTTGTTATGTGCATTATGCCCCTTTTCTCCAATTTTAGTCTGGACATCTGTTGCATCTAATTCAAGTTCGAAAAAAATGTTAGGGTTTTGTGGTGATTTTCCTTCTTTATTTGAAGTTTATTTTTTTCCCCTTACATAAAAGTCAAAATATCACCAAAAATGCTTAATTTTTTTAAAAAGAAAATTTAATTTCTTCCATATTTGGTTTATTCTTTTCTTCGAGGAAAAGTTTAGAGAGCTATAAATTGAAGATCCCTTTCTTATAGCATAACACAAAAGGATCCACGATGTAATCATTTGGAGAGTCTTGTTTATGGGGAGATTTTACTCTCTATAGTTAACGCCTTTTTATTAGGGGAAAATGCATAAGTACCCCCTCAACCTATTCTTGAAATCTTAGAGACACACTTATACTATACTAAGGTCCTATTGCCCCCCTGAACTTATTTTATAAATAATTTTCTACTCTTTTTCATCATACGTGGCACTAGTTTGAAAAAAAAATGTCAGCACATGATGGGCCCACTAGATAGTGCCACGTAAGACAAAAAGGGGTAGAAAATTATTTATAAAATAAGCTCAAGAGGGTAATAGGACCTTAGTATAGTATAAGTGTGTCTCTAGATCACCATTGGTAAATGCGATTTTCACATCCATTTATTGCAATTCTAAGTCAAAGTGTGCTACTAATGCCAATATTATGCGCAAGGAAATCATTTTAGACAAAGGAGAAAATGTCTCTGTGTAATCAATTCCTTCCTTTTGAGTGAATCCTTTAGTAACGAATCTTGGTTTATATCTTTCTATGTTTCCTGATGAGTCCTCTTTAGTCTTGAAAACTCATTTACATCCAATGGTTTTAACACCACAAGGCAAATCGACAAGATCCCAAACCTCATTAATTTTCGTAGAATTCATATCTTCTTTCACGTCATTGTACCACAATTCAGACTCTTTAGAATTCATGACTTGTGAAAAAGATCGAGGATCATTTTCAACTCCAATGTCATATTCTTGCAAATATACAACAAAGTCACTAGGAATTGTTGATTTTCTTTCTCTAGTAGATCTTCTCAATGTTGCACCAACATTTTCCTGTGGAATATTTTGTTCATCTGGTTGTTTAATTATATCAGGTATTACTTGAACAACTTGATCTATATCCATGTTTTTAGCAGCTTGTGGAATCATTGATTGGTTGCTCAACACCCAATAAAACTTGAGGGGTATTATGTACAACAATCTATTTTTGACTTGAAGTGGAAGGTTGATACAGAAATTGTATTCTGATATTGATCACTCCCAATAATTAAGTCATTTTCAAGAAATTTTGAATTTCTTGATTCCCAATCCTAGTACTGTTAGATGGACAGTAGAATCTGTATCCTTTAGACCTTTTGGCATATCCAATGAAATATCCACTAATGGTCCTAGGATTTCTATCCAGTTTCTTTTCTTGTAGGTTGTAAATTCTAACTTCAGACGGGCATCCTCATACATGTATATGTGTCAGACTAGGATTTCCAACCTCGAATAACTCAAAGGCGTCTTTGGAACAACCTTGGTTGGAACTCGGTTTAATATATACGTTGTTGTCTTAATAAATTCAATCCAAAAGGATTTAGGTAGCTTAGAGCTACTTAACATACTATGCACCATGTCCAATAATGTTCAATTTCTTCTTTCTTAAACCATTCTGCTTTGGAGAACTAGGCATAGTATATTGGGCGAAAATCCCATTTTGTTGAACAAACTTCGCAAACAGACCTTCTACTTGTCCATCTTCTATATATTTACCATAATTCTCACCACCTCTATCAGTTCTCACAATCTTTTAGTTCGGGAATATCACAAATATCAGAGAAATTTGCATGTTGCATAACTGCTATATATATATATATATATATATATATATATATATATACACACACACACACACACACACACACTTAAATAAATTTGAGGCAAGTAATATAAAGTTGAATCTACTTACATAAAAATTACATGTGAGCTAAATTTTTAATTCAATTAGATTCATATTTATGATAAAATTATCAAGTAGTAGCATAAGATTCCATCTTTATGAAAAAACTATTAAACTCTCATTCATAATTCCTGTGGGTAATTCTGAAAAGCATTTAATATTTCATCTTAATTAATTATGCAACTTAATAATAAAGAATTTAAGTTATCATATCATGAATAATTAATTACAATTTTAATGTCTAAAAATTTCTTTATGTAATCCGTAACTTCTAAAATTTTATTCAATTAAAGATGTCGTGACTAAACTTTAATCAAATAAATTCTAGATCACTTAGACATTTGTTTCTTTAAGTGATCCATCATATAATATGTAATATCATTTCATTATGATTTTTGTGGCTAAATTCCAATCAAATAAAATTATATGAATCACTAAATATAACTCAAAATCATATACAAGATTTATTGTTGAACATTATGCAACAAAACAACAATCTCTTTGCTTTTTATTATTAGAAAATGTTTTCAAAATTTTCAAAACAAGACCTGAATTTTTAAGAACCATTTTGAGCGATTTTAGAGAATTCCGACAATTAACAAAGCACACTAAATTCAACGACTGTGATGTCAAATGTTAGACATTACATATCAATGGTGCAACGAAATATAGAGTGATCGATATGCCTCCAGCCATTGTTAGCGATATAGTCGGAGTCTTCAATTCTTCATTTCCTCAAAAAATCTTCTAAGCACTTAAAACCTCACTCTTAGATGGCATGGAGTTTTTTTAGAAGTAATGTTCATAGGGACCGTTGAACCAAATGACAAATTTATAACTGTGCTTCCATCAAGAACGGTTGAGAGGTTATGGGAAGTTACCTACCACTAGAGTAGTAAGATGGTGGATTTGGTACATGAATGAATCCATTGTTACATATATTACATATGTTAGTCACTTTATTTAACAAGATATATATCATTTATGAATCGCAATAATTGAAGGATGTATCAGACTTTTTTCCCATTTCTAGATATGTAAATATATGTAACAATGGATTCATTCGTGTACTAAATTGAAACAAAGAATTCCCCCTTACATACATGCTTTGTG